>NC_091318.1:28655103-28715103 GCF_038502225.1 Cherax quadricarinatus | reverse complement strand
AGACGACAGGTTCTTGTCGTCCATCATCCTGCAACACAAAAGAACGACTGGTGTGAATGATACAGTCATAAGGGATGACAGGTTTGTCGTCCATCATCCTGCAACACAAAACGACTGGTATAGATGATATATTCATAAGGGGCGACAGGTTGTTGTCGTTCATCATCCTGCAACACAAAAGAACGATTGGTTTAATAAGTATTTTCATGAGGAAAAGCTCTAAATCCGAAAGGGCCCCATGCTAAAGCTATCAACTGAACATCATCATAAAATTACGGCTGTTCTAGTTATATTATTATTGTTATTGTTATTGTTATTATTATTATTATTATTATTATAATTATTATTATTATTATTATTATTATTATTATTATTATTATTATTATTATTATTATTATTATTATTATTATCATCATCATCATCATCGTTATTATTATTATTGGTTATTATTATAATAATTACTATTATTATTACAGTATTCACTGGGAAGCGCTTAAACCGTAGGGGTCATACAGCGGCTTGGGCAATCAAGTTTGATATAAATTACCTCCAGTTCCTCGGATCAAGAGTCCTTGAAAGAAATAACAGGCACGGTTGAAAATAAATCACAAAATCAAACGGAATCGGAGGTGTTTTCGGTCGTTTTCGTGGAAATCTTTGTCCCGTCTTCAGTGTTAGTGAATATATAAGACATCAACAAAATTACAAAAATAAATCTGTGCATTTGTGAAGTAATTAGTACAATAGCACTTAAAGTGACTTACAGTTCTTGCTACTGTAGCTGCTACTGTATTTCCTACAGTAGCAGCTACCTACAATGACTCTTACAGTATTTACTCTTATTACTACAGTAGAACCTACAGTGACTCTTACAGTATTTACTACAGTAGAACCTACAGTGACTCTTACAGTATTTACTACAGTAGAACCTACAGTGACTCTTACAGTATTTACTACAGTAGAACCTACATTGACTCTTACAGTATTTACTACAGTAGAACCTACAGTGACACTTACAGTATTTAGTACAGTAGAACCTACAGTGACTCTTACAGTATTTACTACAGTAGAACCTACAGTGACTCTTACAGTATTTACTACAGTAGAACCTAGAGTGACACAGTATTTTCTACAGTAGAACCTACAGTGACACTTACAGTATTTACTACAGTAGAACCTACAGTGACACAGTATTTTCTACAGTAGAACCTACAGTGACACTTACAGTATTTACTACAGTAGAACCTACAGTGACTCTTACAGTATTTACTACAGTAGAACCTACAGTGACACAGTATTTTCTACAGTAGAACCTACAGTGACACTTACAGTATTTACTACAGTAGAACCTACAGTGACACAGTATTTTCTACAGTAGAACCTACAGTGACACTTACAGTATTTACTACAGTAGAACCTACAGTGACACTTACAGTATTTTCTACAGTAGAACCTACAGTGACTCTTACAGTATTTACTACAGTAGAACCTACAGTGACTTACAGTATTTACTACAGTAGAACCTACAGTGACTTACAGTATTTACTACAGTAGAACCTACAGTGACTCTTACAGTATTTACTACAGTAGAACCTACAGTGACACTTACAGTATTTACTACAGTAGAACCTACAGTGACACTTACAATATTTACTACAGTAGAACCTACAGTGACACTTACAGTATTTACTACAGTAGAACCTACAGTGACACTTACAGTATTTACTAGGGTAGAACCTACAGTGACACTTACAGTATTTACTACAGTAGAACCTACAGTGACACTTACAGTATTTACTACAGTAGAACCTACAGTGACACTTACCGTATTTTCTACAGTAGAACCTACAGTGACACTTACAGTATTTTCTACAGTAGAACCTACAGTGACTCTTACAGTATTTACTACAGTAGAACCTACAGTGACACTTACAGTATTTACTACAGTAGAACCTACAGTGACACAGTATTTTCTACAGTAGAATCTACAGTGACACTTACAGTATTTACTACAGTAGAACCTACAGTGACACTTACAGTATTTACTACAGTAGAACCTACAGTGACACTTACAGTATTTACTACAGTAGAACCTACAGTGACACAGTATTTTCTACAGTAGAACCTACAGTGACTCTTACATCAATTACTCCACCAATGGAGTTTCTTACAGCACAACAGAGCTGGTATACTCACAGCACCTCCAAGGGAACTCTGTTGAATGCTCGGGGGGATATCGTCCCTATGTTGTTGCCAGTGAGTGTTCTGCAAGGAACAACGCAGGTGAAGAACACGATGGTAGCGTGAGAAGGTACCACTCTCAAACTTTCTTTTGTGAGAACATCGCATTCTGAATGTATATCATTTTGTCTATATCTTCATATATATATCTATCTCTATATATATCTATCACACACGCGAACGCATACATACACACACACACACACACACACACACACATACACACACACACACACACACACACACACACACACACACACTACTCACAGTGTGTGTAGAGAGGTGAAGATGCTGAAGCAGAAATCGTCAAGTTCACGGATCTTATTGTTCGCCAGGTTCCTGCCAACGATAACCATGACTTTAATTTATAATCCACTTCATTATTTGGAAAATAATAAAAATTGCGAGTTGCACATAACATTCACAGAATCACAAAACATTAAAAGAAATATTTTTTTTGCACAATTTTTATGACTCAGTTGAGCCTTTCAATATTCACGTTTTGGGAATTAAAATTGAAACACTCCGTAAAACTAATTGTTTGTTTTTGGTGTAAAATTGTAGATCGTGTGAAATATAGTTTGTATAAATAATAATAATGGCGTCTCAAGTGATGAGTTAAGTGAAATGTGAGTGGCCAACTCCGTAGAGTTTACGAGCGATAATGATCTTCAACTTCACTACCAGTTTTGTTTATACCAGTGTCTTTTTGGAGCTTGTATATTTCAAGTGAAATATAACACAACAATACTACTACTACTGTTACTATTACTACTGTTACTACTGCTATTACTACTACTGTTATTACTACTACTACTACTGCTATTACTACTATTAGTATTACTACTATTACTACTCCTACTACTATTGCTATTACTACTGCTTCTACTGCTATTACTACTACAATTACTATGACTACTATTATTACTATTATTACTATTACTACTACTACCACTATATTATTAATAATACTATTATTACTACTACCATTACTACTACTAATAATAATGTTTCCAGGCGCCAGCATCACCAATACCAGGTAATCAACTGTGAGTTTGCTTGAGTTTGTGTGAGAATGTGATCCAATTAAGAGGAAACTCGAGAAATAGTGAGCTAATGAGCACCTAGCAATCAGCACATGATTAGTTAACGTGACTGAAGGTAGGTTCCTTGAAGGTCAGCTCACAACACTTTACCAGGTCAACTCACAAGACTTGACCAGGTCAACCCACAAGACTTGACCAGGTCAACTCACAAGACTTGACCAGGCCAACTAACAAGACTTGACCAGGTCAACTAACAAGACTTGACCAGGTCAACTAACAAGACCTGACCAGGTCAACTAACAAGACCTGACCAGGTCAACTAACAAGACTTGACCAGGTCAACTAACAAGACCTGACCAGGTCAACTAACAAGACTTGACCAGGTCAACTAACAAGACCTGACCAGGTCAACTAACAAGACTTGACCAGGTCACCTTACATTCATGATCTCATACACTGAGTGGTGTATACCTCGGTGCAGAGGTCAAGGCTATGAGTAACGAGGCGGAAGTTAATGGAAGTGAACCTAAGATGATGGACGGCTGAAGAACCAGGGGAGACACAATAAAAACATACAAAATACTCAGAGGAGAAGGACAGGCTGTCTGAGAGGTGAGAAACGGGCACTCAAGGAAACAGCTGGGCGTCTAAGACACAGATGAGTCACAGGGATGTCAGGAAGTATTTTTTTCAGGCCCAGTGTGGTCAGGTAGCGGAGTAAACTTGGCGAAGTGGTGGAGGCAGACTCAGCACATAGTTTTAAGATCAGGTACGATAGGGACTATGTGGCGAAGAGCAGAGTGCATCTGGTAAGCGGCAAGTTGAGAAGCGGGGCCAGGAGCTAAGATTCAACCCCTGCAACCACATATTGGTGAGTACATATGGGTGAGTACATATAGGTGAGTACATATGGTGGGTAGAATACTCGCCATAATCATCGCTATCACAAAGATATCAGTAACATAACACTCACCTCCACACACACACACACACACACACACACACACACACACACACACACACACTTCCACCATCACATCACCATCACATCACCATCACCATCACATCACCATCACATCACCATCACATCGCCATCACCATCACATCACCATCACATCACCATCACATCACCATCACATCATCATCATCACATCACCATCACATCACAATCACATCACCATCACATCACAATCACCATCACCATCACCATCACATCACCATCACCATCACATCACCATCACACACACTCTCACCTCCCTCCACACCTTCACCAAGACTGTTACAACACACTTCAGTTCCCCGAATCATTGGGATCAATGCCCTGTTTCTGGGCACCCCGCTGCTCTAACAATATTTTGCCATCCCTGTCACACTGTGTGTGTGTGTGTGTGTGTGTGTGTGTGTGTGTGTGTGTGTGTGTGTGTGTGTGTGTGTGTGTGTGTGTGTGTGTGTGTGTGTGTGTGTGTGTGTGTGTGTGTGTGTGTGTGTGTATGTGTGTGTGTGTGTGTGTGTGTGTGTGTGTGTGTGTGTGTGTGTATGTGTGTGTGTGTGTGTGTGTGTGTGTGTGTGTGTGTGTGTGTGTGTGTGTGTGTGTGTGTGTGTGTGTGTGTGTGTGTATGTGTGTGTGTGTGTGTGTGTGTGTGTGTGTGTGTGTGTCTGTGTGTGTGTGTGTGTGTGTGTGTGTGTGTGTGTGTGTGTGTGTATGTGTGTGTGTGTGTGTGTGTGTGTGTGTGTGTGTGTGTGTGTGTGTGTGTGTGTGTGTGTGTGAATCCCACAGGTCATGCTTAACACTGTCCGTTCCTTCAAGAGAGTGGTATATTATCCCACTAATCTGGACAAGTTTCAATCAGAACACTGCATGCAATAATAAATATGTTTTTATAAATTTGTCGTCGTGTCCAAAATCTATTTCACGTATTTATTTTCCCTTCCACATATCTGCTCATTAAATCCACGTTTTTTATTTAATTTTTCAGATTTTGTCTTTTTAGTTATTACTGTCGTAATAACCACAATCTTCCCCACCTGTCCCTACTTTAACTTGTCTTTATTCCTCAAACTATCAACACCTTTTTCAAAATCACGTAAAACAAGTTACATGTAAACCAGGGTACGGGTGAGGTTAGAACCCATGGCAAATGAATGGTAAAACCCCACACGTACAGTGCCTTATCCCTTCCACTCTATCTCCTTTTTTTTAATTATATTATTCCACTCTACTGGCACCCGTGACTAGTTTCGTAAGTGTTTATTTTCCCCAGGGTCCTATATTAACCCTATCATAGGTCTCCTAACTGTACTAAATCTTTATTGTTCTCTATCATATTACCCAGCCTCCACCACCATTGCTCTCTGGAGAGGCGAGACTCTTTACGGCCTCCTTACTCCAGCCCCTCACACTTATTTTACGAACTCGTAAACTTACTAAACAATTTATTGCTTCTTTTATCAAGCGACTTTCAATTACAAGAATATTGCAGTCAATCCTTGAGTCCAGACGCAGTATATTCCTTGTGTGAGTTGAAGGTAGTTGTTTGGTAAGAGAGAAACCCATTCATGGAGGCGTTACCGTCCTGTTGTAAGAGTGTGAGGGGTGCAATCACCAGGTAGAAGACAGCTACGATCCACTAGACGCTACCTTCCTGTTGTAAGAGTGTGAGGGATGCAATCACCAGGTAGAAGACAGCTACGACCCACTAGACGCTACCTTCCTGTTGTAAGAGTGTGAGGGATGCAATCACCAGGTGGAAGACAGCTACGATCCACTAGACGCTACCTTCCTGTTGTAAGAGTGTGAGGGATGCAATCACCAGGTGGAAGACAGCTACGATTTAGGAGACGCTACCTTCCTGTTGTAAGAGTGTGAGGGATGCAATCACCAGGTAGAAGACAGCTACGATCCAAGAGACGCTACCTTCCTGTTGTAAGAGTGTGAGGGATGCAATCACCAGGTGGAAGACAGCTACGATCCAGGAGACGCTACCGTCTTGTCATTTGTGTGTGAAAATGTAACCTGAAGACAAGACACAGGTGTTGAGTAAGCTTTAACAAGTGTATATAAGTGATATAAGAGGACGACTATGTATACAGTTCGAGGGTGAGGTGTGAGCAGGGGAGTTCCCAGCAGAGGGGAGGTGTGAGCAGGGGAGTTCCCAGCAGAGGGGAGGTGTGAGCAGGGGAGTTCCCAGCAGAGGTGAGGTGTGATCAGGGTAGTTCCCATCAGAGGTGAGGTGTGATCAGGGGAGTTCCCAGCAGAGGGGAGGTGTGAGCAGGGGAGTTCCCAGCAGAGATGAATTGTGAGCAGGGGAGTTTCCAGCAGAGGTGAAGTGTGAGCGGGGTAGCTCCCAGCAGATATGCAGTGTGAGCAGGGGAGTCCCAGCAGAGGTGAGGTGTGATCAGGGGAGTTCCCAGCAGAGGTGAGGTGTGAGCAGGGGAGTTCCCAGCAGAGATGAACTGTGAGCAGGGGAGTCCCAGCAGAGGTGAGGTGTGAGCAGTGGAGTTCCCATCAGAGGGGAGGTGTGAGCAGGAGAGTTCCCAGCAGAGATGAATTGTGAGCAGGAGAGCTTCCAGCAGAGGTGAGGTGTGAGCGGGGGAGTTCCCAACAGAGGTGAGGTGTGAGCAGGGGAGTTCTCAGCAGAGGTGAGGTTTGAGCAGGAGAGTTCCCAGCAGAAGTGAGGAGTGATCAGGGGAGTTCCCAGCAGAGGGAAGGTGCAAGCAGGGGAGTTCCCAGCAGAGGGGAGGTGTGAGCAGGGGTGTTCCTAGCAGAGATGCAGTGTGAGCAGGGGAGTTCCCAGCAGAGATGAAGTGTGAGCAGGGGAGTTCCCTGCAGAGGTGAAGTCTGATCAGGGGAACTCCCAGCAGAGGGGAGGTGTGAGCAGGGGAGTTCCCAGTAGAGATGAAGTGTGAGCAGGGGAGTTCCCAGCAGAGGTGAAGTGTGATCAGGGGAGTTCCCAGCAGAGGTGAGGTGTGTTCAGGGGAGTTCCCAGCAGAGGTGAGGTGTGAGTAGGGGAGTTCCCAGCAGAGATGAACTGTGAGCAGGGGAGTTTCCAGCAGAGGTGAGGTGTGAGCGGGGGAGTTCCCAGGAGAGGTGAGGTGTGAGTAGGGGAGTTCCCAGCAGAGATGAACTGTGAGCAGGGGAGTTTCCAGCAGAGGTGAGGTGTGAGCGGGGGAGTTCCCAGCAGAGGGGAGGTGTGAGCAGGAGAGTTCCCAGCAGAGATGAAGTGTGAGCAGGGGAGCTCCCAGTGGAGGTGAGGTGTGTGAGGGAAAAGTTCAACAGACTGGAGTAGCGAGCGAGTATATGGTAACGATAGTTTGATTGCCGGCTGCTTGTTAAGGTAGGGTCAGTCTAGCTCCCGCTATCCCTTCTCCCCATCCTTTCTCCCCACCCCGAAAGGTGACGTGTGGGGCTCCGGCCAAACAGTAATCACTCGACTCACAGCTCCCAGCACAACTATAAGTAAAAGCCTCTGCTCCTATTCTAGTGGATATTGGTTGAAAGCTTCACTTTTGACCAATAATAAACTTTGTCCTTTCATTTTTAAGCTCCACATGAGACTTTTCGATAATCACCATCTTTTTTAAGTATCTTGCACTTATGGAGAGTGATTTCTTAAGCAGTGGGTAACCTGTCTCTCTTTCCAGCTTGGAATGACAGATCGGGTCACCTGCCAACCAACGAGAAGTGTTGAAGGAGACGGACTGAAACCGGTCTTGGGACGTCACTTTATAATCTACCTACCTGATTAACTGTAGGCGACAGCAGACAACAACCCCTCATCTTTGCAGTGGTAAAGAACCTGCGTTCCTATCATCTGGACAGACTATTCAAGACTATAGACTTTGTGAAGAACTAGTCGTTGGGTTGTCACCAACACCTGTGACCCCCCCCCCATCATCATCAACGGCTACAATTTCTACAAGACGGTGTCAACCTCCACCAGACACCCCAGTATAACTGTATATATTAGCGTTGAATTGTAATGTCATTTTTTCATTTCATTTTTCATTTTTCTTTCAAATAGGACACACCTTCATTTTTTAATGTTTTATCTTTGCATTATTAAATAATAAAGTGTTTATCTTTGTGAATTATTATTTCTTTTTCTATTCATTAATTTTCCTGAGGAGGAGCCAGCCTTGGTAATACTGACTGAAGTTGTTACAGGACTGAGTAAGTCTTCACAAGGTGTGAGTACGGAAGTTCCCAGCAGAAGTGAAGTCAGAGCGAAATTATATTACCGTGAAATTAAAGAAATGTTTTTTAAAGAAAGAGATACTGACTCTGGTATGTAGGTCCCTGGACGCTTCTCTCACACGAAACATGTCACAGCCTCCGCTCGGTATTGTTTAAACACCGAAGACACTACTGTCTTTTTCTCGAGAGTGGAATGCTTGTTTCCATCGTGAATGCTGAGCAGGCTACCAAGAAATCACGTATCCATGTATCCGTCACAATACAGTGACAATCATCTTAAATTCTAGCTGTGGGATATTATCCTCCCTCGCACTAAAATTCAAGAATTTACAGAATGCGCTCTGGATAATCAGGAATAGTTTCGGCTTCACTAACATCAAAGTGGAAAATGGTGTTAGTCTTGCCAGTGGACGGAGATGATTCCCAAGTAATAGTGCGAAACTAACTTTTAACTGTCGTGACGTTACATCCTCGGTCTTCATCGTAGGTCAATGCTCAAAGCAACACCTGAGCAATACTGAAAATTTTGGCGCTTTGGCCAGCAAAAACTTTGTAGGTACGACGGAGATTGTTCAATCTGCTGCGCAGCTGACGCTAATGATACAAGCTGTCACTATCCTCTTTCTTACCTTAACTCTAGACAAACACACCTCGCAAATCCTGGCTGGTGCCAAGTTTTCCATCGCGAAAGCAAAATTCGCTTTTGGAAAGTTAAAGAGTGTGGGGTCGTACAATGGGACAGTGACCATGCTATGTTTACAAGAAATATTTGCACGGGAATCCATGTGGAGAAAGTTGGGAGGCTGCCTCAGCGTGTTGTGGTGTTCTCTAACACGACCACTTCAGTGTACAACCTCGGCGACATTCTCGTCTCTGATATTCCGATACCTGCTGTCGTGGCCGGGTCTAGACTGTCTGCTATCTTGTCGAAGGTCAGAGGTTCGTACTCCGTGCTTTACACACCGTTGATGTTCCTGTCTCTTCACCCTCTGCTACCCTCACTACCTCCCAGCCTACACGTCTTCTCCAGTCATTCCTGTGGGACTATACTTTTTCCACAACCACAAACCCTCGGAAGGGTCTCACCTCCAAGTCTCGCTACCGACCTTCCACCTCCAGGTCTCGCTACCGACCTTCCACCTCCAAGTCTCGCTACCGACCTATTATCCCCCCACTAGCAGAGGCAAAATTATCTCCAGGGGGTAATTAACCAGATAAATTACAACTGCTTTAATTATAAAACCATCAGCTCACTGTATGCAAATTCTCCCTGTACTAGCCGGGTCAGTGACTACCAGTGGGTTAGTGACTCCCAGTGGGTCAGTGACCGAGCCGGGAGGCAAGGAGCTATAACCCGACCCCTGCAAGCGCAAATTGGTGAATACACTGTGATTATTACTACAAACAAGTTAAAATGATATTTTTCTTTTAATAATTCCCTGATAATTCACGACAATTTCTCTGTTTACACTGAATACGATCCACTAATTAAACACCGAACCATTGCAGTCATATTGATATTCAATTAACAATTGGGTAATTTAATTAATTCCGTTGTGTTCCGGCCATTTATAAAGTACAATTATTATCACAACTTATTTCACAACATACAAGTCGTGTATCTTTGACCAGTGGCGACTATTGTGTACCCTGTCAGCTGCCTGTTCAATCAGGCTGTTGCTGGCCTCATTTGCCCGAAATATTCTGCAAACAAGCGGCTTTCTATATAGTAGTGTATCATTGATGTCAGCTAGGCCTGTGTGCCTTGTACATGTACTTGTAGAAATAAAGATATTATTATAGCCATCATAGCTTGGTTGATCCGGCCACTCAGTTGCTCTCACTACATTTTACTACCACTATTTCTTCTACTACTACTTCCACTACCTACTTACCACTACCGCTATTTTGCAAATGGTCTAAGTGGGACCGAAACGTCGTCGTAAGTTCCTCTCTCCTATGTGTGGGTTATTTTTGTGATAGTAGTAGTAGTAGTAGCAGCAGTAGTAGTAGTAGTAGTAATAGTAGTAGCAGCAGTAGCAATAGCAGCAGCAGCAGCAGCAGCAGCAGCAGTAGTAGTAGCAGGAGCAGCAGCAGCAGCAGCAGCAGCAGTAGTAGTAGTAGTAGTAGTAGTAGTAGTAGTAGTGGTAGTCGTGTTTCCCACTGAAAACTTGAACATTAGCTCCAGTAGTGTTTCTGATGTCTGTTGGTAGCAGGTTGAAAAGTCTTGGACCACGGATGTTGACATAGTGTTCTCTTATTGCAACTGTGGAACACATGCTTCTCACCTTGACACTTCCTCCCATATCGCTCACTCCAGTATGTTATGGCAACGTAGTTTTGAGATTAGGCTTCCGAATATCTTTCATGCATATATTATAGAGTATCTCTCTCTTCTTCACTTCAGAGAATACATTCCCAGTCGTTTAAATACTTTATTGACTATTCGGGAAGTAAACTATCGTTGTATCTTTTCCAGCTCTGATATCTCCCCTACGGAGTCGTCAACACAGAACAATATTCTAGACGAGAGAGCAAAATTTAGTTGAATAATGTCACAAATGCTATTACTTATCTTGTTTTGAAAGTTCTTATTATCCACTTTCATTTTTTCTGGCATTCTCAATATTTGCGATATTGTACTCTCTAAATGATTGGTTATCTGATATTATTATATCCGTTTTTTTCCATATTCCTTTTATTCAATAAGATGGTTCAGCAGGTGCTTCAGATTACAAAGAAGTTCCATTCTGGTGGTTCAGCTTGCGAACATGTTGTGTTCCTGGTGTTGCAACATACGAACAAGATGTTCGAATGATGTTGCAACTTACAAACGAAATGTGATCCTGTTTAGTCCCAATGAAAGTAGTTTTCTTACTGGTGTTTCAAATTACAATCAACACATATTCCTGGTATTTAGAGTTTCATAGAACACCTGCTGCTGATGTTTAAACATCTGCTTCTGAATCTGACATGTACGATCTAATATATATATATATATATATATATATATATATATATATATATATATATATATATATACATATATATATACATATATATATATATATATATATATATATATATATATATATATATATATATATATATATATATATATATATATATATATATATATATATTATTTTGCCCATCAGTATCAGAGCTGATTAACCTGGACATAATTCCAAGTTAATTAGTTTGATGGAAATTAACTGAGAAAACTTTACATACACACACACACACACAGCAAGTGTGTGTGCGTGTGGTTAGGTGCAGATTAATCCGATAAGGATAACAATGAAATATATTCATGTCTATTCTTTGACAGCAAATCAATTTATTTCATATTCCAAATAATTCAAACTACACTTTGCATGTTTGTTCTCTTACAATGTATGATTATGTGTAGTGCTTATGTACGGAAGGTGTATATTCAGTGTGGATTTAAGTGCATGTATATTGTATGTGTTTTTGACAGTGGATGTGTATACATGGGGAATGTGTATACATGAGGGATGTATATGCACGGGGGCTGTGTATACATGGGGATGTGTATACTTGAGGAATGTGTATGCATGGGGGATGTATATACATGGAGGATGTGTATACATTGGGATGTGTTTACATGGGGATGTGTATACCTGGGGATGTGTATACATGGGGATGTGTATACATGGGGATGTTTTTGCATGGGGATGTGTAAACATGGGGATGTGTATGTATGGGGATGTGTTTACATGGGGATGTGTATACATGGGGATGTGTTTACATAGGGATGTGTATACATGGGGATGTGTATACATGGGGATGTGTATACACTGGCTTTGAAGTCAGCTGAAGCGACTAATACACCTCAGGCTGTATGTTAAACAAAGTTAGGGACAGATATACTCACATTTCGATGACCGAGGCAGGCTGGAGACCCCTAAGGGTTCCCAGGTCAGGGGGAGCAGAGAGACCCGCCCCTTGACAATCCAGGGACACCAGATCGGTGTTCTCCTGGGCGGGGGCATCCCTGAACGTCTCCCAGGGACCTAGCCTTGATAGGGACCTGGCGGAGGCAGCAGGAGCCGCGCAGGAGCAGACGGAGGGGCAGGCGGTGGACGGCGACACAGCGGTCGTCGCCAGCAGAAGCAGCAGGCAGCCAAGCAGCAGGGGGTATTTCCTCCCCCTCCTGCTTCCTGCATACCCCCCGGCGTCACCAGCGCCCCCCATGGCGTGCCCAGGTGTGGGTGGTGACGGGGCTGAGGGGTATGCTTGTGGCTTGTGGGGTGATGGTGGGTAGGTTAGGCCTTGGTGGCCCTTGGGAGGTGCCAGGATGGGGTGACGTGGGCGTCATGTGGGCGTATGGGCGTGGTCAGGGTGTACAGGTGGGCGTGGCAGCTCACATGGCTCCACCCCCTCCCGCTGTGGATTGCCCTGCAAGTGAAGGGGTCAAAGGTCACTCATTATTTTTCTCTCAGCTTGGATTCAGCAGTGACACGACTCAACAAAAATTTGAAGCTCCTATGTGGGCAAAAAATCCATTTTTGGGCGAAACGTCGCACGACAAGGGCAATTATACGACCTTTGTTATACGACCTCCCTTCAGTGTCATTAAACCGAAGTATTTAAAACAAATAAAACAAAAAAATCGAGCACCAAATAAAAAAAAAATCCAGAATATTTTTCTTCCTGTAAGTAACACATAACTTAAATAAAATATACAAGTTGCAGCTCAAGCTTTTATTGGAACAACTTTTTGTTCTATTCAAGCTTTACCGAAGCTCTAAATAGAGCATCAGAGCTCTAACAGCTCTAAACTATCGTCGGCTCTACGAAATTCAGACCAACTTCAAAAAATTCGATATATCGATATAGTGTGCCAGAAAAATAAGACATGAGTACCAGAAATAAGACCGAGTACCAGAAATAAGACATGAGTACCAGAAATAAGACCGAATATCAGAAATAAGACATGAGCACCAGAAATAAGACCGAATATCAGAAATAAGACATGAGCACCAGAAATAAGACATGAGTACCAGAAATAAGACCGAGTACCAGAAATAAGACCGAATATCAGAAATAAGACATGAGCACCAGAAATAAGACCGAGTACCAGAAATAAGACCGAGTACCAGAAATAAGACCGAATATTAGAAATAAGACCGAATATTAGAAATAAGACCGAATATTAGAAATAAGACATGAGTACCAGAAATAAGACCAAGTATCAGAAATAAGACCGAATATTAGAAATAAGACATGAGTACCAGAAATAAGACCGAGTACCAGAAATAAGACCGAATATCAGAAATAAGACATGAGTACCAGAAATAAGACCGAGTATCAGAAATAAGACCGAATATTAGAAATAAGACCGAATATTAGAAATAAGACCGAATATTAGAAATAAGACCGAATATCAGAAATAAGACCGAGTACCAGAAATAAGACCGAGTACCAGAAATAAGACCGAATATTAGAAATAAGACCGAGTATCAGAAATAAGACCGAATATTAGAAATAAGACCGAATATCAGAAATAAGACCGAGTACCAGAAATAAGACCGAATATCAGAAATAAGACCGAATATTAGAAATAAGACATGAGCACCAGAAATAAGACCGAGTACCAGAAATAAGACCGAATATTAGAAATAAGACCGAGTATCAGAAATAAGACCGAATATTAGAAATAAGACCGAATATCAGAAATAAGACCGAGTACCAGAAATAAGACCGAATATCAGAAATAAGACCGAATATTAGAAATAAGACATGAGCACCAGAAATAAGACCGAGTACCAGAAATAAGACCGAATATCAGAAATAAGACCGAGTACCAGAAATAAGACCGAATATTAGAAATAAGACATGAGCACCAGAAATAAGACCGAGTACCAGAAATAAGACCGAATATCAGAAATAAGACCGAGTATCAGAAATAAGACCGAATATTAGAAATAAGACCGAATATCAGAAATAAGACCGAGTACCAGAAATAAGACCGAATATCAGAAATAAGACCGAGTATCAGAAATAAGACCGAATATTAGAAATAAGACCGAATATCAGAAATAAGACCGAGTACCAGAAATAAGACCGAGTATCAGAAATAAGACCGAATATTAGAAATAAGACCGAGTACCAGAAATAAGACCGAATATCAGAAATAAGATCGAGTACCAGAAATAAGACCGAATATTAGAAATAAGACATGAGCACCAGAAATAAGACCGAGTACCAGAAATAAGACCGAATATCAGAAATAAGACATGAGTACCAGAAATAAGACCGAGTACCAGAAATAAGACCGAATATTAGAAATAAGACCGAGTATCAGAAATAAGACCGAATATTAGAAATAAGACCGAATATTAGAAATAAGACATGAGTACCAGAAATAAGACCAAGTATCAGAAATAAGACCGAATATTAGAAATAAGACATGAGTACCAGAAATAAGACCGAGTATCAGAAATAAGACCGAATATTAGAAATAAGACATGAGTACCAGAAATAAGACCGAGTACCAGAAATAAGACCGAATATTAGAAATAAGACCGAGTATCAGAAATAAGACCGAATATTAGAAATAAGACCGAATATCAGAAATAAGACCGAGTACCAGAAATAAGACCGAATATCAGAAATAAGACCGAATATTAGAAATAAGACCGAATATCAGAAATAAGACCGAGTACCAGAAATAAGACCGAATATCAGAAATAAGACCGAATATCAGAAATAAGACCGAATATCAGAAATAAGACATGAGCACCAGAAATAAGACCGAGTACCAGAAATATGACCGAGTACCAGAAATAAGACCGAATATCAGAAATAGGACACAGGGTCAGAAATAGGACACAGTGCCAGAAATAGGACACAGGGTCAGAAATAGGACACAGTGCCAGAAATAGGACACAGGGTCAGAAATAGGACACGGCCAGAAATAGGACACAGTACCAAAAATAGGACACAGTGCCAGAAATAGGACACGGCCAGAAATAGGACACAGTACCAAAAATAGGACACAGTGCCACCAGAAATAGGACACAGTGCCAGAAATAGGACACAGTGCCAAAAACAGGACACAGTGCCAGAAACAGGACACAGTGCCAGAAGCAGGACACAGTGCCAGAAATAGGACACAGTGCCAGAAACAGGACACAGTGCCACCAGAAATAGTACATAGTGCCAGAAACAGGACACAGTGCCACCAGAAATAGGACATAGGGCCAGAAACAGGACACAGTGCCACCAGAAACAGGACACAGTGCCAGAAACAGAACACAGTGCCAGAAACATGACACAGTGCCAGAAACAGGACACAGTGCCAGAAATACGACACAGTGCCAGAAACAGGACACAGTCCAGAAACAGGACACAGTGCCACCAGAAATAGGACATAGGGCCAGAAACAGGACACAGTGCCACCAGAAATAGGACATAGGGCCAGAAACAGGACACAGTGCCACCAGAAACAGGACACAGTGATACCAGAAACAGGACACAGTGCCAGAAACAGGACACAGTGCCACCAGAAACAGGACACAGTGCCAGAAACAGGACACAGTGCCAGAAACAGGACACAGTGTCAGAAACAGGACACAGTGTCAGAAACAGAACACAGTGCCACCAGAAACAGGACACAGTGCCAGAAACAGGACACAGTGCCAGAAACAGGACACAGTGCCAAAAACAGGACACAGTGCCAAAAACAGGACACTGCCAAAAACAGGACACAGTGCCAAAAACAGGACACAGTGCCAAAAACAGGACCGGATACGAAAAACAAGACAATAATTCTACGAGGGTAAATCACGTTAATTTAAAATGCCTATTTTTTGTACCCTAATTAACGAATTAATCTATGTAATTAATGTAACTGGAAATGTAACTTTAATATTTTTAGCTGAGGAATTATTTTTTTTTTTTTTTGAGAATGGTAGACCTAAGATGTGATGATGATGATGATGAAAAAATGATGAAATAATGAGAAAAAAAATATGAAAAAATGAGAAAAGAAATGATGAGAAAAGACAGAACAAATGAACATGATGAAGATGAAAAGCAAAGCGAAACACAAAACAAGGAAGAGGATAAAAAATAATGTCAGGCGAAGAGCAACGAAAGCAATGAAGAGTGGAGAGCTGACAGCAACTTCTGACACCGCTGACACCGCTGACACCGAGAACAAACTAAGTGAACTGTAGCAGTCAGTCAGTCAGATGTGTGGAGGCAAAACGTCAGAGTGGCAGACGCTGGTAACTTCAAACTTTCACAGGTAAGCGAAGGTAAAAAAAATGAACGAAGACAGATGTGTCTTGACGTGTTTCAGGCGCTATGTGACCTGAGGACTGTGACTCCCGTGACCTGTAAGCCCAGCTGAGTGTCTCTGGCTTCCAAACGTTTACCTGTAAGCGAAACGTTCCACAGATAAACACCTACTTTGCTATATGTGTCTGTACTAGCAAAATAGCATACGCCAGGAAAGGCTAAAAGAAGAACAGTTGTTTTATGCAGTGTTCGTGGCTCCGGATTTAGGGAAAGGATTGGTAGGGACCTTATAGTGTTATGCTTGACCGTCAGTATAGTGAATTTCCTAACGATTTATGTAGTGAGAAGTGTTATATTCTCCCTGGCTTTACGGTGAAGAGGGACGATCATGACTTAACTAAATCCTGAAGGGAGAACCAGCTACCACAGAGTGACGGTTCTACACTCAAGACTACACCAGAACCGCATCAAAGACGTGGGCACAGCAGGAGTTTACAGCAGTCCACGCTGGGAAAACAACTGATGTTGGTGAGAGACCGTGATTTTTAGCTGTGACACAACGAACACAAGTATGAGTGTAGGATGAATGACGCCAACAACGCTGGTTAGGCTGCAGCTTTACGTGAATTCTCACCTCATACTTAAAGGAGTCAGAGCCCCCTTGATTCTTATCTAGCCTAGGCCTCCTGGTGGATGAAGGCGTAATCAAATAGGCTTTTACTACTGGCCATAGGCAGTCCAGTATATGAACGACAGCTTGGCTGGTCGGGAATTGAGCTGAAACTTTGTCCAGCTCTCTTTTAAAGACAGCTAGAGGTTTATTGGTAATTCCCCTTATCCCCGAAAAGAGGGCGTTGAAAAGTCGGGGACCTCTGATACTGATCGAGTTCTCTGTGTGTGAATTCGGTGTGCAGGTTTGAGACCAATCCCTCCATGATTTTCCAGGTGTAAATTATGATGTACCTTTCTCGCCTACGTCTCATGGAAAAATGTTGTGGGGATTTGTTGAGTGGCTAGGCATAATAAAAGTGTTTCCAAGCAGTCACTATCCACCTTACCGAAACCATAGTACAAAACAGAGGAAACTTATGCATAAGTAAAACCCATCACCACTGACCACTCTACCACCTGACCTCCCTTACTGTGTGGTCTTGAAGACCAGGTCTGTGTATCTCAGTGATTCTGGTCCACCAGTGTGTGGTCTTGAAGGCCAGGTCTGTGCATCTCAGTGACGCTGGTTCACCAGTGTGTGGTCTTGAAGACCGGGCCTGTGTAACTCAGTGACGCTGGTCTTTGCGCCTTTCCCTCTCCCCGTGATTGATTGCACAGAGTTGGGAAGACCCAGTATAAAGTGATAGCAGCGCGTCTTTAACGACGAGTGACGCTATTTGCCAGCTTGTTTATGGTCTGTGAATAGCACACACACACACACACACACACACACACACACACACACACACACACACACACACACACACACACACACACACACACACACACACACACACACACACACAAGCCTTTGATCAAGGCAGTTGAGAGCATGTTAGCAGCGCTTGTTACGGAGCTGTAACTCCCGCGAGAAGTGTTTATGTTACAGAGTGATTGGTTTCTTCCTCAGAATGACTAGTTGATCAAACACTACCAACTGTCGCAACCTGTCCTCCAATTAAAACAGCTGCTGTCAAGCCTGGTTTTTCAATAAAATCTTTAATATTTGCTGTTCTTAGTTAGGTGAGGTTGGGAGACGTGAGGTTAGGTGAGGTTACGTTATATTAGGTTAGGATATATTACGAACACAGGTGGCATCTGGTGGGCCTGTAGCTCCTCTTCGTAAATAAGTCAGCTAACTGTTAACTAGGCAGAGCAGTGAAAAAGAAATGAACAGCAGAGATAAATTCCTAATGCGTGTATTCCTTCACCAAAATATTGTATAAGTATCGCCACTATGTAGAAAGATTATTTACAAGATGGCATATACGAACAAGAGCCACTGTCAGAGCATTTTTCCAAAAATGGAAGTCTGCCTAGTCTGCTCCACTAGTTAGAGACATGGCTTCGCAGAGTTGGCGAGTTTCACCTGACTGGCATAACAGTGGGACCCTAACTGGCAGTGGGACACTGACTGGCATAACAGTGGGACCCTGACTGGCATAACAGTGGGACCCTAACTGGCAGTGGGATACTGACTGGCATAACAGTGGGACCCTGACTGGCATAACAGTGGGACCCTAACTGGCAGTGGGACACTGACTGGCATAACAGTGGGACACTGACTGGCATAACAGTGGGACACTGACTGGCATAACAGTGGGACACTGACTGGCATAACAGTGGGACACTGACTGGCATAACAGTGGGACCCTAACTGGCATAACAGTGGGACCCTAACTGGCATAACAGTGGGACCCTGACTGGCATAACAGTGGGACACTGACTGGCATAACAGTGGGACACTGACTGGCATAACAGTGGGACACTGACTGGCATAACAGTGGGACACTGACTGGCATAACAGTGGGACCCTAACTGGCATAACAGTGGGACCCTAACTGGCATAACAGTGGGACCCTGACTGGCATAACAGTGGGACACTGACTGGCATAACAGTGGGACACTGACTGGCATAACAGTGGGACACTGACTGGCATAACAGTGGGACCCTAACTGGCATAACAGTGGGACAGTGGGACCTGACTGGCATAACAGTGGGACACTGACTGGCATAACAGTGGGACACTGACTGGCATAACAGTAACAGTGGGACACTGACTGGCATAACAGTGGGACACTGACTGGCATAACAGTGGGACCCTGACTGGCATAACAGTGGGACCCTAACTGGCATAACAGTGGGACACTGACTGGCATAACAGTGGGACCCTGACTGGCATAACATTGGGACACTGACTGGCATAACAGTGGGACACTGACTGGCATAACAGTGGGACACTGACTGGCATAACAGTGGGACACTGACTGGCATAACAGTGGGACACTGACTGGCATAACAGTGGGACACTGACTGGCATAACAGTGGGACACTGACTGGCATAACAGTGGGACACTGACTGGCATAACAGTGGGACACTGACTGCTATAACTTAATTACTGGTTCAGTTTTCGGGAGGCCAATAAATTGTAATATACTCTTCGCATGCCACATGTTAAGTTAGGTTAGGTTAGGTTAGGTTAGGTTATATTAGGTTAAATTAGGTTAGGTTAGGTTAGGTTAGGTTAAGCTAGGAAAAGTTTCGTGACTTTTCGATTCATTATTATTTTGCCGTCACTGTCCCACTGTGTATGTATGTGTGTGTGTGTGTGTGTGTGTGTGTGTGTGTGTGTGTGTGTGTGTGTGTGTGTGTGTGTGTGTGTGTGTGTGTGTGTGTGTGTGTGCAAGCTTGCATTTATGAACGCAAATTCTGACACCAAAACAAACTGTTATTATCAGCATTCTTCACCTTGGCCAGGGCAGTGTTTACCTCGAGGCTGCTACAACCTGCTAAGGAAGAGATGAGCAGTGAGATTACTAAGATCACAACTAGGATTAGTGGGATCAAAAGGGATGTGAGGGAGGCAAGTGAGAGAGAAGTACCCCCTTAGGTGGTGTTTAACCCCTATCTGATACGGTCATCAGGGCCTTCAGACGCCACCTGGCGTTCACCATTTGTCTGCCTGTGTTCCCTTGAACTATGAACATTATGGGTGGTAAGTATACATATTTTCTGCCGCTATTTTGTTCATAAATTCCAACAACGAACGGGATAATTGGCTCGCATCCTGACCACTGGGGCATGTCTTCTTGTTCTTGTTCTTGTTCTTCTTCTTCTTCTCATTCTTCTTCTTCTTCTACATTCACTCCTTCGTCTTCTTTACTGTCTTTGTCTACTTTAAGTGTTCCTTAATCTACTTTCTACCTTCACTAAGGGTAGAGAGGTCAGTTTATAACACAAATACAGTGCATACACAATATGTACAGATACAGTGTACACAGCTACAGTATACATAGGTACAGTACACAGGTACAGTATACACAGCTACAGTGTACACGGGTAAGCTATGAAAAAATATATCTATCAATCTGTATTTTTTTTTTGGCTTACGCGTGGCCAGGAATATCTATCGTTCCTCTCGTCAGTACTTTATAGAACACCGCTATCTTGCAAAAGTGTTGCTGGAAGGTGGACCTTGCAACAGTGGCACCTTACTAGAGGTCATATATATATATATATATATATATATATATATATATATATATATATATATATATATATATATATATATATATATATATATATATATATATATATATATATATATATATATATATATATATATATATATATATATATATCGGCAGAAAAAGCAGGGAAAACTAGGAAAAGGCAAGACAAGAGTGCAGGGAAGGCAGGACAAGATTGTAAGAAATAGTTGGCAAACCAGGGTAAGCCAGGTACGAAATGGAAAGCCAGGTATGCCAGGGGAGAGGCAGGGTGGACGGCAGGGTCTACCTGGAGTCTACCTGGAGGTTATTCCGGGGATCAACGCCCCCGCGGCCCGGTTCACGACCAGGCCTCCAGGTAGATCAGGGCCTGATCAACCATGCTGTTACTACTGGCCGCACGCTGTCCAACATACGAACCACAACCCGGCTGATCCGGCACTGACTTTAGGTATCTGTCCAGCTCTCTCTTGAAGGCAGCCAGGGGTTTATTGGTAATTCCCCTAATGTTTGGTGGGAGGCTGTTGAACAGCCTTGGGCCCCGAACACTTATGGTGACACTAGGGTGAGAAGAGAAAGGAATTCAGCACTCCATATAAATGATCCTTGCAAACTGGACCCCAGCAAGTTTATGTGTCTCAGGGGGCGTCTGATAACGTGTGTTGCGGGTCCTCAAACACGTCTTAGGACCGTCTCAAAAACGCTGACTCGATGCTTCATTCGGATATGAAAGGACTCTTTTATAGCTCCCCAATTCCGCCAGAACCCATATTGTTTTCCGCAAGGAGAGCAGTTTTGACCGACACTCCCTGAGAGAGGACACAAAAACTTTACGTATTCCTTCAGTGCGAGGAGGCATCCGCCTTCTATCGCAATAAAAAAAAGAGACTAGAGATGAGAGGAAAACAGCCGGAGAGACAGAGATAGCCAGAGAGAGCGAGAGAGAGAGAGAGAAGACAGGGGAAATAGACGGACAGACAGAGACAGTACAGAAAGAACGAGAGAGAACGGTACCGTGACTGGAACATTACACAAATAACCCGCACATACGAGAGAGAAGCTTACAACGACGTTTCGGCCCGACTTGGACCGAAACGTCACACTAACGAAACGTCTTCGTAAGCTCCTCCTATGTGCAGGTTATTTGTATAAAGACAGTGCTTGGAAGCACGTAAAGTATTACATAGTTTACCACCACGGTTGTGGGGCTGGGATATGATGCAACACAACGTTAAGTTGCAATATCAAGAACAGTGCTGCGGGTCTGTGAGTGTTACAGTGCTGCGGGTCTGTGAGTGTTACAGTTCTGCGGGTCTGTGAGTGTTACAGTTCTGCGGGTCTGTGAGTGTTACAGTGCTGCGGGTCTGTGAGTGTTACAGTTCTGCGGGTCTGTGAGTGTTACAGTGCTGCGGGTCTGTGAGTGTTACAGTTCTGCGGGTCTAAGAGTGCTACAGTGCTGCGGGTCTGTGAGTGTTACAGTGCTGCGGGTCTGTGAGTGTTACAGTTCTGCGGGTCTAAGAGTGTTACAGTGCTGCGGGTCTGAGAGTGTTACAGTGCTGCGGGTCTGTGAGTGTTACAGTTCTGCGGGTCTAAGAGTGTTACAGTGCTGCGGGTCTAAGAGTGTTACAGTGCTGTGGATCTAAGAGTGTTACAGTGCTGCGGGTCTAAGAGTGTTACAGTGCTGCGGGTCTGTGAGTGTTACAGTGCTGCGGGTCTAAGAGTGTTACAGTTCTGCGGGTCTGTGAGTGTTACAGTTCTGCGGGTCTAAGAGTGTTACAGTGCTGCGGGTCTAAGAGTGTTACAGTGCTGTGGATCTAAGAGTGTTACAGTGCTGCGGGTCTGTGAGTGTTACAGTTCTGCGGGTCTAAGAGTGTTACAGTGCTGCGGGTCTAAGAGTGTTACAGTGCTGTGGATCTAAGAGTGTTACAGTGCTGCGGGTCTGTGAGTGTTACAGTTCTGCGGGTCTAAGAGTGCTACAGTGCTGCGGGTCTGTGAGTGTTACAGTGCTGCGGGTCTGTGAGTGTTACAGTTCTGCGGGTCTAAGAGTGTTACAGTGCTGCGGGTCTGAGAGTGTTACAGTGCTGCGGATCTGTGAGTGTTACAGTTCTGCGGGTCTAAGAGTGTTACAGTGCTGCGGGTCTAAGAGTGTTACAGTGCTGTGGATCTAAGAGTGTTACAGTGCTGCGGGTCTAAGAGTGTTACAGTGCTGCGGGTCTGTGAGTGTTACAGTGCTGCGGGTCTAAGAGTGTTACAGTGCTGCGGGTCTAAGAGTGTTACAGTGCTGTGGATCTAAGAGTGTTACAGTGCTGCGGGTCTGTGAGTGTTACAGTGCTGCGGGTCTAAGAGTGTTACAGTGCTGTGGATCTAAGAGTGTTACAGTGCTGCGGGTCTGTGAGTGTTACAGTGCTGCGGGTCTAAGAGTGTTACAGTGCTGCGGGTCTAAGAGTGTTACAGTGCTGTGGATCTAAGAGCGTTACAGTGCTGCGGGTCTGTGAGTGTTACAGTTCTGCGGGTCTAAGAGTGTTACAGTGCTGCGGGTCTAAGAGTGTTACAGTGCTGTGGATCTAAGAGTGTTACAGTGCTGCGGGTCTGTGAGTGTTACAGTTCTGCGGGTCTAAGAGTGTTACAGTGCTGCGGGTCTAAGAGCGTTACAGTGCTGTGGATCTAAGAGTGTTACAGTGCTGCGGGTCTGTGAGTGTTACAGTTCTGCGGGTCTGTGAGTGTTACAGTGCTGCGGGTCTATGAGTGTTACAGTGCTGCGGGTCTGAGGGTGTTACAGTGCTGCGGGTCTAAGAGTGTTACAGTGCTGCGGATCTAAGAGTGTTACAGTGCTGCGGGTCTGAGAGTGTTACAGTGCTGCGGGTCTGAGGGTGTTACAGTGCTGCGGGTCTAAGAGTGTTACAGTGCTGCGGGTCTGAGAGTGTTACAGTGCTGCGGGTCTGAGAGTGTTACAGTGCTGCGGGTCTGAGAGTGTTACAGTGCTGCGGGTCTGAGAGTGTTACAGTGCTGCGGGTCTGAGAGTGTTACAGTGCTGCGAGTCTGAGAGTGTTACAGTGCTGCGGGTCTGAGAGTGTTACAGTGCTGCGGGTCTGAGAGTGTTACAGTGCTACGGGTCTGAGAGTGTTACAGTGCTGCGGGTCTGAGAGTGTTACAGTGCTGCGGGTCTAAGAGTGTTACAGTGCTGCGGGTCTGAGAGTGTTACAGTGCTGCGGGTCTAAGAGTGTTACAGTTCTGCGGGTCTGTGAGTGTTACAGTGCTGCGGGTCTAAGAGTGTTACAGTGCTGCGGGTCTAAGAGTGTTACAGTGCTGCGGGTCTGTGAGTGTTACAGTTCTGCGGGTCTAAGAGTGTTACAGTGCTGCGGGTCTAAGAGTGTTACAGTCTGCGGGTCTAAGAGTGTTACAGTTCTGCGGGTCTAAGAGTGTTACAGTGCTGCAGGTCTGAGAGTGTTACAGTGCTGCAGGTCTGAGAGTGTTACAGTGCTGCGGGTTTGAGAGTGTTACAGTGCTGCGGGTCTGAGAGTGTTACAGTGCTGCAGGTCTGAGAGTGTTACAGTGCTGCGGGTCTAAGAGTGTTACAGTGCTGCGGGTCTGAGAGTGTTACAGTGCTGCGGGTCTAAGAGTGTTACAGTGCTGCGGGTCTGAGAGTGTTACAGTGCTGCGGGTCTGAGAGTGTTACAGTGCTGCGGGTCTGAGAGTGTTACAGTGCTGCGGGTCTGTGAGTGTTACAGTTCTGCGGGTCTAAGAGTGTTACAGTGCTGCGGGTCTAAGAGTGTTACAGTGCTGTGGATCTAAGAGTGTTACAGTGCTGCGGGTCTAAGAGTGTTACAGTGCTGCGGGTCTGTGAGTGTTACAGTGCTGCGGGTCTAAGAGTGTTACAGTGCTGCGGGTCTAAGAGTGTTACAGTGCTGTGGATCTAAGAGTGTTACAGTGCTGCGGGTCTGTGAGTGTTACAGTGCTGCGGGTCTAAGAGTGTTACAGTGCTGTGGATCTAAGAGTGTTACAGTGCTGCGGGTCTAAGAGTGTTACAGTGCTGCGGGTCTGTGATTGTTACAGTGCTGCGGGTCTAAGAGTGTTACAGTGCTGCGGGTCTAAGAGTGTTACAGTGCTGTGGATCTAAGAGCGTTACAGTGCTGCGGGTCTGTGAGTGTTACAGTTCTGCGGGTCTAAGAGTGTTACAGTGCTGCGGGTCTAAGAGTGTTACAGTGCTGTGGATCTAAGAGTGTTACAGTGCTGCGGGTCTGTGAGTGTTACAGTTCTGCGGGTCTAAGAGTGTTACAGTGCTGCGGGTCTAAGAGTGTTACAGTGCTGTGGATCTAAGAGTGTTACAGTGCTGCGGGTCTGTGAGTGTTACAGTTCTGCGGGTCTGTGAGTGTTACAGTGCTGCGGGTCTAAGAGTGTTACAGTGCTGCGGGTCTGAGGGTGTTACAGTGCTGCGGGTCTAAGAGTGTTACAGTGCTGCGGATCTAAGAGTGTTACAGTGCTGCGGGTCTGAGAGTGTTACAGTGCTGCGGGTCTGAGGGTGTTACAGTGCTGCGGGTCTAAGAGTGTTACAGTGCTGCGGGTCTGAGAGTGTTACAGTGCTGCGGGTCTGAGAGTGTTACAGTGCTGCGGGTCTGAGAGTGTTACAGTGCTGCGGGTCTGAGAGTGTTACAGTGCTGCGGGTCTGAGAGTGTTACAGTGCTGCGGGTCTGAGAGTGTTACAGTGCTACGGGTCTGAGAGTGTTACAGTGCTGCGGGTCTGAGAGTGTTACAGTGCTGCGGGTCTAAGAGTGTTACAGTGCTGCGGGTCTGAGAGTGTTACAGTGCTGCGGGTCTAAGAGTGTTACAGTTCTGCGGGTCTGTGAGTGTTACAGTGCTGCGGGTCTAAGAGTGTTACAGTGCTGCGGGTCTAAGAGTGTTACAGTGCTGCGGGTCTGTGAGTGTTACAGTTCTGCGGGTCTAAGAGTGTTACAGTGCTGCGGGTCTAAGAGTGTTACAGTCTGCGGGTCTAAGAGTGTTACAGTTCTGCGGGTCTAAGAGTGTTACAGTGCTGCAGGTCTGAGAGTGTTACAGTGCTGCAGGTCTGAGAGTGTTACAGTGCTGCGGGTTTGAGAGTGTTACAGTGCTGCGGGTCTGAGAGTGTTACAGTGCTGCAGGTCTGAGAGTGTTACAGTGCTGCGGGTCTAAGAGTGTTACAGTGCTGCGGGTCTGAGAGTGTTACAGTGCTGCGGGTCTAAGAGTGTTACAGTGCTGCGGGTCTGAGAGTGTTACAGTGCTGCGGGTCTGAGAGTGTTACAGTGCTGCAGGTCTGAGAGTGTTACAGTGCTGCGGGTCTGAGAGTGTTACAGTGCTGCAGGTCTGAGAGTGTTACAGTGCTGCGGGTCTGAGAGTGTTACAGTGCTGCAGGTCTGAGAGTGTTACAGTGCTGCGGGTCTGAGAGTGTTACAGTGCTGCAGGTCTGAGAGTGTTACAGTGCTGCAGGTCTGAGAGTGTTACAGTGCTGCGGGTCTGAGAGTGTTACAGTGCTGCAGGTCTGAGAGTGTTACAGTGCTGCGGGTCTAAGAGTGTTGCAGTGCTGCGGATCTGAGAGTGTTACAGTGCTGCGGGTCTAAGAGTGTTACAGTGCTGCAGGTCTGAGAGTGTTACAGTGCTGCGGGTCTGAGAGTGTTACAGTGCTGCAGGTCTGAGAGTGTTACAGTGCTGCGGGTCTGAGAGTGTTACAGTGCTGCGGGTCTGAGAGTGTTACAGTGCTGCGGGTCTGAGAGTGTTACAGTGCTGCGGGTCTGAGAGTGTTACAGTGCTGAGGGTCTGAGAGTGTTACAGTGCTGCGGGTCTGAGAGTGTTACAGTGCTGCGGGTCTGAGAGTGTTACAGTGCTGCGGGTCTGAGAGTGTTACAGTGCTGCGGGTCTGAGAGTGTTACAGTGCTGCGGGTCTGAGAGTGTTACAGTGCTGCAGGTCTGAGAGTGTTACAGTGCTGCGGGTCTGAGAGTGTTACAGTGCTGCGGGTCTGAGAGTGTTACAGTGATGAGGGTCTGAGAGTGTTACAGTGCTGTGGGTCTGAGAGTGTTACAGTGCTGCGGGTCTGAGAGTGTTACAGTGCTGCGGGTCTGAGAGTGTTACAGTGCTGTGGGTCTGAGAGTGTTACAGTGCTGCGGGTCTGAGAGTGTTACAGTGCTGCGAGTCTGAGAGTGTTACAGTGCTGCGGGTCTGAGAGTGTTACAGTGCTGCGGGTCTGAGAGTGTTACAGTGCTGTGGGTCTGAGAGTGCTACAGTGCTGCGGGTCTGAGAGTGTTACAGTGCTGCGAGTCTGAGAGTGTTACCACAGTGTAGAGGGTCTGAGAGTGTTACAGTGCTGCGGGTCTGAGAGTGTTACAGTGCTGCGAGTCTGAGAGTGTTACCACAGTGTAGAGGGTCTGAGAGTGTTACAGTGCTGCGGGTCTGAGAGTGTTACAGTGCTGCGGGTCTGAGAGTGTTACAGTGCTGCGAGTCTGAGAGTGTTACCACAGTGTAGAGGGTCTGGGAGTGTTACAGTGCTGCGGGTCTGAGAGTGTTACAGTGCTGCGGGTCTGAGAGTGTTACCACAGTGTATGCGGCGTTAGCGTTGTGTTGCTGTGTCACCAGTGTCCTCCCAACTCTGCATAACGTTCATGCAATCTACTCTTTCACCAACCCTCTCTCTCTCTCTCTCTCTCTCTCTCTCTCTCTCTCTCTCTCTCTCTCTCTCTCTCTCTCTCTCTCTCTCTCTCTGTCTCTGTCTCTGTCTCTGTCTCTGTCTCTGTCTCTCTCTCTCTCTCTCTCTCTCTCTCTCTCTCTCTCCCTCTCTCTCTCTCTCTCTCTGTCTCTCTCTCTCTCTCTCTCTCTCTCTCCACTAAAAAAGAATTACCAACAAACAGACTGAAATTTATATGTTAATGAACAACTCTCACTTCACAACAACATGTGTCTCAACATGTGCCTCAGTATGTGTCTCAACATGTGCCTCAACATGTGCCTCAACATGTGTCTCAACATGTGCCTCAGTATGTGTCTCAAAATATGTCTCAACATGTGTCTCAACATGTGCCTCAGTATGCCTCAACATGTGTCTCAACATGTGCCTCAACATGTGTCTCAACATGTGCCTCAGTATGCCTCAACATGTGTCTCAACATGTGCCTCAACATGTGTCTCAACATGTGGGTAACTCTCATATTATTCTCAGCATTTTTAAATATCGACTTTCATCTTATTAAAAACCAATAAACATCTTTCTCGTCTACAATAAGTGAGAGGAGAAAGAAGACAGATATTTACAATAAGTGTGAGGGGAAGAAGACAGATATTTACAATAAGTGAGAGGAGGAAGAAGACAGATATTTACAATAAGTGTGAGGGGGTGGAGTCCAGACATCTACAGTAATATCCAGAGAAACAAGAGATATAATGCAATTTAAGCTCTTTGAAAGGGAATTTAATTCCAAGCGTCCTGGTGATCCCTCACTCGTATTCTAGAGTGTATGACTGAATGTAATTGTCCTTTGAGGAGGATTTAATTACAATGGATATATCGATAACTCGGCTACTGGGAATTAATAAATGTCTTTGTTTATATGAAACAATATGCGTGGGAGGGCATTGATTTTTCCTATAAATTCTCCAGAGTGTCAGCGTTGTCTGGTTCGTGTAATTCTAAAGATTTTGGTTGCGTAATTCGTAGATCTGCGTATTATTTCTAGATGCTGTTGGTAGAATTAACAGGTCTTGCTCTTATAACTCTCAAATCTCGCTCGTGTAAATTCCAGATTTTGTTCGTATAATTCCAAGAGCTTGTTCGTATAATTCTCAGATTCCAGATCTCGTTAGTATAATTCATAATTCTTATCAGTATAATGCCCAGTATTTATATTTCCCAGATCTTCTCCTTGCAATTTCATGAACTTGCTTACACGTCTATGTAATGTTTGCATGGTTTGCAAGCAAGGTTTGCAAGCCATGTTAGTTTAATTCCCAGCTTGAAAGACACAAAGTCACCCACAGCGACTCCAACTGCTGAAATAACATTACTTTCAGAGGCGACATCCAGTCATCCCAGCATCTTGCGACGTGATCAAAGTCATCTGTGTCTCCGCCTCGCCACCACTTGTACTTTCGCTCAAGAAAACAATGAAAAAATGAAATGGAGAAATAAGGAAATACGAGATAATGAAAGCTACCTGAAACGAGAATCACGGTGGAAATGAGATAAGTATATGGTACACAGAGAGAATGTTGGTGAGTTGGTTTATTTTGGCTTAAAACCTATGGACTACACGAAGGTTTTAAAGGCTGCTTGATTCTTGTACACTGACACCCAAGTATAATGTAATCCCTGAAATAGGGAGTAAAAAAGCGGATATACAATGAGAGTATACACACTGGGAGATATGTATACCTTTCGATGTTTACACACTAAAATATATTTATCTTTCGGTGTATATATACATTAACTCCAGGCTGAGGGACTGATTATCTCAAGCTCCTTCTAATATTCGCCATTCTTCTTTGTACTGGACTGATGAAGTCACTGTGTGGCAAAACGTTTCCACAATTAAGATACCCAAATGTTGCACACGTGTCTAATTTGTCGTTTCTCTGGACTATTTATCTACATTACGTGAAACACTAAAACCTTCTGTCTCACTCAGCCAAGGAAATTTCGAAGGCTCGATTCTCCGTCAGCTGAGGTCGAGGCAAGTACACACACGCTACCATACTCTTAGTGACTCTGAGAAGATGAGAATTGTTTGTGTCAGTAGAATATATCACAAGTCCACTCGAGCGTGTGTCTTGTAGCCAATCGCAGTGAGGCACCACTCCTCTTGTAGCCGATCAGAGTTGAGCGTTACTCTTGTTGCTAGTCAGAGACCAGCATCACTCGACTTGTAACCAATCAGAGACAAGCGTCACTCGTCTTTTAACCAAGCAGAGACCAGTAAACTCTTGTAGTCAGTAAGAGACGAGAGTTATAATTATTGAAGCCAATCGGACAGGCGTTACTCTTCTCACAGCCGATCAGAGATAAGCGTACCTCCTCTCTTAGCCGAATAAAGACAAGCGTCACCCTTCGCTCTCAGCCAATCAGAGACAAGCGTCACTTCACCAGCAGGCAATCAGGGAGACAAATCCTGGACTGCTATCGAAGCCAGTCAGGGAGACTGTGCTTGTCAGGAGGTGATGCCAGCAGACAGGGGTGTCTGAGAGAAGCATTCAGGGTCTCAGAGTTATCTGATGGGCGCGGGTGGCGGCAGATGCAGCATCCAAACACACGTCTCTGACGATTGTAGTCCGAGGTGTCTATGTTGAGATGCTCCATCACAATCTCCAGCACCATCACCACAATGCAATCACCACCATCAGCACAACTTTACCACCACACAACCACAATCACCATCACTATTGCAGTAACAACACCACCACAACCACGATCACCAACAGTGCTTCCTGGAACGTAGGTGAGAGAAATACTTCACAATCTTCACCTGGAAGACTCACGAAGGATAAGGTTCCAAATCAACGCACGGAAATTATTCACAATCTTCACCTGGAAGACTCACGAAGGATAAGGTTCCAAATCAACGCACAGAAATTACTCCCAGCAAGAAGAAGAAGAAGAAGAAGAAGAAGAAGAAGAAGAAGAAGAAGAAGAAGAAGAAAGAGAAGCAGAAGTTTGCCAGTCGATACAAAGATTCATAAAGAGAGAAACAGGACAATAATAGTTACACTAAACGACAACACAAAGAGTGTAAAGGAACCAAGATTTTTCCAAACCTTCCCTCCATACACAAGAAGAATTACCACAACACAAGCTGTTTGCATACCAGATCAGCAAGTACAGGGACAGGGACATAAGCCAACAGTATCAGTTTGTCCCAGCGGGATCAGAGACCTTGGGGTTATAGGGAAAACATGCCACACGTGTCCTTAAAGAACTAGGTTCCAGACTCATCGACACCATCAGGGACCCAAAGGCAGCCCCTTTCATGTTCCAGCGCCTCAGTGTGGCCATCCAGAGGGGAAATGCTTGCTGCATACTTGGCTCGCGTCCGGCTTCGGAGGAGCTGGAGGAGATTCATAATCTTTGATATAATTTTCCAATGTATTCACGTTTGTGTTGTTTTCTGTCAATGTATTCTGTCTATTAATACAATTTCATGCAAAATCTAAATTATAGGGGGTGGTAGGAGAGGAAAATATTCAAACAGCTCCGGGGAGAACCTTGAGTTTTCCCTGAGGTACGCTTATTGTCTTCTCTGAGGATGAGGGTCCCCATTCCAGCTATAGAGGTGGTACTTCCCTATATATATATATATATATATATATATACATATATATATATATATATATATATATATATATATATATATATATATATATATATATATATATATATATGTATGTATATATATGTCACACCGAATAGGCAGAACTTGCGATCTTGGCTTAAATAGCAACGCTCATCTTGCCATATAGGACAAGTGAAAATTTGTGTATGCAATAATGTCGCCAAAATCATTCTGAACCTAACGAAAAAAGCATATTTCACTGTGTTTATTTAGTATTAAATTATTGTAAACAAATCTAAAATATATTTAGTTGGGTTAGGCTAAACTAAATAGCTCTTGTTATAATAAGGTTAGGTAAGTTTTATAAGATTCTTTTGGTGCAAAATTAATTTTTTTTACATTAACATTAATGAAAAAAATATATCTTTAAACGTATAAGAGAAAATTTTAGAAAGGACTTAATTTTAAATGAGTTCTTGCTAATTGATCAGTTTTACATATTCGGCACGACATATATATATATATATATATATATATATATATATATATATATATATATATATATATATATATATATATATATATATATATATATTTAAAACAAGTCGGCCGTCTCCCACCGAGGAAGGGTGACCCAAAAAAGAAAGAAAATCCCCAAAAAGAAAATACTTTCATCATCATTCAACACTTTCACCTCACTCACACATAATCACTGTTTTTGCAGAGGTGCTCAGAACACAACAGTTTAGAAGCATATACGTATAAAGATACACAACATATCCCTCCAAACTGCTTCCCATTTCCAGGACTCAAGTCCTATATAAAAATTATATATATATATATATATATATATATATATATATATATATATATATATATATATATATATATATATATATACATATATATATATATATATATATATATATGTATGTATATATATATTTATATATATATATATATATATACTATATATATATATATATATATATATATATATATATATATATATATATATATATATATATATATATATATCCTCAACAATGCTTCAGAGTGTGTCAGGGAAGGATAGAGCCCGCCTCCTAGCAGTGAGAGCTCCTCATGCAAGGGACCTTCTGTTGGCTGTTCCCAACTCCAGCCTTGACACACGCCTCGACCCACAGACCATCCGCACTGGTGTTGCCCTTCTACTTGCCGCCCCTATTCTCGCCGAACACAGGTGTATTTGTGGCAGTGAAGCAGCAGACCGATTCGGGTACCATGGTCTTATGTGCCGTAATTCCGAGGGAAAGATTGCAAGACATGAGGAGATTAATAACATTATCAAGAGAAGCCTCACAACAGCCGGATGCCCAGCAGTAAGGGAGCCACCCCAACTATGCTGATCTGATGGCAGCCAGAAGCGTCCAGATGGTATCACCCTTCAAGCCTGGACAGACGGTAAGCAGGTGGTGTGGGACTATACATGTACATCTACCTTGGCTGATACCTATCTCCAATACACCAGGGAGGAAGGAGGGGCAGCTGCCAGCTTCAGGGAGTCCCCATAGGCTCAGAGACCCTTGGCTCATGGGGAAAGAGTACATCTAAGTTCCTTAAGGAGCTAGGCAAAAGACTCATCAGGGTAACTAGGGATCCCAGGGCAGCTAGTTTTCTGTTCCAGCGACTCAGTGCGGCTGTTCAGAGGGGTAATGCCTGCTGTATTTTGGGCACACGCCCCAGCTCTGAGGAGCTGGATGAGATTTTCGCATTATAATCAGTGACAAACACGTAACAATATGTACTAGACATGTATCTCTCACATCTTATGTACTGTATATACCATCTTTATATCAACAATGTATATCTTAAATCTTTTGTACCATATTATGTAATAAAATATACCTATTGGTAAAAAAGAATGAAAAGATGGAGTGGTAGGGGAAGTGGAATATTTAAACGGCTTCAGGAAGAAATCAAAATATTTTTCCTTGAAGCCTTTTTATCCACTTCTCCGAGGCTATGGGTCCCACAATTTACACCAGAGGTGGACCCATATATATATATATATATATATATATATATATATATATATATATATATATATATATATATATATATATATATATATATATATATATATATTATATATATATATATTTAAGACTGGGAAAATTCCAGTGAACTTTCTGTTGTCTTTTTAAGGCTTTCCGTGTTATCAATTTACTTATCCGCTGGAGACACCTTGAGAATGGAAACCCTATTATCAGGGTTAGAAACCCTACTATCAGTGTCAGAAAAGATGCTATTAGACTCAGGAGCCCTATTATCAGGGCTAGGAGCCCTGGTAATAGGGTCTAAAATCACAGTAGAATCCATCTGATGCATTCAGTAGTGTGGCATGCAAAGAGTACGTAACCTTTATTCGGCGCATGTACACACCCTCATTTACAGGCTATCTCCCCCAACCAGCGAACCAGGTTGCTAAGAGTTGATGATGGGGCCCCGTCGTTCAACTAGTGACCAGGTTCTAGCCAATAAGAAGATGGTGTTGGCAATCGCAGAGGTTGTGTGGGTACCACTCTCCTGTCTGCCCTTGTCATTCCCATTCTAGAGCTGGTTGAAGCACGGTCTGCTATCTTGTGGCTTCTATTTCTGCCTTGCTTACCGTGGAGTGCACTATACTTATCACTGTACATAGTGTAGATATTGCTGTTCTAAATTGGTGAAGGATAATATAAGTCTAAACTTTTTCTGCTGTGTTTAATTTGCTCCCGTTACACCCAGGATAACAGGCCATTTGGATTCCTGGGTTGTAATAAGTAGTCAGCGAGACATGGAAGCCTCAAGTGAAATCATGTATGTATGAGCATACATATACATGAACATGTGCATACATGTATGGTATGAATATGTATTCAATATAAATGTTTGAATATGCAATGGCTACGGCTTGTATATGTAAGATCCCTACAGTGGATTACCAGAGCTTATATACACACACGTAGTGTATATATATATATATATATATATATATATATATATATATATATATATATATATATATATATATATATATATATATATATATACACTACGTGTGTGTATATATATATTATACTGTCTCCGGCACTCAGATTGCCCACCCACTCTGCTTGCCCACCAACTCTGCTTCCTCACCCACCCACTCTACTTGCCCACCCACTACTTGCCCACCCACTGTGCTTGCCCACCAACTCTGCTTCCTCACCCACCCACTCTACTTGCCCACCCACTACTTGCCCACCCACTCTATAATGTCATCTGCACTCAGGCAAATTTCGTTTAACAGTTTTCAGCGTTTCATATCCCATATTTTATGTGTTTGTTGACGAAAAGAAATGAAGATTTTTGAGAGCGAAAGTGTGTGTGTGTGTGTGTGTGTGTGTGTTCCAGCTGGGTGGACATATGGGTGAGACAAGGATGAGGTGACCTCAAACGGGTGACTCAGACAAGGTTGGATGCCTTGACAAGCCTTATCCACTCTCTACATCCTTTCAGTCACATCAGGATACACACACAAGGTTATAAACGACAACCAACACTGATTCATGGAAGGCAAGTCCTATGTCACAAACTTACTAGAGGTTTATAACAAGGTAACGGAAGTAAGACACGAGAGAGAGGGGTGGGTAGATTGCATTTTCTTGGACTGCAAGAAGGCCTTCGACACAGTTCCTCACAAGAGATTAGTACAGAAGCTAGATAAACAGGCACGTATAACTGGAAGGGCACTGCAATGGACCAGAGGATACCTAACAGGGAGGCAATAGCGAGTCATGGTCCGTGATGACGTATCACAGTGGGCGCCTGTGACAAGCGGGGTCCCACAGAGGTCATTCCTGGGATCAGTGCTAGTCTTGGTATGTGAACGACATGGCGGAAGGGATAGTCTCAGTGTCCCTGTTTGCAGATGTAGTGGAGGCAGGATCCATACACAGCTTCAGGCAGAGATATGATAAAGCTCATTGTTCAAGGAGAGTGTCCCAGTAGCGACCAGTGAAGAGGCGGGGCCAGGAGCTATGACTCGACCCCTGCAACCACAAATAGGTGAGTACACACGCACAAAAAGCGTCGAATGTGAAAATAATAATAATCTTCCAAAAATAATCCCTAATAATTTTAAATCTCATACAGTCCCTAACAATTTTACTCAAATAATCACGCTGATAATTTTACTCCAATAATCTAGAAGGAAAAAAAATGCAAAACGCTTTAGATAAAAAATTATTTCAACACGAAGGTAATTAAGAAAATATTAATATGGAAAACAATATTCTGCTGCTGTTATACGATACAAATATTTCTTTTAATAATTCCTGCGAATTTTAATTATTCATTTTTTTCTGATTTAATGAAAAAAATGATTGAATATATTTTAATTTTTCAAATACTAAATAAAAAAAAATCTTAATCGCTTCAGATGTATATCTCGAGTTTATATAATATATATATATATATATATATATATATATATATATATATATATATATATATATATATATATATATATATATATTTTTCTTAATTCACTTGTTTTGGGAAATTTATTTTCTCGTCTCTTAACGGTTAAGAATGTTGCTCATAAACATGTATGGCTTAATATATATTCAATGAATGAAAACCAAAAAATTTAAAAAAAATGAACAATATTAATTAATGTGTGTGTGTGTGTATGTGTAACTATTCTAAATATGCTTGTAACAAGCAAGAAAATATTAATTACCACACACCCAAACATATTCCACTTAAGCAAATATTTTATCCTGGTTCCCTAAGACTCTTGTCAACCCTCGTCAACTCTATTGGCTTCCAGATTTTGTCAACTTGATAGCAAGTTGAAGGTAGCACAGGAGTGGTGGCACGTGTGTGGTGGCGAGGGAGAGTGATGCTGCCTCTCTCCAACCTAACCTAACTAAGTTAAAACATACCTAGATGGATGCAACACTTCACATATAACAAGCGTCACATACACCAGACTTCCTGTACATTTTTTACCATTATTACTACTACTACTACTATTACAACAACAACTACTATTACAACAACAACAACTACTATACAACAACAACAACTACTACTACAATTACAACAACTACTACTATTACAACAACAACTACTACTACTACTATTACAACAACTACTATTACAACAACTACTACTATTACAACAACAACTACTACTACTACTATTACAACAACTACTATTACAACAACTACTACTATTACAACAACAACTGCTGCTACTACTTACTATTACTACTACTACTACTAATGCTATTACTACTATTACTACTACTAATACTATTACTACTATTATTACTACTACTACTATTACTACTATTATTACTACTACTACTACTATTACTACTGCTACTACTACAAATGCTATAACTACTATTACTGCTATTACTACTACTACTGCTACTAATTCTAATACTACTACTACTACTAATAATAATAGTGGTAACAATAATGATATTAATGGTAATGATAATAATAATAATAATAATGTTACTACTACTGCTACTACTACTACTACTAATAATAATAAAAAGGGTAATAAAGTGCCTGGGTTTTTCAAAAATAGTTTATAAAGCAACAATTAATTACGATAAAGCAACAATGAAGGGTCATGATGCAACTCTGAAGTGAAATGTCGAAATGTTGAAATATATTGTAATGTCGAGCTATGATGATATAATGTGGTAACATTAGGAATTACTTTCAACATGGACCGGTCAGCGGGGGCGTTGACCCCTGGAACCCCCTCCAGAAGTGATGTACCTTACTCTCTTAATGGAAGCTGGCGGTGACATCCCGTAGACTTCAGTGATGTATTTTGTGATATATTCAGTGCGATGTTTCGTGCCTAATAAGCCGAACTTGCCAAATAAGCCTAACTCCCTCAAATATTTTTTTTGGGGGATTAAAAAAAATATCATATAATCTTTAACCTGTTGATTAAGATAATTTCACCCAGGAAAATACTAGCGATATTCCTGAAATAATAGATTATGTAGAACAGGATAATAAACTATGCACGATTGCAGTAACTAGCGACATGGTCCTCAGACAAATAAACCAAAACCTAACAAATCTCCAGGTCCTGATGAACTGTTCGCAAGGGTGTTAAAGGAATGTAAAGAGGAACTTAGCATACCTTTGGCTAATCTTTTTAACACATCACTACAAACTGGCATAGTGCCTGATAAGTGGAAAATGACAAATGTAATACCTTTACAAGGCAGGTGATAGGTCCTTGGCTTCGAACTATAGACCAATAAGTCTTACCTCCATAGTGGGAAAATTTATGGAATCAATAATTGCCGAAGCAATTCGTAGCCATCTTGATAGGCACAGATTGATTAATGAATTTCAACACGGTTTTACAAAGGGGAGTTCCTGTCTTACGAATTTACTAACTTTTTTCACTAAGGTGTTGGAGGAGGTAGATCATGGTAATGAATATGATATTGTGTATATGGACTTCATTAAGGCTTTCGATAGAGTTCCACACAAGAGGCTATTGAGGAAACTTGAGGCACACGGAATAGGAGGAGAAATTTTTTCCTGGGTAGAGGCATGGCTGACAAATAGACAGCATAGAGTTTGCATAAATGGGGAGAAATCAGAATGGGGGCACGTCACAAGCGGTGTTCCTCAGGGGTCAGTGTTGGGCCCGTTGTTGTCCACAATTTACATAAACGACATAGCCGAGGGAATAAATAGCGACATAAGCAAATTTGCTGATGACACCAAAATAGGCCGTCCAGTTCATTCTAATGAGGACACTAGAGCACTCCAGGATGATTTGAATATACCGATACAATGGTCGGAGAAGTGGCAGATGCAGTTTAATATTGACAAATGCAAAATTCTAAATGTTGGACAGTTAAATAACCATGCCACATATAAACTAAATAATGTAGATCTTAATGCTACTGATTGCGAAAAGGATTTAGGAGTTCTGGTTAGCAGTAATCTAAAACCAAGACAAGAGTGCATTAGTGTTCGCAATAAAGCTAACAGAATTCTTGGCTTCATATCTAGAAGTATAAATAATAGAAGTCCTCAGGTTGTTCTTCAACTCTATATATCCTTGGTTAGGCCTCATTTAGACTATGCTGCTCAGTTCTGGTCACCGCATTACAGAATGGATATAAATGCTCTGGAACATGGACCTGCTCCGCATGGGTCAGTAGGCCTATTGCAGTGGTCCTTCTTTCTTATGTTCTTCTTATGCTGATGTGTTTCACATAATCTGGGAGTCATCTTTTTTTTTCAAAATTATTGACCTACATCCGAAAATCTGATTTACTCATGGATTGTGAAGACTTACTCAGCCCTGTAACAACTTCAGACAGTATTACCAAGGCTGGCTCCTCCTCAGGAAAATTAATGAATAGAAAAAGAAATAATAATTCACAAAAATAAACACTTTATTATTTAGTAATGCAAAGATAAAACAGTGAAAAAATGAATGTGTATCCTATTTGACAGAAAAATGAAAAATGAAATAAAAATATAACATTTGAATTCAACGCTAATATATACAGTTATACTGGGGTGTCTGGTGGAGGTTGACACCGTCTTGTAGAAATTGTAGCCGTTGATGATGATGGGGGGGGGGGTCACAGGTGTTGGTGACAACCCAACGACTAGTTCTTCACAGAGTCTATAGCCTTGAATAGTCTGTCCAGATGACAGGAACGCAGGTTCTTTACCACTGCAAAGATGAGGGGTAGTGTCCTGTACAATTAATCAGGTAGGTAGATCATAGTGACGTCCCAAGACCGGTTTCAGTCCGTCTCCTTCAACACTTCTCGTTGGTTGGCAGGTGACCCGATCTGTCATTCCAAGCTGGAAAGAGAGACAGGTTACCCACTGCTTAAGAAATCACTCTCCATAAGTGCAAGATACTTAAAAAAGATGGTGATTATCGAAAAGTCTCATGTGAAGCTTAAAACTGAAAGGACAAAGTTTATTATTGGTCAAAAGTGAAGCTTTCAACCAATATCCACTAGAATAGGAGCAGAGGCTTTTACTTATAGTTGTGCTGGGAGCTGTGAGTCGAGTGATTACTGTTTGGCCGGAGCCCCACACGTCACCTTTCGGGGTGGGGAGAAAGGATGGGGGGAAGGGATAGCGGGAGCTAGACTGACCCTACCTTAACAAGCAGCCGGCAATCAAACTATCGTTACCATATACTCGCTCGCTACTCCAGTCTGTTGAACTTTTCTCTCACATGGATTAAAACCCAGAAAATGTTTTGCAAATGTACTGGTCTTTCTTACCAATTGGGTCAGGCGACGATGTTACTAAGTACCAGCGGGAAACGTGCGATTCTGCACGCGTATTTCCTATCCTGGGAAAATAGGCTGAAGAATGGCAGGTTGAGAGAGTGAGGGAGCCACACTGACTCTGGAGTTGCTACTACCACAGACCGAGACAAAGAGCCATACATCCTGAGGTTTGGTCGTTCTCATTGACCACTTGGAGAGCAGGAGAGTGACTGAGGATGGATCATCAATTATCTGACAACAGAAAATTGATCATCAGTCATCAGTGGCGTTGATTCAAGGTATGTAGTAATTAACTGCGAGGAGCACTCTATTTCGACACAAGCTGAGATAAGATCAAGGGAGAGAGAGAGAGAGAAAGAAAGAGAGAGAGAGAGAGAGAGAGAGAGAGAGAGAGAGAGAGAGAGAATATCTAGCATAAATATACACTTGTAAATCCCTTGTAAATCAGAAATATAATTTTAATCTTGAGAAAAAACTGGGCATTGTTTCTCTCTCTTTCTCTCATGCATATATATATATATATATATATATATATATATATATATATATATATATATATATATATATATATATACGTATATATATATATCGTGCCGAATAGGCAGAACTTGCGATCTTGGTTTAAATAGCAACGTACATCTTGCCATATAGGACAAGTGAAAATTTGTATTTGCAATAATTTCCAAAAAATCATTCTGAACCTAACGAAAAAAATATATTTCACTGTGTTTGTTTCTTATTAAATTGTTGTAAACAAATCTAAAATATATTTAGTTAGGTTAGGCTAAAATAAATTGTTCTTGTTATAATAAGGTTAGGTAAGCTTTTTAAGATTCTTTTGGTGCAAAATTAAAATTTTTTACATTATCATTAATGAAAAAAATATGTATTTAAACGTATAAGAGAAAATTTTAGAAAGGATTTAATTTTAAATGAGTTCTTGCTAATTGACCAGTTTTACATATTCGGCACGACAAATATATATATATATATATATATATATATATATATATCTATATATATATATATATATATATATATATATATATATAGATATATATATATATATATATATATATATATATATATATATATATATATATATATATATATGTGTGTATATGCATGTATCTGTGAAGGAAATATTGCACATGATACTAACGCACCATGACACAAGCCATCATGTTAACCCCACGATACTCTCACCTGCAACATGTTAATATGAATGACACCTGACCTCAGAGTGCCAAGACAATCTACTGAATTGAAAAATATGGCCCCTGATGCCATCTCTGCGTGGTACCTTGCCTGCTGATAAGTGCAGATGTTGTGGCAGGTAAATATACCCAAATATTCTTGCATATATATATATATATATATATATATATATATATATATATATATATATATATATATATATATATATATATAACAGCGCTGTTTCGTATTTATATAAACGGTCACTGACTATTTTAAAAACGTTCCTTTATTTCTCAGTCGTGTCTCTAAATGAGAATTTATCTGATGGCCTATTAGTCCAAATTAGGGACATCAATTAGGACAAATAGGCCATTAGGTAAACCACCATTTAGAAACATATGACAACATTATGAAGCCATTAACCACACCATAGAAGAGAAATATATTTACTGCTCTGTTCTGTCCATCCAACACTGTGATGCTGGTCACACTTTATATATATATATATATATATATATATATATATATATATATATATATATATATATATATATATATATATATATATATATATATATATGAATAAGTGGTACTTGAGAAAGATCTCTCGAACTTTCTCTCATCTCTGACGTTTGACCTTTGTAAAAATTTAATGTTCCCACAAAATGTAGCTGTAGACTTGACGGTGGGAAACGAAAACACACACAATAGGGGATAAACAATAGACTCAAACGCCTCCCCTACTAGTTCTAGGTATGTAATCCTCTGACAGTTATTGAGGCTAGGTATGTATCCCCTGAGAATTGTAGAGGCTAGGTATGTATCCCCTGAGAGATAGTGAGGCTAGGTATGTATCCCCCTGAAAGTTATTAGGATTACGTCTGTATCCCCCTGAGAGTTATTGAGGCTAGGAATGTATCCCCCTGAGAGTTACTGGGGCTAGGTATGTATCCCCTTGAGAGTTATCACGACTAGGGATGTATCCCCCTGAGAGTTACTGGGGCGAGGTATGTATCCCTTTGAAAAGCTGCAGGAAACACAAGCTCTCAGTCAGGTGACAGGAACTGGTAGTCGCAGATATTAAGGCGAAGCTTCTGTATCATCGACTTTGTCCAGTCTAGCATAAAATCTTCCATATTTGTTCGCAACTGATGTTTTGAAACAATTATTATTTAAATGGATTTTTAATGTTATCTGAACGATAAAAAACAGGGATTAAAATATTGTAGACAGGTGGTGCACTGGTGACATGCAGCCTTATTGACCCTCGTGTGGTAGATAGGATTTAAACCCCGATAACCAACCAACCATGAAATATATTTTTGTATATTTCTCAGAATACACACATTATATATATATATATATATATATATATATATATATATATATATATATATATATATATATATATATATATATATATATATATATGGAGCAGAGGTCTTTGTGGCATTTATTGATTTGGAAAAGGCGTATGACAGGGTGGATAGGGGGGCAATGTGGCAGATGTTGCAGGTGTATGGTGTAGGAGGTAGGTTACTGAAAGCAGTGAAGAGTTTTTACGAGGATAGTGAGGCTCAAGTTAGAGTATGTAGGAAAGAGGGAAATTATTTCCCAGTAAAAGTAGGCCTTAGACAAGGATGTGTGATGTCACCGTGGTTGTTTAATATATTTATAGATGGGGTTGTAAGAGAAGTAAATGCGAGGGTCTTGGCAAGAGGCGTGGAGTTATAAGATAACGAACCACACATAAAGTGGGAGTTGTCACAGTTGCTCTTTGCTGATGACACTGTGCTCTTGGGAGATTCTGAGGAGAAGTTGCAGAGATTGGTGGATGAATTTGGTAGGGTGTGCAAAAGAAGAAAATTAAAAGTGAATACAGGAAAGAGTAAGGTTATGAAGATAATAAAAAGATTAGGTGATGAAAGATTGGATATCAGATTGGAGGGAGAGAGTATGGAGGAGGTGAATGTATTCAGATATTTGGGAGTGGACATTTCAGCGGATGGGTCTATGAAAGAGGAGGTGAATCATAGAATTGATGAGGGGAAAAGGGTGAGTGGTGCACTTAGGAGTCTGTGGAGACAAAGAACTTTGTCCTTGGAGGCAAAGAGGGGAATGTATGAGAGAATAGTTTTACCAACGCTCTTATATGGGTGTGAAGCATGGGTGATGAATGTTGCAGCGAGGAGAAGGCTGGAGGCAGTGGAGATGTCATGTCTGAGGGCAATGTGTGATGTGAATATAATGCAGAGAATTCGTAGTTTGGAAGTTAGGAGGAGGTGTGGGATTACCAAAACTGTTGTCCAGAGGGCTGAGGAAGGGTTGTTGAGGTGGTTCGGACATGTAGAGAGAATGGAGCGAAACAGAATGACTTCAAGAGTGTATCAGTCTGTAGTGGAAGGAAGGCGGGGTAGGGGTCGGCCTAGGAAAGGCTGGAGGGAGGGGGTAAAGGAGGTTTTGTGTGCGAGGGGCTTGGACTTCCAGCAGGCATGCGTGAGCGTGTTTGATAGGAGTGAATGGAGACAAATGGTTTTTAATACTTGACGTGCTGTTGGAGTGTGAGCAAAGTAACATTTATGAAGGGGTTCAGGGAAACCGGCAGGCCGGACTTGAGTCCTGGAGATGGGAAGTACAGTGCCTGCACTCTGAAGGAAGGGTGTTAATGTTGCAGTTTAAAAACTGTAGTGTAAAGCACCCTTCTGGCAAGACAGTGATGGAGTGAATGATGGTGAAAGTTTTTCTTTTTCGGGCCACCCTGCCTTGGTGGGAATCGGCCAGTGTGATAATAAAAAAAAATATAATATATATGCAGTATCTGTGTGTATCTATGGATACACACAGATACTGCAAGACTCACAACAGACGAGGTGAGGACCCAGGTCTGTGAGAACACAACCTGCAACACTCACAACAGACAGGGAGGACCCAGGTCTGTTAGGACACAACCTGCAACACTCACAACAGACAGGGAGAACCCAGGTCTGTGAGGACACAACCTGCAACACTCACAACAGACAGGGAGGACCCAGGTCTGTTAGGACACAACCTGCAACACTCACAACAGACAGGGAGAACCCAGGTCTGTGAGGACACAACCTGCAACACTCACAACAGACAGGGAGGACCCAGGTCTGTTAGGACACAACCTGCAACACTCACAACAGACAGGGAGAACCCAGGTCTGTGAGGACACAACCTGCAACACTCACAACAGACAGGGAGGACCCAGGTCTGTTAGGACACAACCTGCAACACTCACAACAGACAGGGAGGACCCAGGTCTGTGAGGACACAACCTGCAACACTCACAACAGACAGGGAGGACCCAGGTCTGTTAGGACACAACCTGCAACACTCACAACAGACAGGGAGGACCCAGGTCTGTTAGGACACAACCTGCAACACTCACAACACACAGGGAGGACCCAGGTCTGTGAGGACACAACCTCACACTCACAAGACAGGGAGGACCCAGGTCTGTGAGGACACAACCTGCAACACTCACAACAGACAGGGAGGACCCAGGTCTGTTAGGACACAACCTGCAACACTCACAACAGACAGGGAGAACCCAGGTCTGTGAGGACACAACCTGCAACACTCACAACAGACAGGGAGGACCCAGGTCTGTGAGGACACAACCTGCAACACTCACAACAAACAGGGAGGACAGACTTGTCTTGTCCTCGGGAGGATAATTAATGACTTCAGACAAACCCTGAACTAAGCTTTCAGCAACATGAAGAAAATCTGAGGAATATATTGTTTATCTTCCGCTCTCTGTCAAATCCGGAAGGATTACATTTCTTACCCTTCTCACTCTACGAAATCTGTGAGAATTATGACAGTTTTCCTGCTCTCTCTCTCTCTCTCTCTCTCTCTCTCTCTCTCTCTCTCTCTCTCTCTCTCTACCAACTCTGATTAAGAGATTATTCCTCCTGTTCTCTCTACCATAATCTGATTTAGACATTGTTTATCCTCTTTTCTCCAGTAAGGTCTGATTCAGACTTTTTTTTCCCAGCTCTCTCTGCGGAATCTTCGATCATTTATAAGTCAAAGAACGAAAACAAAATTGATAAAAACCGCAGAATCTAAATCACTGATGATAAGCCTCAGGAGAGGGGACGAGGCTTCACTTACAGAGGTGTACACGATGTTTCGCTCACATGTAGTGAACTTCCTCAGTTGAATCAAGGTAAACAAAGATTTCCTTAAATTTCAATTGAAAAAATTCAAGAAATGTGGAAAAAAAAATGTCTTGTTCTTCCAGAAATAAATATACATATTTATTTTCTGTTTTCTTGAATATTTGGTGTCACTAATTGTTGACTGTTGGTCAGAATTTTCCAATAATTTAATAAACGGGAAAGAAACTAATTCTGTTAATATAAATGACAGTTATGGGACTCGTCATTTTTTAAGCTAAAAAATAAACCTCACACTCAAGAAAGAGCTACATAAACAAAGGAATTAACACTGGACGAAGGTAAGATATTCAAAGATATCTGATACCCTATGAATCCTGTTTAATGGAATCCAGAATAATTAGAAGGTAAAATAATCAAAGATATCTGATTCCCTATGAATCCTCTTCAATGGAATCCAAGACAATTAAAAAGTAAGATAGTCAAAGATATCTGATTCCCTCTGAATCCTCTTCAATGGAATCCAAGATAACTGGAAGGTAAGATAGTCAAAGATTTCTGATTCTCTATCCCTCTGAATCCTCTTCAATGGAATCCAAGATAACTGGAAGGTATGATAGTCAAAGATTTCTGATTCTCTATGAATCCTCTTCAATGGAATCCAAGATAATTGGAAGATAGTCAACGGTATCTGACTCCCTCTGAATCCTCTTCAATGGAATCCATGATAATTATAAGGTAAGATAACCAAAGATATCTGAATCTCTATGAATTCTCTTCAATGGAATCCAAGATGATGAGTGTATTCGTTATTCCAACAGTGCTACACAGGCTTTCATCTGATGATTAACCTCGGTGGATTGATAATTAACCTCGGTGGATTGATAATTAACCTCGGTGGATTTATGATTAACCTCGGTGGGTTGATAATCCAGGATAATCCAGCAAAGACAAGCTGAATCCTGTTTCTCCATTAAGCGCCTTACGTATGTCCACTACAAGGATGCGACACAACTATCAGGTACCCATTCACTGCTATTAGCTTAAAGATACCTATTCACTGCTATTAACTTCCAGATACCTATTCACTGCTCTTAACATCCAGTACCTATTCACTGCTATTAACTTAAAGATACCTATTCACCGCGATTAACATCCAGGTACCTGTTCACTGCTATTAACTTCCAGGTACCTATTCACTGCTATTAACTTTCAAGTACCTATTCACTGCTGCTAACTCCCAGGTACCTATTCACTACCGTTAACTCCCACGTACCTATTCACTGCTGTTAACTCCTAGGTACCTATTCACTGCTGTTAACCTCCAGGTACCTATTCACTGCGATTAACATCCAGGTACCTGTTCACTGCTGTTAACTCCCAGGTACCTATTCACTGCTGTTAACCTCCAGGTACCTATTCACTGCCATTAACTTCCAGGTACCTATTCACTGCTGCTAACTCCCAGGTACCTATTCACTACCGTTAACTCCCACGTACCTATTCACTGCTGTTAACTCCCAGGTACCTATTCACTGCTGTTAACTCCCAGGTACCTATTCATTGCTGTTAACTCCCAGCTACATATTCACTGCTTTTAACTTCCAAGTACCTATTCACTACTGTTAACTCCCAGGTACCTATTCACTGCTGTTAACCTCCAGGTACATATTCACTGCTATTACTTCCATTTACTTATTCACTGCTGTTAACTCCCAGGTACCTATTCACTGCTGTTAACTCCCAGGTACCTATTCACTGCTGTTAACTCCCAGGTACCTATTCACTGCTGTTAACTCCCAGATGCCTATTCACTGCTGTTAACTCCCAGGTACATATTCACTGCTGTTAACTCCCGGGTATCTATTCACTGCTGTTAACTCCCAGGTACCTATTCACTGCTGTTAACTCCCAGGTACCTATTCACTGCTAACTCCCAGGTACCTATTCACTGCTGTTAACTCCCAGGTACCTATTCACCGCTGTTAACTCCCAGATACCTATTCACTGCTGTTAACTCCCAGGTACCTATTCACTGCTGTTAACTCCCAGGTACCTATTCACTGCTAACTCCCAGGTACCTATTCACTGCTGTTAACTCCCAGGTACCTATTCACTGTTGTTAACTCTCCAGATACCTATTCACTGCTGTTGACTCCCAGGTACCTATTCACTGTTGTTAACTAACAGGTACCTATTCACTGCTGTTAACTCCCAGGTACCTACTCACTGCTGTTAACTCCCATGTACCTATTCACTACTGTTAACTCCCAGGTACCTATTCACTACTGTTAACTCCCAGGTACCTATTCACTGCTGTTAACTTCCAGGTACCTATTCACTGCTAACTCACAGGTACCTATTCTCTGCTGTTAACTCCCAGGTACCTATTCACTGCTGTTAACTCCCAGGTACCTATTCACTGCTGTTAACTCCCAGATACTTATTCACTACTGTTAACTCCCAGGTACCTGTTCACTACTGTTAACTCCCAGATACCTATTCACTGGTGTTAACTCTCAGGTACCTATTCACTGCTGTTAACTCCCAGGTACCTGTTCACTGCTAACTCCCAGGTACCTATTCACTGCTGTTAACTCTCAGGTACCTATTCACTACTGTTAACTCCCAGGTACCTATTTACTGCTGTTAACTCCCAGGTACCTATTCACTGCTGTTAACTCCCAGGTACCTATTCACTGCTGTTAACTTCCAGGTGCTTATTCACTGCTGTTAACTCCCAGGTGCCTATTCACTGGTGTTAACTCCCAGGTACCTATTCACTGCTGTTAACTCCCAGGTACCTATTCACTGCTGTTAACTTCCAGGTACTCATTCAGTGCTGTTAACTCCCAGGTACCTATTCACTGCTGTTAACTCCCAGGTACCTATTCACTGCTGTTAACTCCCAGGTACCTATTCACTGCTGTTAACTCCTAGGTATCTATTCACTGCTGTTAACTTCCAGGTACTCATTCAGTGCTGTTAACTCCCAGGTACCTATTCACTGCTGTTAACTCCCAGGTACCTATTCACTGCTGTTAACTCCCAGGTACCTATTCACTGTTGTTAACTCCCAGATACCTATTCACTGCTGTTAACTCCCAGGTACCTATTCACTGCTGTTAACTAACAGGTACCTATTCACTGCTGTTAACTCCCAGGTACCTACTCACTGCTGTTAACTCCCAGGTACCTATTCACTACTGTTAACTCCCAGGTACCTATTCACTACTGTTAACTCCCAGGTACCTATTCACTGCTGTTATCTTCCAGGTACCTATTCACTGCTAACTCCCAGGTACCTATTCACTGCTGTTAACTCCCAGGTACCTATTCACTGCTGTTAACTCCCAGATACTTATTCACTACTGTTAACTCACAGGTACCTATTCACTGCTGTTAATTCCCAGGTACCTATTCACTGCTGTTAACTCCCAGGTACCTATTCACTGCTGTTAACTCCCAGGTATTTATTCACTGCTGTTAACTTCCAGGTACTCATTCAGTGCTGCTAACTCCCAGGTACCTATTCACTGTTGTTAACTCCCAGGCACCTATTCACTGCTAGTAGAACAGGGAATAGCGGGTGTAGGGAGATTTTCTCCTCCATCTCACGTCGTCAGACCTGGAGCCTTGGTCCTCTCCATTGTGGGCTGACCTTTATGCAATACTCTACCACGGAGGTGTTACGACTCAGCATTCTTCAGTACTCTGGTTTAAAGATAACACTACACATTGAACATGCAGCACTCATTGATGTTATCGCCTCAACTGACCCAAGAAATGTGTCCACACTCGGGTGAGTGACAATTCAACTGTGTCTTCTTGGAACCAGTTATTGTGAGTCCGAGCTGGAGAAAACTAACCCAGTATATATATATATATATATATATATATATATATATATATATATATATATATATATATATATATATATATATATATATATATATATATATATATATATATATATATATATATATGTCGTGCCGAATATGTAAAACTGGTCAATAAGCAAGAACTCATTTAAAATTAAATCCTTTCTAAAATTTTCTCTTATACGTTTAAAGATATGTTTTTTCATTAATGTTGATGTAAAAATTTATAATTTTGCACCAAAAGGAACTTGGAAAACTTACCTAACCTTATTATAACAAAAACAATTTATTTTAGCCTAACCAAACTAAATATATTTTAGATTTGTTTACAATAATTTAACACTAAACAAACACAGTGAAATATATTTTTTTTCGTTAGGTTCAGAATGATTTTGGCGAAAATATTTCATACAAAAATTTTCGCTTGTCCTATATGGCAAGATGAACGTTGCTATTTAAGCCAAGATCGCAAGTTCTGCCTATTCGGCACGACATATATATATATATATGTATATATATATATATATATATATATATATATATATATATATATATATATATATATATATATATATATATATATATATATATATATATATATATATATATATATATATATCAAGGAGATCACGAAACAAGTGATTATAATGCATTTACCAAACTGAGGCAGGCCAGGACTCGACCCTACGAACGTTGTACCTCGTGAGACAAAACAATGTACGCATCACCTTTACTATTCAACCACCGATCGGTGGTTGAATAGTAAAGGTGATGCGTACATTGTTGTGTACGTTGTATGTGTGTGTGTGTATTGAAAGTCGTATATCTCTCAGTCTACATATTTTGTGAGTTTAATTCTCATTTTTGGGGGAATTACAATATTCCTTACTAACGATGAACAGGTTTCCTGCAGCCTTAATCATTCTCCAGTGACCGAAAGGTTGTAAGAGAAATTAACTAACCAATACCGAGAAACCACATTGTTCCCGCAGTAACCAAGAAACAAGTGACTGTCGAATCCCTTCAGTTTTCATCCGAATTTTCCATTTTTTTTAGCCTGAAGAGTCGCCAATTTTAGGTCTAACTCGCAGTGGGTTTCAATTCCCTTCAGTGGGTTTTGCCCTGATGTCACAATATATTCCAGGTGTTTATTGTTCTGAATAAATCAAAGGATTCAGTAGTGAAGTGTTGGCTCGGGATCGTATTAGCTATAAAAAGAGCATCTCTCACCCCGACAATGGTTTTATCTTTATTACTGACGGTAGAGGTTAAATTAAGAGTGTGTGTTCATGATGGTGAACCCATGCTGGTGTGAGTGTTGAACCCATGCTGGTGTGAGTGTTGAACCCATGCTGGTGTGAGTGTTGAACCCATGCTGGTGTGAGTGTTGAACCCATGCTGGTGTGAGTGTTGAACCCATGCTGGTGTGAGTGTTGAACCCATGCTGATGTGAGAGTGTTGAACCCATGCTGGTGTGAGGGTGTTGACCCCACGCTGGTGTGAGAGTGTTGAACCCCAAGAGGTCAATAAACACAGATGAGAGTGGCAGATGAGATGCTTGTGGTAGGCAACTTCCAACTACTCCGTTATGGAAAACTGGAGGAGATAATAACTAGAACAGAGTATACTACTGACTCCGGCCATACAATAGAGCAGAAAAATAATGTAAGGGACCTGGGAGTAGTAATGTCTGAGGATCTCACTTTCAAGGATCACAACAGTGCCACGATCGCACGTGCAAAGAAAATGATAGGATGGATAATGAGAACTTTCAAAACGAGAGATGCCAAGCCAATGATGATCCTTTTCAAATCACTTGTTCTCTCTAGGCTGGAATACTGCTGTACATTAACATCTCCATTCAAAGCAGGTGAAATCGCAGATCTAGAGAGTGTACAGAGATCCTTTACTGCACGTATAAGTTCTGTCAAGCACCTGAACTACTGGGAACGCTTGGAAGCATTTGACTTGTACTCGTTGGAACGCAGGAGGGAGAGATATATCATAATCTACACTTGGAAAATCTTGGAAGGAATGGTCCCAAATCTGCACACAGAAATCACTCCCTACGAAAGTAAAAGACTGGGCAGGCGATGCAAAATGCCCCCAATAAAAAGTAGGGGCGCCATTGGTACACTAAGGAAAAACACCATAAGTGTCCGGGGCCCAAAACTGTTCAACAGCCTCCCATCAAGCATTGGGGGAATTGCCAATAAACCCCTGGCTGCCTTCAAGAGAGAGCTGGATAGATACCTAAAGTCAGTGCCGGATCAGCCGGGCTGTGGCTCGTACGTTGGACTTCGTGCGGCCAGCAGTAACAGCCTATCAAAATGGTATACAATACCGACAGGTTGTTAGGTAAGACACATATGCAACAGTTAGACAACTTTATTCCGAAACGTTTCGCCTACACAGTAGGCTTCTTCAGTCGAATACAGAAAGTGGGCAGGAACAGTAGAGATGTGAAGACGATGTAATCAGTCCATCACCCTTAAAGTCGTAGAATTTGAGGTTGTCAGTCCCTCGGCCTGGAGAAGTTCAGTTCCATAGTCAGGAACTATCAGATAGTTCCTGACTATGGAACTGAACTTCTCCAGGCCGAGGGACTAACAACCTCAAATTCTACGACTTTAAGGGTGATGGACTGATTACATCGTCTTCACATCTCTACTGTTCCTGCCTACTTTCTGTATTCGACTGAAGAAGCCTACTGTGTAGGCGAAACGTTTCGGAATAAAGTTGTCTAACTGTTGCATATGTGTCTTACCTAACAGTAACAGCCTAGTTGATCAGGCCCTGATCCATCGGTAGGCCTGGTCATGGACCGGGCCGCGGGGGCGTTGATCCCCGGAATAACCTCCAGGTAACCTCCATGTACCTATCCTTCAGAGTGCTGGCACTCTGTCTCCCACCTCCAGCTTAGAAGGAACTCTGATAACATGACATTCATACAAGTGTGCATGTCAGCACTGATGCATCTCACCTCTTACGCTTTAGTAATTAAGCTTTCAAGACATTTCAGTGTAAGAAAGATTCACAAAATCATTTTAAAAGAGACGTATCCACAATTACATAGAATATCATACATAGCGGTATATGTGTAGGAACCAGAGATAACCCAAAAAAGTCAGACAGAGTGACCTATTCCCTCTGGGGTCTTTGTGATAATTATTATTTATATTTAAAAGTTAAAAACAGACAATGGAGCAGTCATTTTTCCCATATAAACATAACTTGAATCCACACACACACACAAAATGAAGCCTTGTAAAACGAGGAACATTAAATCCGCTTAAAGTGAATCAAATCCTCCATTCTCAGGCTCATATCCTGCAACCCTGGCAATTTAACTCCACTCTCAAGCTTAAAATGACTCCCGGCTGCTATAAAGTCAGAAACTCTTCCTCAACGCCAAGCAGAATGCAAATTCTCTTTCGCAGGAACACAGCTTATACGATCCGAATCCACATCCACGCGAACAGTAGTATTCCGGGCCAGAACAAAATGCGAATTCGCAGAAATCTGAGAACCGGGAATCCACCACACGGGAAATGCATGAAAGCAGGATTTCACGGAATCAGGCATTTGCCAAACAGTACGTGGAATAATGTATTTGTGAAAAGGAGAGCTAGATTAATCGTTTATTTGCGAAAGGGAAGTGCGGGGAATTAGATACTTATGAATGAGGAATAAATGGAATTTAGCTCTATTGTCTAGTTTTTTTTTCTTTTTGGCTACTTATCTCGTCTCTTTATTGTCGTGTCTTGTCTTCCTTATTGAATTTGTCACCCGAGTCTGAAGGTCATCTCTCTGTCTCTGCCTCTCTCTCTCTCTCTCTCCGTCTGTCTGTCTGTCTGTCTGTCTGTCTGTCTGTCTGTCTGTCTGTCTGTCTGTCTGTCTGTCTGTCTGTCTCTGTCCTTCTCTCTCTCTCTCTCTCTTTCTCTTTCTCTCTGTCTCTGTCTCTCTCTCTCTCTCAGTAAAAGGCCATAACTTAAGAACATATACCACTCAGTAGAAGAATATAATATTAGAAACAGCACCTCTTCTTAGACGTCTCCAGCCTGAGAACTTTTATCCCTCAATACAAATATCTGACTTTGAGAATCTCCTCAGCACTTGGCTATACCTTGCAGAGATATATCTGGGCATTTTCCTTGGCATATCTGCCGTTTGCTTTAATGATGATAAATACTCTCTGGTTTACGACCAGCTGGAAGCTCTAGACACGTAAAGTGTTGGCCTCCAGCCTCCTTCATTCACTTTCAGACTGCAGAGATGTCTTGCAAGGACATGGCTCAACATTTCATGAAATGGAAGGTTGGGGGAATAACTGAGATAAGAAGTACCATTTCGGGAACAGAGAGATGTCGCCATGGTGACACTAATTTGGGCAAAAATAAGCTCTTACTATAGATCATGCATAGGCAGGCATCAGTGGGCCTACTATGTTTAGGGTCGTGGCTCAGTAGGCTTACTACAGTCAAACTCACACACCAGTAGGCCTACCGCAGACACCTTCACGAATCAGTAGACCTACAGCAGACAACTACACGCACCACCAGGCAAACTGCACTTCTCATCAACAGTTTATAAATTCTAATAAACTGATGTCACAAAAATAAGTTATTACCTGCCATTGTTTAAGACTTTAATTAAGCCGCGATAACATTGGTTTCCGGAATCGTGGTAGATCATCCAGAACGAGATAACGAAAGAGTCAGCAAATTCTCCCCGAGAGCCACCAGTAGCGGCCCTCAGTGCCTCGTTACTGCCTCAGCTCTCACCTAAATAGGTTTATCACATGCATAATAATGAGAACTGCAAAAAAATTATCAACAAGAAAACGAGGTGATCGGAGCGTGACGCTGAAATAATGAGTGTCGCCAGACTGTTGCCTCACACGTTTAACTGAGTCTTATAAGGTTAGCGAGGCAGCCAAGCGAAAGAACAAGACAGGTCAGGACAAGCTATCAAAGTGATCACATCAACTCTGCTCGCCAACTCTTCAAGGGACGGGGGTGAATCTGGGGGTGACTTGATGCCAGTCAAGGGCTCTTGATGAACAAGGCACCATATGTCCAGCACCTGGCAATCTCTATCCCCGGCTCTCATTACTTGTACCGAAAAAGCAGGACAACTCGTCCAAGCGGCAGAATTTTTCAATAAAATAGAGAGGCAACTTTTCTAGACAGAGTCTGTATTTAATTGAAAAAGTCTGCTAGGCAGTTGAAACGTTTGGTCAATATAGAGACCCAGGTGTTACACACCTGTCTCGTTCATCAACTTGTCAGTACTGTATCCCATTAATCTGAAAAAGGGTCTGTGATTAGAGTTATCTTACCAATATGATTGCTTGCCATTTCTCAAGCGCTGTGTGACCCCCAACAGCTTTAGGTCGTCCCTAAGACTGTAGCAATAACCTGGTCACCAAGACAGCAGGGTTAAACCACGAGTTAGAAGAAGACATCAATCCTTTGTAAATATTGGCTGCCAAACAAGAGGATTTAAGCACAGGAATTTAAACTAGAGGATTTAAGATACTGGGTTAAAGTCATTAGGTTCAGGCCAAGAGATTGAAGCCAGTGGATTCCAGTCAGGGAGAGACTGCGGCATCAATCCTCTCACAGTCGTTCTGGTAGCCTGTGCAATCAACGTCGCGAATTCTTTATATACACAAGACCCAGTCGTCAGTGTTACCAGACATCTGTGTTACTTTCTCGCTTACTTCTTTCTTTGTGATTATCTATTGTATCTATTGTATCTACAGCAGCAGAGTTATGTTGATGGTGTACCGTCTTAAGTGAAAATTAAGACATGTGTAACATCTGGGTATCTTTATTGTAGACGTTTCGCCATCCAATGACTTTATCAATACAAATACTAGGACATAATTTGAAGACAGTAGAACTATATACAGAAGATGAGGTAATCAGTCCCTCAACCTTGGAGTTGGTGTGAAGGACACCGAAGTCGTGAAGATTCTGCAGAATCTGCACGACTACGGTGTTTGTAGTTACAGCAGCAGAGTTATGTTGGTTATAAAATGTATTTTTATCGGCCGAAAATTGGGTATTGGTATCAGCATTGGCAAAAAAAATTTGGTATCGTCCCATCCCTAATAAAGGTATTTACATACCTGTCTCTCCACATACCTGACTGAAGCTGTGGATGACATTATTCAACTCGTCTCATTAGGTAAGTTAAGACGTGAAACTAATGCTCTTAACTTCACCAGACTACCTAAGCTTCATCATAGAGCATTAACTCTGTGAGGTGAGGCATGTGTGTGTGTGTGTGTGTGTGTGTGTGTGTGTGTGTGTGTGTGTGTGTGTGAGTGGGTGTGTGTGTGTGTGTGTGTGTGTGTGTGTGTGTGTGTGTGTGTGTGTGTATGTGTGTGTGTGTGTGTTTGTGTGTGTGTGTGTGTGTGTGTGTGTGTGTGTGTGTGTGTGTGTGTGTGTGTGTGTGTGTGTGTGTGTGTGTGTGTGTGTGTGTGTGTGTGTGTGTGTGTGTGTATGTGTGTGTGTGTGTGTGTGTGTGTGTGTGTGTGTGTGTGTGTACTCACCTAGTTGTACTCACCTAGTTGAGGTTGCGGGGGTCGAGTCCGAGCTCCTGGCCCCGCCTCTTCACTGATCGCTACTAGGTCACTCTCCCCGAGCCGTGAGCTTTATCATACCTCTGCTTAAAGCTATGTATGGATCCTGCCTCCACTACATCGCTTCCCAAACTATTCCACTTACTGACTACTCTGTGGCTGAAGAAATACTTCCTAACATCCCTGTGATTCATCTGTGTCTTTAGCTTCCAACTGTGTCCCCTTGTTACGGTGTCCAATCTCTGGAACATCCTGTCTTTGTCCACCTTGTCAATTCCCCTCAGTATTTTGTATGTCGTTATCATGTCCCCCCTATCTCTCCTGTCCTCCAGTGTCGTCAGGTTGATTTCCCTTAACCTCTCCTCGTAGGACATACCTCTTAGCTCTGGGACTAGTCTTGTTGCAAACCTTTGCACTTTCTCTAGTTTCTTTACGTGCTTGGCTAGGTGTGGGTTCCAAACTGGTGCCGCATACTCCAATATGGGCCTAACGTATACGGTGTACAGGGTCCTGAACGATTCCTTATTAAGATGTCGGAATGCTGTTCTGAGGTTTGCTAGGCGCCCATATGCTGCAGCAGTTATTTGGTTGATGTGCGCTTCAGGAGATGTGCCTGGTGTTATACTCACCCCAAGATCTTTTTCCTTGAGTGAGGTTTGTAGTCTCTGACCCCCTAGACTGTACTCCGTCTGCGGCCTTCTTTGCCCTTCCCCAATCTTCATGACTTTGCACTTGGTGGGATAGAACTCCAGGAGCCAATTGCTGGACCAGGTCTGCAGCCTGTCCAGATCCCTTTGTAGTTCTGCCTGGTCTTCGATCGAGTGTATTCTTCTCATCAACTTCACGTCATCTGCAAACAGGGACACCTCAGAGTCTATTCCTTCCGTCATGTCGTTCACAAATACCAGGAACAGCACTGGTCCTAGGACTGACCCCTGCGGGACCCCGCTGGTCACAGGTGCCCACTCTGACACCTCGCCACGTACCATGACTCGCTGCTGTCTTCCTGACAAGTATTCCCTGATCCATTGTAGTGCCTTCCCTGTTATCCCTGCTTGGTCCTCCAGTTTTTGCACCAATCTCTTGTGTGGAACTGTGTCAAACGCCTTCTTGCAGTCCAAGAAAATGCAATCCACCCACCCCTCTCTCTCTTGTCTTACTGCTGTCACCATGTCATAGAACTCCAGTAGGTTTGTGACACAGGATTTCCCGTCCCTGAAACCATGCTGGCTGCTGTTGATGAGATCATTCCTTTCTAGGTGTTCCACCACTCTTCTCCTGATAATCTTCTCCATGATTTTGCATACTATACATGTCAGTGACACTGGTCTGTAGTTTAGTGCTTCATGTCTGTCTCCTTTTTTAAAGATTGGGACTACATTTGCTGTCTTCCATGCCTCAGGCAATCTCCCTGTTTCGATAGATGTATTGAATATTGTTGTTAGGGGTACACATAGCGCCTCTGCTCCCTCTCTCAATACCCATGGGGAGATGTTATCTGGCCCCATTGCCTTTGAGGTATCTAGCTCACTCAGAAGCCTCTTCACTTCTTCCTCGGTTGTGTGCACTGTGTCCAGCACTTGGTGGTGTGCCCCACCTCTCCGTCTTTCTGTGTGTGTGTGTGTGTGTGTGTATGTGTGTGTGTGTGTGTTTGTGTGTGTGTGTGTGTGTGTGTGTGTGTGTGTGTGTGTGTGTGTGTGTGTGTGTGTGTATGTGTGTGTGTGTGTGTGTGTGTGTGTGTGTGTGTGTGTGTGTGTGTGTGTGTGTGTGTGTGTGTGTGTGTGTGTGTGTTTGTGTGTGTGTGTGTGTGTGTGTGTGTGTGTGTGTGTGTGTGTGTGTGTGTGTGTGTGTGTGTGTGTGTGTGTGTGTGTGTGTATGTGTGTGTGTGTGTGTGTGTGTGTGTGTGTGTGTGTGTGTGTGTGTGTGTGTGTGTGTGTGTGTGTGTGTGTGTGTGTGTGTGTGTGTGTGTGTGTGTGTGTGTGTGTGTGTGTGTGTGTGTGTGTGTGTGTGTAATAAACTTCAAGATAAGAATTACAAACTGATATATACACTGGAGAACAAAGAACAAGAACAATCATGCCCTGAATAACATCACTGACATGGAAGGTTATAGAGTAACATACATACATCAACAGAAAAGTGCTCTAATAGAGTTTTCAGATTTTGGGTTAGAATTTTGATAGTCGTATCACAACTTCAAGTGAAATGTTCCAAACAAATGTTATCAAAATGGAAATGTGGACAGTGAATGAGTATTCATTTAACGGCGGCGCTGCGTTAAATTACCTTCCCGGGGAAAATCATGGCCAGAATAAATTTTTCCTCTGAATTTGGCTCAATTAGCGAGCAATATTGTAGTCCACTGAGAGAGCAACATGACTTTACATCAACAGTTATCCGATACGGAGGTACTTAACAGTCTTTATACGGGATGTGTACTCCGGGGTATATACATCTCTGTGTATATACACTAGAGGTTTATTGATATCCCCGTTTTAGGTATTAATATATTCTTGAGTGGTGGTGAATAAGTGACGTGAAGCCTTATTGACCCTCGTTCAATTGATAGGTTTTATATCCCATCAACCAATCAAGACCTACAGTTGCAGAACAACAATCATTTATTGAGGCAACGTTTAACTCTTGGGAAAACTCTCTGTATAGCAAAACGTCGTCTTAGTAGAGCTTTATTCCACTGTACGTATATGTGTACTCACCTAATTGTGGTTGCAGGGATCGAGTCATAGCTCCTGGCCCCGCCTCTCTGTGTATGTGTGTGTGCATTCTTGCAAGTCGTAGAACCTTCATGCTAGAACCTCTGAGTTTATAACATGACACGAAAGATTCTTATATTATGCTTTTCTTAACGACAACTTTAATTACAGTAGCTGATGCGAGCCAGCAAGGCACCTAAGACACTTTGCTTATGTCTTACGTCTTAAACTGATGACTAAGACACACCTGCAACATCTGACTGATTTTATTTCTCGAGTGTAAGGAGTAGAGAGGTATTTTTGAGGTGTTCTGTTTATCAGTTTTGGTAGGTGTTCAGTCCCCTAGTCTTGATGCAAAGTGCTCAGCTCCATAGCCTTGACAGAAGGTGCTTAGTCCCTTAGTCTTGACAGGTACTCAGTTCCCTAATCTTGGCAGAAGGTGCTCAGTTCCAGTCTTGACAGAAGGTGCTCAGTTCCATAGTCTTGACAGAAGGTGCTCAGTTCCATAGTGTTGACAGAAGGTGCTCAGTTCCATAGTGTTGACAGAAGGTGCTCAGTTTCATTGTCTTGACAGAAGGTGCTCAGTCCCATAGTCTTGACAGAAGGTGCTTAGTCCCTTAGTCTTGACAGAAGGTGCTCAGTCCCATAGTCTTGACAAAAGGTGCTTAGTCCCTTAGTCTTGACAGAAGGTGCTCAGTTCCATAGTGTTGACAGAAGGTGCTCAGTTCCATAGTCTTGACAGAAGGTGCTCAGTTCCATAGTGTTGACAGAAGGTGCTCAGTTCCATTGTCTTGACAGAAGGTGCTCAGTCCCATAGTCTTGACAGAAGGTGCTTAGTTCCTTAGTCTTGACAGAAGGTGCTCAGTCCCATAGTCTTGACAAAAGGTGCTTAGTCCCTTAGTCTTGACAGAAGGTGCTCAGTCCCATAGTCTTGACAAAAGGTGCTTAGTCCCTTAGTCTTGACAGGTGCTCAGTTCCCTAATCTTGGCAGAAGGTGCTCAGTCCCATAGTCTTTACAAGTGTTCAGTCCCATAGTCTTGATAAGTAGTGGTAAATCATTTCCTCTGAAGTGGAGACATGAGGCCGGTGACAGTGTCTTAACTATTCCAGTTCTTACAAGTATTGCTGCAATTTTTATTTTTTTTAAACTGTGCTGGAGCTAAATGTTATACTGCTGACAGTAGTGTATGAATAAATAAGTTCCAGAAGAGACTCATATTGGGACATTGTTACCTCTCGTCCCTATCGTATTTCTCAGTGGCTATAACCAACTTTTGTTTAGCAGCTTCTAAATTAAGATTTACTAATTCAGATGCCAAACGCTTTCCAGATAGGTTTTGTTCCCACAGATTCTCTATGTGATCAGGAGGAAGGATAGCGAGTACCTCGTTCACCGTATACCACCTCACAGATTGAGTGAACATCGCTGCGAAAGCAGGAAATAATCGCAAAGTTCCAGCGCTAGTAATCTCCTCTAAGCGCTCCCGGTAGTGGGCGCAACACGCCGTATCAACAAACTAATAAACCAAGCATAGCCAGAGATTTCACAACTCTTTTAAATCTCACTAGAGGCGCTGTTACTGGCACAGCGGCGACAACGCAGAAGCTCAGCCAACGACTTTGTACATTACTCACAACAAGGACAAACCCTATTTCACAAACTCCAGCGCTTCCGTTGCAGGCTTGCAATTCTGAGTTGTGCTATGAGCAACTGCCAGTAATAATGTTAAAAATATCACTCAACAAAGAAAGAAGTTAGACTCAGGAATATATATATATATATATATATATATATATATATATATATATATATATATATATATATATATATATATATATAGATATATATATATATATATATATATATATATATATATATATGCA
>NC_091318.1:28632603-28650103 GCF_038502225.1 Cherax quadricarinatus | reverse complement strand
GGAGGTCCAGTGGGACAGAGAACTGGCAGGAAAGCCAGTAAATGAAATGATGGAATATGTAGCAACAAAATGCAAGGAGGCAGTGGAAAGGTTCATTCCCAAGGGCAACAGTAACAACGGGAAGACCAGAACAAGCCCCTGGTTCACCCGACGTTGTAAGGAGGCAAAAACAAAGTGCAATAGAGAATGGAAAAAGTACAGAAGGCAGAGAACACACGAAAATAGGGAGATCAGTCGCAGAGCCAGGAATGAGTACGCACAGGTAAGGAGGGAGGCCCAGCGACAGTATGAAAATGACATAGCATCGAGAATCAAGACTGACCCGAAACTGTTGTATAGCCACATCAGGAGGAAGACAACAGTCAAAGACCAGGTGATCAGATTAAGGACAGAAGGTGGAGAACTCACAAGAAATGATCAGGAGGTATGTGAGGAGCTGAACAGGAGATTTAAGGAAGTTTTTACAGTAGAGACAGGAAGGGCTGTGGGAAGACAGCACAGAAGGGAACATCAAGAGGGAATATACCAACAAGTGTTGGATGACATACGAACAACTGAGGAGGAGGTGAAGAAGCTCTTAAGTGACCTTGACACCTCAAAGGCGATGGGACCGGACAACATCTCCCCATGGGTCCTTAGAGAAGGAGCAGAGATGCTGTGTGTGCCTCTAACCACAATCTTCAACACATCCCTTGAAACTGGGCAACTACCTGAGAAATGGAAGACAGCTAATGTAGTCCCCATATTTAAGAAAGGAAACAGAAACGAGGCACTAAACTACAGACCTGTGTCTCTGACATGTATTGTGTGCAAAGTCATGGAGAAGATTATCAGGAGGAGAGTGGTCGAACACCTGGAAAGGAACAAGATTATAAATGAAAACCAGCATGGGTTCATGGAAGGCAAATCTTGTATCACAAACCTCCTGGAGTTTTATGACAAGGTAACAGAAGTAAGACACGAGAGAGAGGGTTGGGTAGATTGCGTTTTCCTAGACTGCAGGAAGGCCTTTGACACAGTTCCCCACAAGAGATTAGTGCAGAAGCTGGAGGATCAGGCACACGTAAAAGGAAGGGCACTGCAATGGATAAGGGAATACCTGACAGGGAGGCAGCAACGAGTCATGGTACGTGAAGAGGTATCACAGTGGGCGCCTGTTACGAGCGGGGTCCCACAGGGGTCAGTTCTAGGACCAGTGCTATTTTTGATATATGTGAACGACATGATGGAAGGAATAGACTCTGAAGTGTCCCTGTTCGCAGATGACGTGAAGTTGATGAGAAGAATTAAATCGGACGAGGATGAGGCAGGACTGCAAAGAGAACTGGAGAGGCTGGACATGTGGTCCAGTAACTGGCTTCTCGAATTCAATCCAGCCAAATGCAAAGTCATGAAGATTGGGGAGGGGCAAAGAAGACCGCAGACAGAGTATAGGCTAGGTGGACAAAGACTACAGTCCTCACTCAGGGAGAAAGACCTTGGGGTGACCATAACACCGAGCACATCACCGGAGGCACACATCAACCAAATAACCGCTGCAGCATACGGGCGCCTGGCAAACCTGAGAATAGCGTTCCGATACCTTAATAAGGAATCGTTCAAGACACTGTACACTGTGTATGTTAGGCCCATACTGGAGTATGCAGCACCAGTCTGGAACCCACACCTGGTCAAGCACGTCAAGAAGTTAGAGAACGTACAAAGGTTTGCAACAAGGCTAGTCCCAGAGCTCAAGGGAATGTCGTACGAGGAAAGGTTAAGGGAAATCGGACTGACGACACTGGAGGACAGAAGGGTCAGGGGAGACATGATAACGACATACAAGATACTGCGGGGAATAGACAAGGTGGACAGAGATAGGATGTTCCAGAGAGGGGACACAGGGACAAGGGGTCACAACTGGAAGCTGAAGACTCAGACGAGTCACAGGGACGTTAGGAAGTATTTCTTCAGTCATAGAGTTGTCACAAGTGGAATAGCCTAGGAAGTGAAGTAGTGGAGGCAGGAACCATACATAGTTTTAAGAAGAGGTATGACAAAGCTCAGGAAGCAGAGAGAGAGAGGATCCAGTAGCGATCAGTGAAGAGGCGGGGCCAGGAGCTGAGTATCGACCCCTGCAACCACAATTAGGTGAGTACAATTAGGTGAGTACACACACACACACACACACACACATGCACAAACACACACACACACACACACACACACACACACACACACACACACACACACACACACACACACACACATATTGCTCTGCGCTTGGCGACCGTGTGAAGAGAGAATATGAAAGCAAATCGGAGTGTTTTATAAACGTCGAGAAGTGCAGGAGGATACCACAGAGGGGCAGAGGAAAGACAGGGAGGGAAGGCAGGGAGGGAAGGCAGGGAGGGAAGGCAGGGAGGGAAGGCAGGGGTGGAAGGCAGGGAGGGAAGGCAGGGGCGGGGAACAAACCATAATTTCCCCATCCACAATATAAATGGAGGTGGAACTCAAGACGAGTCGGTTATATTTTAGCGGTGTAGACTCTCTGAAGAAGGAGCTGAGGGGGAGAGAGAAACGCGCCCTGCTTACTCCCTTGCGACGTAGCTTTGACTCGGGTAAGCTCGCACCTGTGAGCGAAATGTTGCTCACTTGTGAGCGATATGTTGAGCAAATAAATACCTGCTCTGCTGGAAGCGTCGTAGTGACTCCAAAACCCGCTTTTAGCATCTGCTGCAGTTGTTAGCACATCTGTTTTTGTTAGTCTTGGCGTTAGTTTTGTTAGGTCTAACATCACTCGATCACTCGAGGGTCGTTACAGCTACAATTCGCCTAACACTAATAGTCAATTATAGTTTCATCTCTAATAGAGTAAACAGTAAATTCCCGAGTGTAAATGTACACAGAAATATAAATCTTTTCAGTGTACAAACACGTGGTGATCCCACGGGGGGAGTTAAATGATAGCTCTAGGTCTTTCGTGCTGCAATCAACACATCATGAGGACCTTGCAATGTTGCAGAATAGAGGAGAATGTCCAAACAGAGGAAGCGTGTCTGCTCGAATGAGTAATCGCTGCCTCTGAACGTATTTACTTGGACATCCTCTTCTTTTCTCCGAGATTGCAAGCTCCTGATGATGTGTTGATTGCAGCATGAAAGGCCTAGAGAATATATAGTGATCAATATAGAAAATGGTTTGGATTATTAGGTTTAAAGCCTGACGACTCTACGAGGGGTCATTAAGAGTAGCATATATCCTGAGAAATTTTTATCTTTATTCCTAAATAAGGAGACTGAAATAAGCTCTCAGTATATATACACACAGATATACATTCTCAATGTATTTAGCCTTATTCATTTTCCCATATATGATTGCTTGATTGGTTAATGGGGGTTAAAGTCTATCGATTATACGAGAGCAATTACGGCTTTATATTACCCGTTCAGCACCGTCGAGAAGACATCTTGCCGACTAAGCCGTATCGGCGAGTTTGGCCTATTCGGTCAGGTCTTCTTTGCCGAATTAATCCAACGAAAATATATTTTTGCCATAGATCAGGGAAAATCAATTTGATCACAACGAAAGAAAATATATATCACTATTTTTAATCCCTAAAATAGAGATTAAAGGTAAAGTCAACGATTATATAAACAAATATATAAACCTGTGTATATACATACTTATAAAATTCAAGAAGGCAAGTGCTAATTTATGAAAAATGAGAATATTTCCACTCTCTTTCAACGCGCAGGAGAGTCCTAAACGCAAACTAAATCTTACTGATGGGAGACTGGTAGCGGAATGGAGAGAATCTGAACTGACTATTACATCAAAGTCGACCTCAAGATGTTGCTGAGAATAAGACCCATTGGTAAGGAGATGCTATCTTCATTCACCGGAGAATCTTTGGAAGGCTGACTGCCAGATACCGGGATGTTTCCAGCGCTCTGAACACCACACAGAGAGACGACACATTCCACAGACTTCGCACCATTACACAATTTATATTAAAATGGAAGAAAAACGATTATAATATTTCTTATGAAGATCAGAATTTTTAGATTTTCGCCGCCGAAGTGGCTAGTTTATTTTTCAACTCAGTGCCGCTATATCATATAAAGAATTATTATATTCTTGGATAAATTAATATATCCTCAATTTTTTTTACATATATTAGCATATATACATATAAACTGATATGTAAAGTCATGGATATATGGTTACACAAATGTATATGTTCTCACAGGATATATATACACAGTGAGGTGTATATATCCTGTCCGGTAACGAACAGGTTGCATGCAGCCTTAATGACCCTCTTGTACTAGATAAAGTTGAACCCAAGCAATGAGCCCATACTGACGTAAGCAATTAACCTAGGTTAATTAAAGAAAATACTTCAGACATGTCTTATGAGGAGCAGATTTATAAAGGGGCTAATCAAGGATGGTGGCAGAGGTCAGGTGAATGTGTCAGGGATGGTGGCAGACTTCAGGCGAATATGTCAAGGATGGTGGCAGAGGTCAGGTGAATGTGTCAAGGATGCTGGCAAAGGTCAGGTGAATGTGCCAAGGTTGGTGGCAGAGGTCAGGTGAATGTGTCAAGGATGGTGGCAGAGGTCAAGTGAATGTGTCAAGGATGGTGGCAGACTTCAGGCGAATATGTCAAGGATGGTGGCAGAGGTCAGGTGAATGTGTCAAGGATGGTGGCAAAGGTCAGGTGAATGTGCCAAGGTTGGTGGCAGAGGTCAGGTGAATGTGTCAAGGATGGTGGCAGAGGTCAAGTGAATGTGTCAAGGATGGTGGCAGACTTCAGGCGAATATGTCAAGGATGGTGGCAGAGGTCAGGTGAATGTGTCAAGGATGGTGGCAGAGGTCAGGTGAATGTGTCAAGGATGGTGGCAGAGGTCAGGTGAATGTGTCAAGGATGGTGGCAGAGGTCAGGTGAATGTGTCAAGGATGGTGGCAGAAGTCAGATGAATGTGTCAAGGATGGTGGCAGAGGTCAGGTGAATGTGTCAAGGATGGTGGCAGAGGTCAGGTGAATGTGTCAGGGATGGTGGCAGACTTCAGGCGAATATGTCAAGGATGGTGGCAGAGGTCAGGTGAATGTGTCAAGGATGGTGGCAGAGGTCAGGTGAATGTGTCAAGGATGGTGGCAGACTTCAGGCGAATATGTCAAGGATGGTGGCAGAGGTCAGGTGAATGTGTCAAGGATGGTGGCAGAGGTCAGATGAATGTGTCAAGGATGGTGGCAGAGGTCAGGTGAATGTGTCAAGGATGGTGGTAGAGGTCAGGTGAATGTGTCAAGGATGGTGGCAGAAGTCAGATGAATGTGTCAAGGATGGTGGCAGAGGTCAGGTGAATGTGTCAAGGATGGTGGCAGAAGTCAGATGAATGTGTCAAGGATGGTGGCAGAGGTCAGGTGAATGTGTCAAGGATGGTGGCAGAGGTCAGATGAATGTGTCAAGGATGGTGGCATAGGTCAGGTGAATGTGTCAAGGATGGTGGCAGAGGTCAGGTGAATGTGTCAAGGATGGTGGCAGAGGTCAGATAAATGTGCCAAGGATGGTGGCAGAGGTCAGACGAATGTGTCAAGGATGGTGGCAGAGGTCAGGTGAATGTGTCATGGATGGTGGAAGAGGTCAGGTGAATGTGTCAAGGATGGTGGCAGAGGTCAGATGAATGTGCCAAGGATGGTGGGAGAGGTCAGGCGAATGTGTCAAGGACGGTGGCAGAGGTCAGGTGAATGTGCCAAGGATGGTGGCAGAGGTCAAGCGAATGTGTCAAGGATGGTGGCAGAGGTCAGATGAATGTGCCAAGGATGTTGGCAGAGGTCAGGTGAATGTGTCGAGGATGGTGGCAGAGGTCAGGTGAATGTGTCAAGGATGGTGGCAGAGGTCAGGTGAATGTGTCAAGGATGGTGGCAGAGGTCAGGTGAATGTGTCAAGGATAGTGGCAGAAGTCAGATGAATGTGTCAAGGATGGTGGCAGAGGTCAGGTGAATGTGTCAAGGATGGTGGCAGAGGTCAGATGAATGTGTCAAGGATGGTGGCAGAGGTCAGATGAATGTGTCAAGGATGGTGGCAGAGGTCAGATGAATGTGTCAAGGATGGTGGCAGAGGTCAGATGAATGTGTCAAGGGTGGTGGCAGAGGTCAGATGAATGTATCAAGGATGGTGGCAGAGGTCAGATGAATGTGTCAAGGATGGTGGCAGATGTCAGATGAATGTGTCAAGAATGGTGGCAGAGGTCAGATGAATGTGTCAAGGATGGTGGCAGAGGTCAGATGAATGTGTCAAGGATGGTGGCAGAGGTCAGATGAATGTGTCAAGGATGGTGGCAGAGGTCAGGTGAATGTGTCAAGGATGGTGGCAGAGGTCAGATGAATGTGTTAAGGATGGTGGCAGAGTTCAGATGAATGTGTCAAGGATGGTGGCAGAGGTCAGATGAATGTGCCAAGGATGATGGCAGAGGTCAGATGAATGTGTCAAGGATGGTGGCAGAGGTCAGATGAATGTGTCAAGGATGGTGGCAGAGGTCAGATGAATGTGTCAAGGATGGTGGCAGAGGTCAGGTGAATGTGTCAAGGATGGTGGCAGAGGTCAGATGAATGTGTCAAGGATGGTGGCAGAGGTCAGATGAATGTGTTAAGGATGGTGGCAGAGTTCAGATGAATGTGTCAAGGATGGTGGCAGAGGTCAGATGAATGTGTCAAGGATGATGGCAGAGGTCAGATGAATGTGTCAAGGATGGTGGCAGAGGTCAGATGAATGTGTCAAGGATGGTGGCAGAGGTCAGATGAATGTGTCAAGGGTGGTGGCAGAGGTCAGATGAATGTGTCAAGGATGATGGCAGAGGTCAGATGAATGTGTCAAGGATGGTGGCAGAGGTCAGGTGAATGTGTCAAGAATGGTGGCAGAAGTCAGGTGAATCTTTTCTATACAACAAGTGATGTGATACAGTCAGCCTGGTTTATCACTGCCGTCTTCCTCACTGTAGATATTCTCTCTCTCTGTCTCTCTCTCTCTCTTTCTCCTTTTCAACTTTACTAAATATTCTGCTTAAAAACAAGTTTAATTACTTTGGCGACTCAAGCGCTAAAATTTCTATTGTTTTCCGTCTTCCCTTCTTCAAGTTACCAAATTTCTTCAGGTCAGTTTAAAAGAGTAGAGTCAGATACGTTACCAAGATTAATGTCAGATGCGTTACCAAGATTAATGTCAGATACGTTACCAAGATTAATGTCAGATACGTTACCAAGATTAATGTCAGATGCGTTACCAAGATTAATGTCAGATACGTTACCAAGATTAATGTCAGATACGTTACCAAGATTAATGTCAGATACGTTACCAAGATTAATGTCAGATGCGTTACCAAGATTAATGTCAGATGCGTTACCAAAGTTAATGTCAGATGCGTTACTAAGATTAATGTCAGATGCGTTACCATGATTAATGTCAGATGCGTTACCAAGATTAATGTCAGATGCGTTACCAAGGTTAATGTCAGATGCGTTACCAAGGTTAATATCAGATGCGTTACCAAGATTAATATCAGATGCGTTACCAAGGTTAGTGTGATACGTTGCTAAGAATAGTTTAATACCTCTGACGACGATTGTTAAGTAACATCCCTAACAGAGACAGTACACTGACAGTAGTAACAGAGACAGTACACTGACAGCAGTAACAGAGACAGTACACTGACAGTAGTAAAAGAGACAGTACACTGACAGCAGTAACAGAGACAGTACACTGACAGCAGTAACAGAGACAGTACACTGACAGTAGTAACAGAGACAGTACACTGACAGCCGTAACAGAGACAGTACACTGACAGCAGTAACAGAGACAGTACACTGACAGCCGTAACAGAGACAGTACACTGACAGTAGTAACAGAGACAGTACACTGACAGCAGTAACAGAGACAGTACACTGACAGTAGTAACAGAGACAGTACACTGACAGCCGTAACAGAGACAGTACACTGACAGCAGTAACAGAGACAGTACACTGACAGCCGTAACAGAGACAGTACACTGACAGCAGTAACAGAGACAGTACACTGACAGTAGTAACAGAGACAGTACACTGACAGCCGTAACAGAGACAGTACACTGACAGCAGTAACAGAGACAGTACACTGACAGCCGTAACAGAGACAGTACACTGACAGTAGTAACAGAGACAGTACACTGACAGCCGTAACAGAGACAGTACACTGACAGCAGTAACAGAGACAGTACACTGACAGTAGTAACAGAGACAGTACACTGACAGCAGTAACAGAGACAATACACTGACAGCAGTAACAGAGACAGTGCACTGACAGTAGTAACAGAGACAGTACACTGACAGCAGTAACAAAGACTACACTGACAGTAGTAACAGAGACAGTACACTGACAGCAGTAACAGAGACAGTACACTGACAGTAGTAACAGAGACAGTACACTGACAGCAGTAACAGAGACAGTACACTGACAGCAGTAACAGAGACAGTACACTGACAGTAGTAACAGAGACAGTACACTGACAGCAGTAACAGAGACAGTACACTGACAGCAGTAACAGAGACAGTACACTGACAGTAGTAACAGAGACAGTACACTGACAGCAGTAACAGAGACAGTACACTGACAGTAGTAACAGAGACAGTACACTGACAGCAGTAATAGAGACAGTACACTGACAGCCGTAACAGAGACAGTACACTGACAGTAGTAACAGAGACAGTACACTGACAGCAGTAACAGAGACTACACTGACAGTAGTAACAGAGACAGTACACTGACAGCAGTAACAGAGACAGTACACTGACAGTAGTAACAGAGACAGTACACTGACAGCAGTAACAAAGACTACACTGACAGTAGTAACAGAGACAGTACACTGACAGCAGTAACAGAGACAGTACACTGACAGTAGTAACAGAGACAGTACACTGACAGCAGTAACAGAGACAGTTCACTGACAGCAGTAACAGAGACAGTACACTGACAGTAGTAACAGAGACAGTACACTGACAGCAGTAACAGAGACAGTACGCTGACAGTAGTAACAGAGACAGTACACTGACAGCAGTAATAGAGACAGTACACTGACAGCCGTAACATAGACAGTACACTGACAGTAGTAACAGAGACAGTATACTGACAGTAGTAACAGAGACTACACTGACAGTAGTAACAGAGACAGTACACTGACAGTAGTAACAGAGACTACACTGACAGCAGTAACAGAGACAGTACACTGACAGCAGTAACAGAGACAGTACACTGACAGTAGTAACAGAGACAGTACACTGACAGCAGAAACAGAGACTACACTGACAGTAGTAACAGAGACAGTACACTGACAGCAGTAACAGAGACAGTACACTGACAGTAGTAACAGAGACAGTACACTGACAGCAGTAACAGAGACAGTACACTGACAGTAGTAAAAGAGACAGTACACTGACAGCAGTAACAGAGATAGTACACTGACAGCAGTAACAGAGACAGTACACTGACAGCAGTAACAGAGACAGTACACTGACAGCAGTAACAGAGATAGTACACTGACAGTAGTAACAGAGATAGTACACTGACAGCAGTAACAGAGACAGTACACTGACAGCAGTAACAGAGACAGTACACTGACAGTAGTAACAGAGATAGTACACAGACAGTAGTAACAGAGACAGTACACTGACAGCAGTAACAGAGATAGTACACTGACAGTAGTAACAGAGATAGTACACTGACAGCAGTAACAGAAACAGTACACTGACAGCAGTAACAGAGACAGTACAATGACAGCAGTAACAGAGATAGTACACTGACAGCAGTAACAGAGACAGTACACTGACAGCAGTAACAGAGACAGTACACTGACAGTAGTAACAGAAATAGTACACTGACAGCAGTAAAAGAGATAGTATACTGAGAGCAGTAACAGAGATTGTACACTGACAGCAGTACCAGAGATAGTACACTGACAACAGTAACAGATATAGTACACTGACAGACATAACAGCGACAGTACACCGACAGCAGTAACAAAGGCAGTACACCGACAGCAGTAACAGAGACTATAATAAATAGCCTGAATATTAGAACCAAGATGACAGTCGAACCTTACTTGGCGTCAGACATAATGACAACAATGATTGTATCAGACAATGTCAGAGCCGCGGTGATCTTTAGGACAGGTCCTTGATAAACACGCACCACGACTTTCACAAGGGCTGATGTACGGTCGTAAATACTTCCAATTACGAGTTTTAAGCACACGTAATTACAGACTTAAGTACATGTAATTAGTGAGTGATGTACGTCACTAAAGTTGATAACCCAACATGGGATATTACCACTTCAATTCCTTCCACTGTTTTTAAATGAAATGAATTTGCGAAGTGGCACAACTAGGCACTACTAGGCACTACTGAACACTACTAGGCACTACTGGGCACCACTAGGCACTACTAGACACCACTAGGCACTAGGCACTATTAGGCACTACTGGGCACCACTAGGCACTACTAGGCACTACTATGCACCACTAGGCACTATTAGGCACTACTGAGCACAACTAGACACTACCAGGCACTACTGGGCACTACTAGGCACTACTGGGCATCACTAGGCACTATTGGGCACAACTAGGTACTACTAGGCACTACTGGGCACTACTAGGCACTATTAGGCACCAATAGACAGTATTAGGCACTATTGGGCACCGCTAGGCACTATTAGACACCACTAGGCACTAGTAGGCACTACTGGACACTACTGGGCACTACTAGGCACTACTGGGCACCACTAGGCACTATTAGGCACCAATAGACAGTATTAGGCACTACTGGGCACTACTAGGCACTATTAGGCACCACTAGGCACTAGTAGGCACTACTGGGCTCTACTAGGCACTACTGGGCACCAGTAGGCACTACTAGGCATTATTGGGCACCTCTAGGCACTACTAGGCACTACTGGATATGACTAGGCACTACTGAACACCACTAGGCACTATTGCGCACCACTAGGCACTACTAAGCACTACTGGGCACCACTAGGCACTATTGGGAACCACTAGGCACTATTGGGCGCCACTAGGCACTAATAAACACTATTGGACACTGCTAGGCACTACTAGACACTACTAGGCGCCACAGAGGAAAGTCGCTGGGTTAACTTTGCCAAAATAAATTCTTTTCAATTATACCGACAACATTACGAGACATTTCAGGTACACGAAAATGTTGGTCTAATTAGTTTAATAATGTTAGGTAAGACACATATGCAACAGTTAGGTATCTTTATTTTGAAACGTTTCGCCTACACAGTAGGCTTCTTCAGTCGAGTACAGAAAAGTTGATAGAAGCAGAAGATACTTGAAGACGATGTAATCAGTCCATCACCCTTAAAGTTTTGAGGTGGTCAGTCCCTCAGTCTGGAGAAGAGCATTGTTCCGTTGTCTGAAACAATATGTTTAATAGTTTAATAATGCGGAGTTTCTGACACTCATGAACCTGGAGAGACGTACGAGCAAGTCTCCTTGTTCCTGAGGTCCTTGTTCACCTACAGATAAATATGTACCAGGGTGCTACTTGACAGCTGTGGGTTTCATCCCTTGTTTACCTACAGATAAACAGGTACCAGGTTGCTACTTGACAGCTGTGGGTCTCATCCCTTGCTTACCTACAGATAAACAGGTACCAGGTTGCTACTTGACAGCTGTGTGTCTCATCCGTTGCTTACCTACAGATAAATAGGTACCAGGGTGCTACTTGGCAGCTGTGGGTCTCATCCCTTGTTTACCTACAGATAAATAGGTACCAGGGTGCTACTTGACAGCTGTGGGTCTCATCCCTTGCTTACCTACAGATAAACAGGTACCAGGTTGCTACTTGACAGCTGTGGGTCTCATCCCTTGTTTACCTACAGATAAATAGGTACCAGGGTGCTACTTGACAGCTGTGGGTTTCATCCCTTGCTTACCTACAGATAAACAGGTACCAGGTTGCTACTTGACAGCTGTGGGTCTCATCCCTTGCTTACCTACAGATAAACAGGTACCAGGTTGCTACTTGACAGCTGTGGGTCTCATCCGTTGCTTACCTACAGATAAATAGGTACCAGGGTGCTACTTGACAGCTGTGGGTCTCATCCCTTGTTTACCTACAGATAAATAGGTACCAGGGTGCTACTTGACAGCTGTGGGTCTCATCCCTTGCTTACCTACAGATAAACAGGTACCAGGTTGCTACTTGACAGCTGTGGGTCTCATCCGTTGCTTACCTACAGATAAACAGGTACCAGGTTGCTACTTGACAGCTGTGGGTCTCATCCGTTGCTTACCTACAGATAAACAGGTACCAGGTTGCTACTTGACAGCTGTGGGTCTCATCCCTTGCTTGCCTACAGATAAACAGGTACCAGGTTGCTACTTGACAGCTGTGGGTCTCATCCCTTGCTTACCTACAGATAAACAGGTACCAGGTTGGTACTTGACAGCTGTGGGTCTCATCCATTGCTTACCTACAGATAAATAGGTACCAGGGTGCTACTTGGCAGCTGTGGGTATCATCCCTTGTTTACCTACAGATAAATAGGTACCAGGGTGCTACTTGACAGCTGTGGGTCTCATCCCTTGCTTGCCTACAGATAAATAGGTACCAGGGTGCTACTTGAGAGCTGTGGGTCTCATCCGTTGCTTACCTACAGATAAACAGGTACCAGGTTGCTACTTGACAGCTGTGGGTCTCATCCCTTGCTTACCTACAGATAAATAGGTACCAGGGTGCTACTTGGCAGCTGTGGGTCTCATCCCTTGTTTACCTACAGATAAATAGGTACCAGGGTGCTACTTGACAGCTGTGGGTCTCATCCCTTGCTTACCTACAGATAAACAGGTACCAGGTTGCTACTTGACAGCTGTGGGTCTCATCCGTTGCTTACCTACAGATAAATAGGTACCAGGGTGCTACTTGGCAGCTGTGGGTCTCATCCGTTGCTTACCTACAGATAAATAGGTACCAGGGTGCTACTTGGCAGCTGTGGGTCTCATCCCTTGTTTACCTACAGATAAACAGGTACCAGGTTGCTACTTGACAGCTGTGGGTCTCATCCGTTGCTTACCTACAGATAAATAGGTACCAGGGTGCTACTTGGCAGCTGTGGGTCTCATCCGTTGCTTACCTACAGATAAATAGGTACCAGGGTGCTACTTGGCAGCTGTGGGTCTCATCCGTTGCTTACCTACAGATAAATAGGTACCAGGGTGCTACTTGACAGCTGTGGGTCTCATCCCTTGTTTACCTACAGATAAACAGGTACCAGGTTGCTACTTGACAGCTGTGGGTCTCATCCGTTGCTTACCTACAGATAAATAGGTACCAGGGTGCTACTTGGCAGCTGTGGGTCTCATCCGTTGCTTACCTACAGATAAATAGGTACCAGGGTGCTACTTGGCAGCTGTGGGTCTCATCCGTTGCTTACCTACAGATAAATAGGTACCAGGGTGCTACTTGGCAGCTGTGGGTCTCATCCGTTGCTTACCTACAGATAAATAGGTACCAGGGTGCTACTTGACAGCTGTGGGTCTCATCCCTTGTTTACCTACAGATAAATAGGTACCAGGGTGCTACTTGACAGCTGTGGGTCTCATCCCTTGTTTACCTACAGATAAACATGTACCAGGTTGCTACTTGACAGCTGTGGGTCTCATCCGTTGCTTACCTACAGATAAATAGGTACCAGGGTGCTACTTGACAGCTGTGGGTCTCATCTATGGCCAGGCGATATGTGTGAGTAAATTTCCTTACTCCTGCTTCGGTAGATAAGGTCTGTCAGCATGTCTGTGTTTCAGGCTTGAGGGACTGACCACCTCTTACCAAGGCTGGAGGAACTGATCACTTCAAAATTACTTTGTCAAGCCGTTAACAGATCGACAAAGTTCCTGGAGAGCGAAACGTTGCCACAATAAAATGTCACATTAGTTGCACTTGTGTCCTTTTGCTTTAACTTTTAGTCTGTAAATGATCTGAGATAAGATAACAACTTTCAAGATATAAACTGAAAGGTGATTAGAGTTGTGGACATTTTCCATCTCATTAATACGAAATCTAACATTACGGTCATTTTTTTTTTATCGAATAAAGAATTTACTTTCGTCCCTGAGCGCATGTCTGATTGGCAGTACCAGTTAATTACGCCACTCAGATATTTCACTGAATTTAAAAACGTTTAGCTTCCCTGGCCACCAGGAGGCGGTGTTGGGAATCGTCAGAAAAAATCGTCAGAGAAAAAGTATCGCTCATAGGTAACCAATATCAATTATTTCTCACTGGGAAGAATTGGCAAATAACCCGCATTTAGGAGTGGCGATGTTTTGACCTGTATTGTTCCAGGAGGGAGAGAGAAACGCCGTCATTAGTTTCTTCTTCTAAGTGGGGGAGGGATGTTAGTGAATTGTTCCAGGTATGGTATTGTGACTTGTTCCAGCCATGGTATCATGATTTATTCCATACCAGCCATGGTACTGCGATTTGTTCCAGTCATGGTATTGTGATTTGTTCCAGTCATGGTATTGTGAGTTGTTCCAGCCAGGGTATCATGACTTGTTCCAGCCATCGTATTTCATTAGTTCCAGTCATGGAATTGTGAATTGTTCCAGCTAGGGTATCGTGACTTTCAATCTTCACTGTGTAGAGAGTCGTGGTAGCTTAACAGACCACAAGTCACCCATGAAAACGACCCCATCAGTAAGTCGTCCCCGCCCATCAACTCCCTCCTATTTAAGCAATAAATCATTTTCTGTTTTCTGAAAATGTATTCCTAAAAAAAAACCTAGAAGATAAAGTATCCAGACACACACACACACACACACACACACACACACACACACACACACACACACACACACACACACACACACACACACACACACACACACACACATACACACACACAACCAATCCTGCCAGCAGCAAATCCATTACTTCCACTATATCAAATTCATATTTCTGCTATAAAGACACCACGTACCTTCCCCCCTGACGGGTTTAGCGCCCCTCCCCATAAATAAAAGATTCTCAACCAGAGTATATTTCGCCTATATATGTTGAGCTAGAAAAATCGCTATTTCTACTCATTAAAGTTATGCTCACTCAGCCACGAAAGTATAATTAACCAATTAAGTTGCAAATTCTTAAGCTCATTCCCAGAATTATCATATCATAATTGCGTTTTGCGTTGCTTCTGAATATTTAACGACGGTAAATTTTCAGACAGTTATTACCTGTTTTTTCAACAGTTATTACCTATCTTTTCAACAGTTATTTACTGTTTATTCAACAGTTATTACCTGTTTTTCAAACAGTTATTACCTATTTTTTCAACAGTTATTATTTTTTTTTCAATGGTTATTACCTGTTTTTCAACACTTATTTCCTGTTTTTTCAAGCAGTTATTACCTTTTTTCAACAGTTATTACCTGTTTTTAAGAGTTATTACCTGTTGCTCAGAGCTATTAATTATTAATTAACAGTTATTACCTGCTTCTAAACAGTTATTAACTGTTTTTAAACAGTTTTCAAAACGTGTTTTGAACGTGTTTTTAACAGTTTATATGTGATTTAATAGTAATTACCTGTTTTTTTAAATGTAGTTATCTAGTAATTAAAAAAATAATGTTTATTTGCGTAAGGCCGATGATAAGATCCCCATTAATTTGTATATATAATATGTCCACTTATACATAGCCAGACGTAATCTTGCACATGGATCTTGAGTTGCACATGTGTCTTGTGTTGCACATGGGTCTTGTGTTGCACATGTGTCTTGTGTTGCACATGAGTCTTGTGTTGCACATGTGTCTTGTGTTGCACATGGGTCTTGTGTTGCACATGGGTTTTGTGCTGCGCATGTGTTTTGTGTTGCACATGTGTCTTGTGTTGCACATGTGTCTTGTGCAACACTGGTTTGAGTAAAATAAGATCATTAATACTGACGACAGGCTAGACGAGGTCACCAGTCTTTGGGTCAGGTGAAACGAGGTCAATAGCCTTGAAGTCAGGGCAGACGGGTTCACCAGTCTTGAAGTCAGGTCAGACGGGTTCACCAGCCTTGAAGTCAGATCAGAAGGAGCTCACCAGCCTTGAGGTCAGGTCAGAAGGAGCTCACCAGCCTTGAGGTCAGGTCAGATGAGGTCACCGGCCCTTGACTGTCAGGTCAAACGAGGTTCAGAGGAGTGAGAATCACAGTCTTGACCTAGAGACACAACTTTCCTCTCCTCTTCTTCCGATCCTTCCTCTTCCCTCTCCTCCCCCCCTTCCTTCAGAAAAATCTTTTAAAACATCCAAACTCTGATGAAAGAAATATTTGCGGATCGTGTTTCGGTAAGCCAGGTAACTAAGATTTTGTTGATCAGGGCAGTCCAGAGAAACGTAACACTGCCACTCAGAGACTTGAGATCAAACACGAGGAACACTGCCACTCAGAGGCATGATATCAAACAGCAGGAACACTGCCACTCAGAAGCACGAGATCAAACACCAGAACCACTGCCACTCAGAGGCACGAGATCAAACACCAGAAGCACTGCCACTCAGAGGCACGAGATCAAACACCAGAAACACTGCCACTCAGAGGCATAATATCAAACACCAGGAACATTGCCACTCAGAGGCACGAGATCAAACACCAAGAACACTGTTACTCAGAAGAATGAGATCAAACACCAAGAACACTGTCAATCAGAGGCACGAGATCAAACACCAGGAATACTGCCACTCAGAAGCATGAGATCAAACACCAAGAACACTGTTAATCAGAGGCACTAGATCAAACACCAGGAACACTGCCACTCAGAAGCATGAGATCAAACACCAGGAACACTGCCACTCAGAAGCATGAGATCAAACACCAGGAACACTGCCACTCAGAAGCTTGAGGTCTGAGAAGAGAACTTGAGTATAAACAGAAATATCTATTCAGTGCCCTAGGAAGAAAGGTTTTGGAGAATCCTTCAGGAAAAAAAAAGACACGAGAGCCTTTTAAAGTTCAGCCCAGAAGGAAGATTTTCTTCCCACTCTCACTACCTGGAAACTTAAACAGGAATTTCGTGGTGGTGGAGAGAATGTTGAATCAAAATCCAAATTCATCATTTCTTTGATGAATTACAAATATAATTGCAGATAAATGGTCCAGAGAAGCGACGAGTTGATAACTTAGATACTTGTGCAACACTTGAGTATCTTTATTGTGGAAACGTTTCGCCACACAGTGGCTTCATCAGTCCTATACAAAGAAGAATGGTGAGGGTTAGAAGGAGGTTGAGGTAATCAGTCCCTCAATCTGGAGTCAGTTCCAGGTCACAAGAATTGCTTATATTTTAATAACCTGTCCATTACATTAACTTCATATCCCGGTTAACATTTAACATAACCATGTTAAACGAAATACAATAGTTACTCACATCAGCTATATAAAAAAATTAATCAGACATAAATCACACTGATAATTA
>NC_091318.1:28587603-28627603 GCF_038502225.1 Cherax quadricarinatus | reverse complement strand
CTTCTCTAACCTTCCCTAACTTTCCCTAACCTTCCCTAACCTTCCCTAACCTTCCCTAGCCTTCCCTAACCTTCCCTAGCCTTCCCTAACCTTCCCTAACCTTCCATAACCTTCTCTGGCCTTTCCTAATCTTCCATGACCTTCCCTAACCTTCCATGACTTTCCCTAACCTTCCCTAACCTTTCCTAGCCTTCCCTAACCTTATTTAACCTTCCCTAACGTTCCCTAACCTTCCCTAGCCTTCGCTAACCTTCCATAACTTTCCCTAAACTTCCCTAGCCTTCTCAAATCTTTCCTAACCTTCTCTAACCTTCCCTAGCCTTCCCTAACATTCCCTATCCTTCCCTAGCCTTCCCTAGCATTCCCTAGCCTTCCCTAACCTTCCATGACCTTCCCTAACCTTCCCTAGCCTTCCCTAGCCTTCCCTAACTTTCCCTAACCTTCTCTAATCTCCCCTAACCTTCCCTAACCTTCCCTAACCTTCTCTAACCTTCCCTAACTTTCCCTAACCTTCCCTAACCTTCCCTAATCTTCCCTAACCTTCCATAACCTTCCCTAACCTTCCCTATCCTTCCCTAACCTTTCCTAACCTTCCCTAACCTTCTCTAACCTTCCCTAACTTTCCCTAACCTTCCCTAACCTTCCCTAACCTTCCCTAACCTTCCCTAACCTTCCCTAACCTTCCCTAACTTTCCCTAACCTTTTCTAACCTTCCCTAACCTTCTCTAACCTTCCCTAACCTTCCCTAACCTTCCCTAACCGTCCCTAACCTTCCCTAACCTTCCCTAACCTTCCTTAACCTTCCCTAACTTTCCCTAACCTTTCCTAACCTTCCCTAACCTTCCCTAACCTTCCCTAACCAACAACTCAACACACTTAACTAATACCAAGACGAAGCGAAAAATGTGCCGACAGCGGGAAATTGGTTGAAAAAATGAGTTTATGTTGTTTAGAAAAACCAATTAGCTTAATCCTTATAAAAAAATATCTGAAATAATTACTGAGCCACAAATTATTGAAAATTAGGCAACGTGATGGAGCAGGTTTTTTTAATTAATTTTTTTCAAATAGCAATTTGTTTTTTTTTGTGAGATTTATTTAAATTTATTTTATACGTGTGCATAAAAATACCCATACGTACACACGTACATAGCACATACACACACACACACACACTCACACATACACACACACACACATACACACACACACAGGAGAGATAGGAGGGACATGATAACGACTTACAAAATACTGAGAGGAATTGACAAGGTGGACAAAGACAGGAAGTTCCAGAGACTGGACATAGTAACAAGGGGACACAGTTGGAAGCTGAAGACACAGATGAATCACACGGATGTTAGGAAGTATTTCTTCAGCCACAGAGCTTTAAGCAGAGGTACGATAAATCTCATGGTTCAGGGAGAGTGACCTAGTAGCGACCAGTGAAGAGGCGGGGCCAGGAGCTTGGACTCGACCCCTGCAACCTCAACTAGGTGAGTACAACTAGGTGAGTACACACACACACACACACACACACACACACACACACACACACACACACACACTCACACACACACACACACACACACACACACACACACACACACTCACACACACACACACACACACACACACACACACACACACACACACACATATATATATATATATATATATATATATATATATATATATATATATATATATATATATATATATATATATGTAATGTGTGTGTATATATGTATGTGTATATATGTGTGTATGTGTGTGTGATATATGTGTGATATGTGTATATATATAATGTAATGTGTGTGTGTAGTAATATAATATGTATGTATGCTGTCGTAATGTGTGTGTGTGGAGCCTCCACCTGGTATAGCATTTGCAGACGAAAGTACAAATGCTTGCAACCAGACTAGATGCAGAGCTGAAAGGACTGAACCTTCTCTAGCTCAGCAATTTCGCCTGCACTGAAGAATGCGGTTAATTCACAGCAATATTCCTGCCTCGAGAGAACCAGTTATGTGAAGAGTATCAACATTAACTTTGCATGTATTGTTTTGCATGTTCTAGTTATCCAACCTATGATACTTCTTGCGGCAGTGTTAATAACGCTGTTGTGATCCATGACTGTGAGATCCTAGTAGATTATTACTCCCAAGTCCCTCATATTGAACTTCCTCTCTACTGAGTGATTCAAGCCCCAGAAAACACACCTTGACAACCTAACATAGCATTAAAATATAACCGTACATATAACAGAAGCATATACAGGGTCCACGGACTGTACGTCAACATTACAGAGGCACATAATGGGTCGAGGGACTGTACATCAACACTACAGAGGCACATAATAATGGGTCGAGGGACTGTACCTCAACACTAAACAGGCACATAATAATGTGTCGAGGGACTGTACCTCAACACTACACAGGCACATAATAATGTGTCGAGGGACTGTACCTCAACACTACACAGGCACATAATAATGGGTCGAGGGACTGTACATCAACACTACAGAGGCACATAATAATGTGTCGAGGGACTGTACCTCAACACTACACAGGCACATAATAATGTGTCGAGGGACTGTACCTCAACACTAAACAGGCACATAATAATGTGTCGAGGGACTGTACCTCAACACTACACAGGCACATAATGTGTGTCGAGGACTGTACCTCAACACTACACAGGCATAATAATGTGTCGAGGGACTATGCCTCAACACTACACAGGCACATAATAATGTGTCGAGGGACTGTACCTCAACACTACACAGGCATAATAATGGGTCAGGGACTGTACCTCAACACTACACAGGCACATAATTATGTTTCGAGGGACTGTACCTCAACACTACACAGGCACATAATAATGTGTCGAGGGACTGTACCTCAACACTACACAGGCACATAATAATGTGTCGAGGGACTGTACCTCAACACTACACAGGCACATAATAATGTGTCGAGGGACTGTACCTCAACACTACACAGGCACATAATAATGTGTCGAGGGACTGTACCTCAACACTACACAGGCACATAATAATGGGTCGAGGGACTGTACCTCAACACTACACAGGCACATAATAATGTGTCGAGGGACTGTACCTCAACACTACACAGGCACATAATAATGGGTCGAGGGACTGTACCTCAACACTACACAGGCACATAATAATGGGTCGAGGGACTGTACCTCAACACTACACAGGCACATAATAATGCGTCGAGGGACTGTACCTCAACACTACACAGGCACATAGCTAATCCTACATATAACAACTAATCCTACACATAGCAACCAATCCTACACAAGGGATGCCAGCACAGCAACCAACCCATCACACCTGAATCTATTCACTTAAATAACACAGGTTGTACTCCATTAGCCCAAGAAGAGCACTCACAGTGCACTTCCGTTCCATTGAACACCGACCTCGCTAAATTTACATAAAACAGTGAACCATGTACATGAAATTTTTATGGAATATGTAGAGCTTAATGAAGCGATGTTTTGCTCTGCTTAGTGCTTAATCAAGCTTGATTCCTCTCTGCGTAGAGCTTAATCATCATGTTTCCCTCTGTGTAGAGCTGTATCACCATGATTCCCTCTACGTAGAGCTTTATCATCATGTTTCCCTCTGTGTAGAGCTGTATCACCATGATTCCCTCTGTGTAGAGCTGTATCACCATGATTCCCTCTGCGTAGAGCTTTATCATCATGTTTCCCTCTGTGTAGAGCTGTATCACCATGATTCCCTCTGTGTAGAGCTGTATCACCATGTTTCCCTCTGCGTAGAGCTTTATCATCATGTTTATCTCTCCGTAGAATTTTATCAAATTACATTCCCCTCATTGTAGAGTTTCTTCCCAGTTTCACCGCTATTCCCCGACACCCGTCCTCGAAGTTATGTATCGGTGAAATCCCATTTCCCATCATTACAGAGAGGCAGGAGATGATAACAAGGCTTATCATGAGCATCATTCGCAGCTTCCTGGAGGGGGGGGGGTTACGATGATCTCCCACGGAGAGCTTCACTTCCTTCACCGCGTCCTGGCGGGGCAGGAGGACATTACCTGTGTATTGCATCGTATTATGGCCATAGTTAGACATTATCCTGCTCATTCCCAGTCTTAATCTTCTCTCTCTCTCTCTCTCTCTCTCTCTCTCTCTCTCTCATTCTCTCGCTTCTTCTCAACTCTGCTCTTGCGCTAATGTTGATACATTGCGCTGAGATGCACACACGAAGAGGTGTAGTAAGGGAAGTTTTTGCTTTGGGAAGTTTTATAAGAAGGACGTGCCTACCATGGGTCAGTAGGTCTACTGCAGTGCTCCACTATTCGTGTGTGTGTGTGTGTGTGCGTGTGTGTGTGTGTGTGTGTGTGTGTGTGTGTGTGTGTGTGTGTGTGTGTGTGTGTGTGTGTGTGTGTGTGTGTGTGTGTGTGTGTGTTTATCTCCCTTATGTGAAGCAATTATCTCAAACTTCTCCTTGTTTTATTCCTGACTTTTAGAGGAAGATGATATAAACCTTCGTCATTCACTCCCAGTATCTGAAGCAACTCTGTGAAGGCCTCTTTTGTATATTCTGCACGTGATTATTAAAGCCACACCCCCATGGACCAAATCCCTTTAAGCCTGGTCCACGGTGCATCAGTCGTCTGCAGAACCATGTGGCAAGACCTGGCTTGGAGAGACGTGGCTTGAAGAGACCTGGTTTGGAGAGACCTGGTTTGGAGAGACCTAGTTTGGAGAGACCTGGCTTGAAGAGAACTGGTTTGGAGAGACCTGGTTTGGAGAGACCTGGTTTGGAGAGACCTGGTTTGGAGAGACCTGGTTTGGAGAGACCTAGTTTGGAGAGACCTGGCTTGAAGAGACCTGGTTTGGAGAGACCTGGTTTGGAGAGACCTAGTTTGGAGAGACCTGGCTTGAAGAGACCTGGTTTGGAGAGACATGGCTTGAAGCAGAGAGGAACGCCTCGTTTAACATTCACAACTCATTAATTAGAAAGTTGTGTTCTCGACTTTCCGAGGCACTACTGGTGCTGTCAACCAGATGTCTGCAACAAACAGGGCAATCACTGGCACTCTGGCACTACTGGCACTGTCAGGCAGACGTCTACAACAAACAGTACAACCTCTAGCAGTCACAGGTTGTTGCAAATTCTACGATATTTATATCCAAAAAAATACTTCACTTGACCTTTGCAACAAAGGTGACACCATTCAATTATTTTTTTTTGTAAAAAAACAGAAACATTCAAAACGTATTTTTCAATGTAATTAAGTTATACATAAAATATTTTTACGGTGAACCACTATATTAAAGTAAAAAACCGAATACATTTCCAGACACGCGGGATATATATATAGTATATACACGAAGAAGGATTTTGTCTCATGGTATATACACAGAGAGTTAGCAGTCGTCCCTGCTGTAAGTATTAAGAGTATTCTTCCCTGGAGGTGAACAGGTGAGGTGCAGCCTTCAAGATCCTCGTGCAGTAGATTGGCTTTAAACTCAATAAATCATCCAACCGAAAGGTGTTGGTATTTACACACATGCACACACACACACACACACACACACACACACACACACACACACACACACACACACACACACACACACACAATCTTCCCATCTAAGCCTTTCCTTCCAATTAGGTTACGAGAGATTTTCCTGTTTTAGTCCACACGACTGATAGCGCCTTTTTCCGCTCTCCTGTTTACCTCCTGTGTAAGACTTAACATTAGATCAAGACTTTGATCTGTTGTTAATAGCCTTTTTTTTGCAGTTCAGCCTTTCACACCTTTCCTGGAAATTTAATTTATCATTTATATATATATATATATATATATATATATATATATATATATATATATATATATATATATATATATATATATATATATATATATATATATATATATATATATATATATATATATATATATATATATATATATATATATATATATATATATATAATAAGAAGATTATTGCGGCATCATATTTAAAATTCTCCTATTATAGATTTCCCTTAATTGCCTTTACTTAGGCCCTTTGGACAAAACCAAGAAAAGAAAAAAGACCATTTTTTTACCCTCCACAGGAGTCAGTTAAGCTGTGTAAGCTGTGTAAGCTGGCCAGCTTTCAAGCTGATGAATAATGCTTGAGCACTTTTTCTTTTTCATTAATAGTTTTCAGTGGGTGGAAGGGAAGGATGATGAAGTATTTGATGTCGGTGAAGGGTCCTTGATCCTTGACAATAGGAGTTGCTTTAATCCTGCTCCGATCAACAATGATTACTTTCCAGTCCCCAGGTGCTGTGTGACCCCCTTCGAGTTTACAGTTTATCCATAAATGCAATAATAATAATAATAATAATAATAATAATAATAATAATAATAATAATAATAATAATAATAATAATAATAATAATAATAATATTAATAATATAGTTGTGCTGTTCAACAGTGTATATACACTAAAAAGTAATATATATGTATATATGTATATATATATATATATATATATATATATATATATATATATATATATATATATATATATATATATATATATATATATATATATATATATATATATATATATATATAAACTTCCTTATTTCATCTCATTCATGACTTTTTCACATTTTTACCCGAGCTGTGGCTCGTACGTTGGATTGCGTGCAGCCAGCACTAACAGCCTGTTGATCAGGCTCTGATCCACAATGAGGCCTGGTCACAGACCGGGCCGCGGGGGCGTTGACCCCCGGAACTCTCTCCAGGCAACTCCAGGCATCTGAGGTATTTTACAGACGACAACTTTGTCTTAAGTCCTGGGGTCTGTTCTCAATAGAACCCAGACATATACCAGCTGCCTGTTTCCCGTTGATCCGTTGCAAACGGTGTGATTCACGTGGATCCGTTGCAAATGATGTGATATCGCCAGGACAACGGTCTGGAATGTTTTATTCTGCGTGAAGCAGGCGCAAACACACGGTATTTGAACGGTAAATGTTGGAGCAGGGCAGCTGTGTCAACATGGTGAGGGAGGGAGGTGAGGGAGAGAGGTGAAGGAGGGAGGTGAAGGAGGGAGGTGAAGGAGGGAGGTGAGGGAGGGAGGTGAGGGAGAGAGGTGAAGGAGAGAGGTGAAGGAGGTGAGAATGAAGTAAAATTTAATTGCAAAATAAACAGAAGACATGAATTAGAGGAATACACAGAGTGACACATTGTCCAAGACAACCCTGACACCGCTTCTGACACCAGTTTCTCACAGTTATGGTCAGCCTGACACCGCTTCTGACACCAGTTTATCACAGTTATGGTCAGCCTGACACCGCTTCTGACACCAGTTTATCACAGTTATGGTCAGCCTGACACCGCTTCTGACACCAGCTTGGCACAGTTATGGTCAGCCTGACACCGCTTCTGACACCAGCTTGGCACAGTTATGGTCAGCCTGACACCGCTTCTGACACCAGCTTGGCACATTTATGGCCAGCCTGACACCGCTTCTGACACCAGTTTGGCACATTTATGGCCAGCCTGACACCGCTTCTGACACCAGCTTGGCACAGTTATGGTCAGCCTGACAACGCTTCTGACGCCAGCTTGGCACAGTTATGGTCAGCCTGACACCGCTTATGACGCCAGCTTGGCACAGTTATGGTCAGCCTGACACCGCTTCTGACACCAGCTTGGCACAGTTATGGTCAGCCTGACACCGCTTCTGACACCAGCTTGGCACAGTTATGGTCAGCCTGACACCGCTTCTGACACCAGCTTGGCACAGTTATGGTCAGCCTGACACCGCTTCTGACACCAGCTTGGCACAGTTATGGTCAGCCTGACACCGCTTCTGACACCAGCGCAGGCATAGCTTATGGTCAGCCTGACACCGCTTCTGACACCAGCTTGGCACAGTTATGGTCAGCCTAACACCGCTTCTGACACCAGTTTGGCACATTTATGGCCAGCCTGACACCGCTTCTGATACCAGCAGGCTTACGGAGTTATGGTCAGCCTGACACCGCTTCTGACACCAGTTTGGCACATTTATGGTCAGCCTAACACCGCTTCTGACACCAGCTTGCACTTTGTTATGGTCAGCCTGGACATTCCGCTTCTGACACCAGCTTGGCACAGTTATGGTCAGCCTGACACCGCTTCGACACCAGCTTGGCACAGTTATGGTCAGCCCTGACACCGCTTCTGACACCAGTTGGCACAGTTATGGTCAGCCTGACCGCTTCGCCATGTTCACTACCGCCAGTTCCTGACACCGCTCCCAGTTTGGCACATTTATGGCCAGCCTGACACCGCTTCTGACACCAGCTTTGGCACAGTTTATGGCAGCCTGACAACGCTTCTGACACCAGCTTGGCACAGTTATGGTCAGCCTGACAACGCTTCTGACGCCAGCTTGGCACAGTTATGGTCAGCCTGACACCGCTTCTGACACCAAGCAGGCACAGTTATGGTCAGCCTGACACCGCTTCTGACACCAGCTTGGCCGGTTACATCGCCTGCACCGTACCAGGCACAGTTATGGTCAGCCTGACAACGCTTCTGACGCCAGCTTGGCACAGTTATGGTCAGCCTGACACCGCTTCGACACCAGCTTGGCACAGTTATGGTCAGCCTGCACCGCTTCTGACACCAGCTTGGCACAGTTAATGGTCAGCCTGACACCGCTTCTGACACCAGCTTGGCACAGTTATGGTCAGCCTGACAACGCTTCTGACGCCAGCTTGGCACAGTTATGGTCAGCCTGACACCGCTTCTGACACCAGCTTGGCACAGTTATGGTCAGCCTGACACCGCTTCTGACACCAGCTTGGCACAGTTATGGTCAGCCTGACAACGCTTCTGACGCCAGCTTGGCACAGTTATGGTCAGCCTGACACCGCTTCTGACACCAGCTTGGCACAGTTATGGTCAGCCTGACAACGCTTCTGACGCCAGCTTGGCACAGTTATGGTCAGCCTGACACCGCTTCTGACACCAGCTTGGCACAGTTATGGTCAGCCTGACACCGCTTCTGACACCAGCTTGGCACAGTTATGGTCAGCCTGACACCGCTTCTGACCCCAGCTTGGCACAGTTATGGTCAGCCTGACACCGCTTCTGACACCAGCTTGGCACAGTTATGGTCAGCCTGACACCGCTTCTGACACCAGCTTGGCACAGTTATGGTCAGCCTGACACCGCTTCTGACACCAGCTTGGCACAGTTATGGTCAGCCTGACACCGCTTCTGACACCAGCTTGGCACAGTTATGGTCAGCCTGACACCGCTTCTGACACCAGCTTGAAGGAAAAAATCTTTTGTTTGCAATAACTGAAGCTCTTAAGGGAATATTTGGCACTGGTTGAAATTTGAAGAGAGAGTGAGAGAGAGAGAGAGAGAGAGAGAGAGAGAGAGAGAGAGAGAGAGAGAGAGAGAGAGAGAGAGAGAGAGAGAGAGAGAGAGAGAGAGAGAGAGAGAGAGAGAGATTAGTGAAGAGATGAATGTAAACACCTACACAAGAGAGAGTTAAATTAATACCACCAATACTACTGCTACTCTGTGTATATACAGCCAGCCTATGTATATATGGTGAAACCCTCCAGTATATACCACAAGAAAATCCAACATAATCTTAGCATTTTATAAGAGAAAAAAATGGCATTCCGCAATATTTTTACTATTTTTTTTTGTAGGATTTCATTATTCCACTAAAATTTTTGGTTTGAAAAGAAGAGGCAGAATTATGTGACTGTTGGGAAGTTATATTATTGTGAATGTCACTGAGGCAGCTGGACAGGGAAGGCAGCTCCAGTCCTGAGGTAGCTGGACAGGGAGGGTAGCTCCAGTCCTGAGGTAGCTGGACAGGGAAGGTAGCTCCAGTCCTGAGGTAGCTGGACAGGGAAGGCAGCTCCAGTCCTGAGGTAGCTGGACAGGGAAGGCAGCTCCCAGTCCTGAGGTAGCTGGACAGGAAGGGACAGCTCCAGTCCTGAGGTAGCTGGCGGCCAGGGAAGGGCAGCTCCTGTCCTGGGGTAGCTGGACAGGGAAGGTAGCTCCAGTTCTGAGGTAGCTGGACAGGGAAGGTAGCTCCAGTTCTGAGGTAGCTGGACAGGGAAGGCAGCTCCAGTTCTGAGGTAGCTGGACAGGGAAGGTAGCTCCAGTTCTGAGGTAGCTGGACAGGGAAGGCAGCTCCAGTCCTGAGGTAGCTGGACAGGGAAGGGCAGCTCCAGTCCTGAGGTAGCTGGACAGGGAAGGGCAGCTCCAGTCCTGGGGTAGCTGGACAGGGAAGGCAGCTCCAGTCCTGGGGTAGCTGGACAGGGAAGGCAGCTCCAGTCCTGAGGTAGCTGGACAGGGAAGGCAGCTCCAGTCCTGAGGTAGCTGGACAGGGAAGGCAGCTCCAGTCCTGAGGTAGCTGGACAGGGAAGGGCAGCTCCAGTCCTGAGGCAGCTGGACAGGGAAGGCAGCTCCAGTTCTGAGGTAGCTGGACAGGGAAGGGCAGCTCCAGTCCTGAGGCAGCTGAACAGGGAAGGCAGCTCCAGTTCTGAGGTAGCTGGACAGGGAAGGGCAGCTCCAGTCCTGAGGCAGCTGGACAGGGAAGGCAGCTCCAGTTCTGAGGTAGCTGGACAGGGAAGGGCAGCTCCAGTCCTGAGGTAGCTGGACAGGGAAGGCAGCTCCAGTTCTGAGGTAGATGGACAGGGAAGGGCAGCTCCAGTCCTGAGGTAGCTGGACAGGGAAGGCAGCTCCAGTTCTGAGGTAGCTGGACAGGGAAGGCAGCTCCAGTTCTGAGGTAGCTGGACAGGGAAGGGCAGCTCCAGTCCTGAGGCAGCTGGACAGGGAAGGCAGCTCCAGTTCTGAGGTAGCTGGACAGGGAAGGGCAGCTCCAGTCCTGAGGCAGCTGAACAGGGAAGGGAGCTCCAGTTCTGAGGTAGCTGGACAGGGAAGGCAGCTCCAGTTCTGAGGTAGATGGACAGGGAAGGGCAGCTCCAGTCCTGAGGCAGCTGGACAGGGAAGGCAGCGCTCCCGAGCCTGAGGTAGCTGGACAGGGAAGGCAGCTCCAGTTCTGAGGTAGATGGACAGGGAAGGGCAGCTCCAGTCCTGAGGCAGCTGGACAGGGAAGGCAGCTCCAGTTCTGAGGTAGCTGGACAGGGAAGGGCAGCTCCAGTTCTGAGGTAGATGGACAGGGAAGGGCAGCTCCAGTCCTGAGGCAGCTGGACAGGGAAGGGCAGCTCCAGTCCTGAGGTAGCTGGACAGGGAAGGGCAGCTCCAGTTCTGAGGTAGATGGACAGGGAAGGGCAGCTCCAGTCCTGAGGTAGCTGGACAGGGAAGGGCAGCTCCAGTCCTGAGGTAGCTGGACAGGGAAGGGCAGCTCCAGTCCTGAGGTAGCTGGACAGGGAAGGGCAGCTCCAGTCCTGAGGCAGCTGGACAGGGAAGGGCAGCTCCAGTCCTGAGACAGCTGGACAGGGAAGGGCAGCTGCACTCCTGAGACAGCTGGAGAGGGAAGAACAGCGCCAGTCCCTCGGAACGAGAGCTCTTCAGCACCAAGGCGCCCCACCAATCCCACCTTGAAGGGGTTAAAATCCACAGATTTTCAACCACTGAGAACTTGTAACTTCAGGAAAAGGGGGTCACATCCCACTGAGTTTCCAATGCGAGTGATATCAGTCTTTTTCCCCTCCTCTCTAGTCCTTGTGATTCAAGTCAAGTTTTAAAACGTCAAAGTTGGCAGGGAAAGAAAATTCGCTAAGTTGGTGGATAAGTTGTGAATACATGAGGGACCTAAGTTTATTTTTTTATGTCGTTAGATGGAAATAAAAGTGTTAATCTGAGATATTAATGGCAGAGGAAACTTTGTTGAATGTTAGGAAGACTTTCTTGAACGTAAGATGTCTTTCTTGAATGTAAGAAGACTTTCTTGAACGTAAGAATACTTTCTTGAACGTAAGAAGATTTTCCTGAACGTAAGAATACGTTCAACGTTCAGAAGCCCATCTTGAACGTTCGTAGAGCCACACTGAACGTTCACAATACCAACTTCAAAGTTCAGAGGACGAACTTGCTCCTACAGAAGATCAACATGAACTTTCAGAGCCCAGTTTAAACCTTCAGACCTCACTGAAAGTTCAGGTGATCAGAAACAACGTTCAGAAGACCACTCTTCTGATTGGCGGAAGCCTGGTGAACAAGCCAAGCCTCACCTAGTTTACCTAAGCTAGAATACAATAGGAACACCGCAGCAATTATCGCTGGAGATGGTACTTCTTCCAGAGATAATTTCCAGCCTTTGATCGGCGATTTAAAGCTTCTTAATAAAATGGACTTTCGTCTAGATTTTATTTCTCAAGAATAAAATACAGGAATTTCTTAAAAAAAAATTTTGTGAGCTAAAAAAATACCAAATAATACTGTATTTTTTTTAATGGAATGAAGATTTATAAGATTAGGTCTTATAACTCTTTTTGATATTTTTAATAAAAATATATTAATTGTACTCCAAAAAAATGCAAATTTACCCCCAAAATAACTACATCAATTTATGAAATGTCTGGGATAATAAAAAATATTATAAATGATTTATTTATGAATATAACGAATGAAGATGAAATTGGTGTTACAGGCGAGATATAAAATATATTAATGCAATGGAATTTTTTTCCCGGCGAAAACGACAGGGATGAGATATGATTGATTAGGTCATCAGGAGGCCTGGTCAGGGCGCGGGCCCCGGGGGCGCTGACCCCTCCGGAACTAACAACAGGTGAAGGGAAGGTGGGTCTCCGTCTACACTACAAGTTTTCTTCCTCTTCTGTGTATATGTCTGAGTGTGTCATATTTTTTATGTCCCAGTGTGTTTCTGTTGAGAGAGGGCAAAAAGACACAATACCGTGACTGGAACAATACACAGATAACCATCACATAGGAAAGGTGAGCTTACGACGACGTTTTGGTCCGAAATGGTCCAAGTGGGACCGAAACGCCGTCGTAAGCTCCTCTCTCCTATGTGCTGATTATTTGTGTATTGTTTCTGCTTGTCTATGACAGTCTTCTACGACTATCCTGATCTCTTTCCGTCTGTTGGTGTCTGGCTGCGTCTGTGTGACAGTACGCTCGACTGTTTCCGTGGGTCTGAGGTTCTGTTAATGCTGCTGTGATTCTGTTTTCATCTTTTTCTGTCTATGTATATAGTTACCTGTCTACGTACCCACTTATTTGTGATAACGGGGGGTCGAGTTTGTGCTCCTGGTCCCTTCTGTTAATGCTAATGTGGCCAGTAAACACACTCTTCAAATCACTTGTGTTCTGTATAATATTGGTCGGTGTTGACGGCTCCTTTCAAGCCAGTGGTTTTTTTTCACTCTGGTTGAATTGTCTTCATATATGAGACACCCAGGTGTTGCACATGTGTCTTTTTCATCATGAAGACAAAACGGGCACATAGGTGAATGAAACTTATAGACGGTCTTCCCACTGCCTCTACTACAACTATCATTACTTATAAAATTATCCTACTACCTCGTCTTCTTGTTCTACCACTCGCGGCCCAGTTTCCTTTCTCGTATGTACACTGGCTCCCTTGCCTTCGCGCTTCTGTGTGACTAGTTAATGGTCCAAGTCGGACCGAAACGTCGTCATAAGTTTCAGTCTCCAATGTGCGGGTTATATGCGCCTTGTTATTCTTCAAAAGTCTCAGTCTTGTAGGGAGGTTCTTAATCCAGCCACGTTATGTCAACATGCCTCGGGTCCTGTACATTGCCAGGACCTCTGAAGACAAGAGACGCTACTAGGCTGAAATTCTGCTCTATGTGAAGCTTCATCAAGTCAGGTCGAGACGTTGTCCCAATAAAATTTTTATTCTGCATCGTGTGCCTTGTCTTCGCCAGCACACCATTCGGCTGAAGGACATCAGCCTGTCCTCTCTCCCTCTCTGTTCTCAATTCTGCTTCCCTTCAGATCACACTTCAGTCAAGCGAGCAAGAGAACACACTCGCCCAGTCAAGACTGTCAGGGGGAGCCGAAGACAAGGCTAGCAGTAGTAGACGGGGCTAGCAGTAATAGACAGGGCTGGCAGTAGTAGACGGAGCTAGCAGTAATAGACAGGGCTGGCAGTAGTAGACGGAGCTAGCAGTAATAGACAGGGCTAGCAGTAGTAGACGGGGCTATCAGTAATAGACAGGGCTAACAGTAGTAGACGGAGCTAGCAGTAGTAGACGGACCTAGAAACTTAAAACTAATGAATGAAAGACCTCAGTATGTAAGATCTCAGTATTTAGTCAGTTTGGCCGAACAATATTTAGAAGGAAGGAAGATTGGCTAAGTTTCAGTTAGAATTAACACGAGAATAGCATAAAAGTCATATTATTAAATGTATGAGAAAGAGAGGATAATATAATTGAGTTTTGAGTTGCCAAAATATTTAATTCATGAGAAGTTTAAAGAGTTTAAGGAAAAGATCATGCTGTAAGACGCGCTAGCACCCTTCGAGATGATGTCAGAGAAAACGATAACATCTGCATGTCTTGTGATTTTCAAAGGACTTATATCAGTGGTTACGCTTCTTTTTTGGACACAACCAAAGGACCCGAGATCAATCCTAGTCGAGTTCAGATTCGTGGACAAGTCTCGTTTGCATCAGTAATCAAGATATCAAGGTGCTGTATATGTGTCTTGCTCACCACCTGGTCGGTGATGCATTCCTTCAATATTATTCCAGTTTTACGGATTGATCCTGTTTACCCAGAGGTAATTATCAGCCTAGAGGTTATCCTAGTGTTGTGGGCACCCTGGGGTAGCGTGGTAGAGGTTATCCTAGTGTTGTGGGCACCCTGGGGTAGCGTGGTAGAGGTTATCCTAGTGTTGTGGGCACCCTGGGGTAGCGTGGTAGAGGTTATCCTAGTGTTGTGGACACCCTGGGGTAGCGTGATAGAGGTTATCCTAGTGTTGTGGACACCCTGGGGTAGCGTGATAGGGGAGGTTATCCTAGTGTTGTGGACACCCTGGGGTAGCGTGGTAGAGGTTATCCCTAGTGTTGTGGGCACCCTGGGGTAGCGTGATAGAGGTTATCCTAGTGTTGTGGGCACCCTGGGGTAGCGTGATAGAGGTTATCCTAGTGTTGTGGACACCCTGGGGTAGCGTGGTAGACGTTTTCCTAGTGTTGTGAACACCCTGGGGTAGCGTGGTAGAGGTTATCCTAGTGTTGTGGACACCCTGGGGTAGCGTGGTAGAGGTTATCCTAGTGTTGTGGACACCCTGGGGTAGCGTGGTAGAGGTTATCCTAGTGTTGTGGACACCCTGGGGTAGCGTGGTAGAGGTTATCCTAGTGTTGTGGACACCCTGGGGTAGCGTGGTAGAGGCTATCCTAGTGTTGTGGACACCCTGGGGTAGCGTGGTAGAGGCTATCCTAGTGTTGTGGACACCCTGGGGTAGCGTGGTAGAGGTTATCCTAGTGTTGTGGACACCCTGGGGTAGCGTGGTAGAGGTTATCCTAGTGTTGTGGGCACCCTGGGGTAGCGTGGTAGAGGTTATCCTAGTGTTGTGGACACCCTGGAGAAGCGTGGTAGAGGTTATCCTAGTGTTGTGGACACCCTGGGGTAGCGTGGTAGAGGTTATCCTAGTGTTGTGGACACCCTGGGGTAGCGTGGTAGAGGTTATCCTAGTGTTGTGGACACCCTGGGGTAGCGTGGTAGAGGTTATCCTAGTGTTGTGGGCACCCTGGGGTAGCGTGGTAGAGGTTATCCTAGTGTTGTGGACACCCAGGGCTAGCGTGGTAGAGGTTATCCTAGTGTTGTGGACACCCTGGGGTAGCGTGGTAGAGGTTATCCTAGTGTTGTGGACACCCTGGGGTAGCGTGGTAGAGGTTATCCTAGTGTTGTGGACACCCTGGGGTAGCGTGGTAGAGGTGATCCTAGTGTTGTGGGCACCCTGGGGTAGCGTGGTAGGAGTTATCCTAGGTGTTGTGGACACCCTGGAGAAGCGTGGTAGAGGTTATCCTAGTGTTGTGGGCACCCTGGGGTAGCGTGGTAGAGGTTATCCTAGTGTTGTGGACACCCTGGGGTAGCGTGGTAGAGGTTATCCTAGTGTTGTGGACACCCTGGGGTAGCGTGGTAGAGGTTATCCTAGTGTTGTGGACACCTTGGGGTAGCGTGGTAGAGGTTATCCTAGTGTTGTGGACACCTTGGGGTAGCGTGGTAGAGGTTATCCTAGTGTTGTGGACACCCTGGGGTAGCGTGGTAGAGGTTATCCTAGTGTTGTGGACACCCTGGGGTAGCGTGGTACAGGTTATCTTAGTGTTGTGGGCACCCTGGGGTAGCGTGGTACAGGTTATCCTAGTGTTGAGGACACCCTGGAGTAGCGTGGTAGAGGTTATCCTAGTGTTGTGGACGCCCTGGGGTAGCGTGGTAGAGATTATCCTAGTGTTGTGGACGCCCTGGGGTAGCGTGGTAGAGGTTATCCTAGTGTTGTGGACACCCTGGGGTAGCGTGGTAGAGGCTATCCTAGTGTTGTGGACACCCTGGGGTAGCGTGGTAGAGGTTATCCTAGTGTTGTGGACACCCTGGAGTAGCGTGGTAGAGGTTATCCTAGGTGTTGTGGACACCTGGGGTAGCGTGGTAGAGATTATCCTAGTGTTGTGGACGCCCTGGGGTAGCGTGGTAGAGGTTATCCTAGTGTTGTGGACACCCTGGGGAATCAAGCGTGGTAGAGGCTATCCTAGTGTTGTGGGCACCCTGGGGTAGCGTGGTAGAGGTTATTCTAGTGTTGTGGACACCCTGGGGTAGCGTGGTAGAGAGTATCCTAGTGTTGTGGACACCCTGGGGTAGCGTGGTAGAGAGTATCCTAGTGTTGTGGACACCCTGGGGTAGCGTGGTAGAGAGTATCCTAGTGTTGTGGACACCCTGGGGTAGCGTGGTAGAGATTATCCTAGTGTTGTGGACACCCTGGGGTAGCGTGGTAGAGGTTATCCTAGTGTTGTGGACACCCTGGGGTAGCGTGGTAGAGGTTATCCTAGTGTTGTGGACACCCTGGGGTAGCGTGGTAGAGGTTATCCTAGTGTTGTGGACACCCTGGGGTAGCGTGGTAGAGGCTATCCTAGTGTTGTGGACACCCTGGGGTAGCGTGGTAGAGGTTATCCTAGTGTTGTGGACACCCTGGGGTAGCGTGGTAGAGATTATCCTAGTGTTGTGGACACCCTGGGGTAGCGTGGTAGAGGTTATCCTAGTGTTGTGGACACCCTGGGGTAGCGTGGTAGAGGTTATCCTAGTGTTGTGGACACCCTGGGGTAGCGTGGTAGAGGTTATCCTAGTGTTGTGGACACCCTGGGGTAGCGTGGTAGCTTATATTCATTGTGCTAGACGTTTAAATAATCCCAGATAAAAAAACATTAACACAGGGGTAAGACCTAACACCAAGCACAGCACAGCACAGCACAGCACAGCACAGCACAGCACAGCACAGCACAGGTTAACTTTGTCAGGAAAGAGGACAAGTTTTTCCTGACGCAGGTCTTAGTCACATGATGGCCCGCAGCTGGAGCTTTTGGTCATCTGACCGACGCCTTCCGCTGGCTTATCCCTCCGCCCCTTTAATTTTCTTTGTTTTTTTATAGCACAGGAGATTCACCTCACTTCAGTAACCATAGTGATGTACACGAGGCTGGCAAACTGAAGAATGACTTTCATGTATATTAGTTAAAACTTTTTCAGCACCACAGACACACCAACATCACGTGAGCACAGACACAACATCACGTGAGCACAGACACAACATCACGTGAGCACAGACACAACAACATCACGTGAGCACAGACACAACAACATCACGTGAGCACAGATACACCAACATCACGTGAGCACAGACACAACATCACGTGAGCACAGACACAACATCACGTGAGCACAGACACAACATCACATGAGCACAGACACAACAACATCACGTGAGCACAGATACACCAACATCACGTGAGCACAGACACAACATCACGTGAGCACAGACACAACATCACGTGAGCACAGACACAACAACATCACGTGAGCACAGATACACCAACATCACGTGAGCACAGACACAACATCACGTGAGCACAGACACAACATCACGTGAGCACAGACACAACAACATCACGTGAGCACAGACACAACATCACGTGAGCACAGACACAACATCACGTGAGCACAGACACAACATCACGTGAGCACAGACACAACAACATCACGTGAGCACAGACACAAGCAAGCATCACGTGAGCACAGATACACCAACATCACGTGAGCACAGACACAACATCACGTGAGCACAGACACAACATCACGTGAGCACAGACACAACATCACGTGAGCACAGACACAACATCACGTGAGCACAGACACAACATCACGTGAGCACAGACACAACATCACGTGAGCACAGACACAACAACATCACGTGAGCACAGATACACCAACATCACGTGAGCACAGACACAACAACATCACGTGAGCACAGACACAACATCACGTGAGCACAGACACAACATCACGTGAGCACAGACACAACATCACGTGAGCACAGACACAACAACATCACGTGAGCACAGATACAACATCACGTGAGCACAGACACAACAACATCACGTGAGCACAGACACAACAACATCACGTGAGCACAGACACAACAACATCACGTGAGCACAGACACAACATCACGTGAGAACAGATGCAACAATATCACGTGAGCACAGACACAACAACATCCACGTGAGCACAGACCACAACAACATCACGTGAGCACAGACCAACATCACGTGAGCACAGACCACAACAACATCACGTGAGCACAGACACAACATCCGTGAGCACGGAACACAACAACATCCACCGTGAGCACAGACACAGCAACATCACGTGAGCACGAGACACAACATCACGTGAGCACAGACACAACATGCATCGTGAGCACAGACACAACAACATCACGTGAGCACAGACACAACATCACGTGAGCACAGACACAACATCACGTGAGCACAGACACAACAACATCACGTGAGCACAGACACAACAACATCACGTGAGCACAGACACAACAACATCACGTGAGCACAGACACAACATCACGTGAGCACAGACACAACATCACGTGAGCACAGACACAACATCACGCGAACACAGACACAACAACATCACGTGAGCACAGATACAACATCACGCAAACACAGACAACAACATCACGTGAGCACAGACACAACAGCATCACGTGAGCACAGACACAACAGCATCACGTGAGCACAGACACAACATCACGTGAGCACAGATGCAACAATATCACGCGAACACAGACAACAACATCAAGAAAACACAGACACAACAAACAGACACATACAAATGTATGCAGTTAGTATCAATCCCAGAGAGTTATTAATATCAATCTTCAATACAAATTCTGAGCCGGGAATGTTGTGTATATATCAGTGTGTTTGTGTCAGAGTCCAGAGTCCAGATTATGAGTACAACAGTCTATAACACAGGTTGAAGAGGTGAAGACATGTTCTACAACAAGCCTTTATTGGGGCAACGTTTCGCTCTGTGTAGAGCTTATTACACCCCAGTAAATTCTGTGTAGAGCTTATTACACCCCAGTAAATTCTGTGTAGAGCTTATTACACCCCTGTAAAAGCTGTATCTGGTACACGGTCCTGGTAAGTCATTTATACCCAGCACACACACACTCGCAGACACACACTCAAACCCACACAATCAACCAAGCAATTAAATTTAACCTGTAAAAAACACTACCCACTAAACTTAGTACTGACAAAAGTTTAATTAAAGGCTCCTCAAAAGGTGCATTAAGCAAGACAAATGCTGGGCATCTCAGTCATGCTGTCAATGACAACGGCAGGCGGAGTGTTGGCATGTTGCAGGTGGCAGTGCTAGCAGGTTGCAATTAATTGTGTTGGCAGCAGAAGCAGAGTCATGCAGACGGGCGGGGAGACAGAGAAACAGGAAGAGGTAGGGAGAGAGAGAGAGAGAAAGAGAGAGAAAGAGAGAGAAAGGCTGAGAAGTTAACGAAGAGGAACGAGAAAGGATAAAATGTTTTGGAGACAGGCAGAGAGAGAATAAAAATCGGATTATTAAATATAAAAGTAAGAAATGTAAGAAAAAGGAGTGAAGAAGAATAGGAACAGTCGAAAGAGAAATGAACAGGTACAGAAAGACGAACGAAAAGCAAAAGGAAATGGAAAGGGAACACGAGTTGAGGAAAAGCGAAGAGAGAGAGAGAGAGAGAGAAAGAGAGAGAGAGAGAGAGAGAGAGAGCGAAGGAGAAAAATCTGATATGGAAAAGCAAGTGACAAGAATGATGAAAATGAAAGTCAGAATGAGGAAGATATTAGTTTGACATGATAATTTAGAGTGAAACGGCATAAGGGTTAAGAGAGAAAGAGAAAAAAATCGAGGGTTAGAGGCAGGGAGAAAGAGGGATCCAGGAAATTAAGAGAAGGAGAAAGTCTCGGAGCAAAAGATTTAGCACGAGAGAAAGAAAGAGAGAGAGAGAGAGAGAGAAAGAGAGAAAGAGAAAAAGAGAGAAAGAGAGAACTCAGATGAGTTTAGAAAAAGAAATGAAGGTCAGAAGAAAGGGAGATAACGAAGATAAAGGAGGGAGAAGGCAAGAGACACCTTACACGCAGACTAGTGTAAAGAAAAGCTGGATAAACGAGAGAGGGAAAACTCGCGTTGAGATGAACATTATAAAAAAGATGAGCGGTACCGAGGAATTCTTTGATAAGATAATATCTGGGTGTGAACGTTCCATATCTGGGTGTGAACGTTCCATATCTGGGTGTGAACGTTCCATATCTAGAATGTAGAACGTTTCCCATATCTGTAATGAACGTTCCATATCTGGAGTGTGAACGTTCCATATCTGGGTGTGAACGTTCCATATCTGGGTGTGAACGTTCCATATCTGGGTGTGAACGTTCCATATCTGGGTGTGAACGTTCCATATCTGGGTGTGAACGTTCCATATCTGGGTGTGAACGTTCCATATCTGGGTGTAAACGTTCCATATCTGGGTGTAAACGTTCCAGAGTCTGTATCTTGTACTGCCCAGGCTACTGAACACACGTTATATACTTAGATTTTACTGAGGCATATATATATATATATATATATATATATATATATATATATATATATATATATATATATATATATATATATATATATATATATCGTAAATCTGTGATGTAAATGGTTGCTTGTGTTTATTGTTTACTTCACAGACACACATATACACAAAACATTCTTAGATCAGAATTTGCCTTGGAGATCCTTATTATCATTTCTCTGGTGGCTGAGACTCGCTAGACCTGTGTGTATGCCACTGCTTGTTGTGCCTGTGCTTACATGATGTGCTCACATAATGTGCTCACGTGATGTGGTGCTGACGAGCTTTTCGTTAAGGTTCATGTACGACCAGCAGAGGGAGGCTTTTCCTCATTTTGTCTGACAAAATCTCTATTTTGTCTCCCTCTTTCCCTCCCTTTCCTCTCTCCGGCTGCACCAACAAAGTTGAAAATTTGTGTTACAGAAGACACAGCATGTAGTGAATGTTGCAGAAGACACTGCATGTGGTGAATGTTACAGAAGACACTGAATGTGGTGAATATTACAGTAGACACTGCATGTGGTGAATGTTACAGAAGATACTACATGCGGTGAATGTGTGTCTGCGCACCCTGCTGGTATGGCTCTGCTACATCCACAACTCTCGCTTGTAAAGACGGTCAAACGACAAAACATGAACCGCAAGCCTTAGTTTACACACGACTTGCCGCTCTAAGCAGAGCTTTATAGACTAAGTTAAACCCTACTGAGACTGAAACGTCGTCTGTAAATAACGTTTTGCTCTACACACACGTAACTTTATGTTTCTTTTACCATGGAAATGTTGAGATGGAGTTTTCCCTTCTATCGAAAACTACGAAATGAAATATAATAACGAGAAACGAGAGGAGTCTTTGATACAGATAAAATCTTACGACCTTTAGTACACAAATAACGAAAAAAATGACTAAATCCTAAAATATAAAAAGATAGACAAAGCTGATTTGATATATAATAAATGAGTAGGAATTGTGTTTGGTTCCTCACAAGGACGTGAAAACACAACACTAGATCCGCGAGCCTCACACAGTATTAATTTGCACTGGTTCTAGCCTTCTTCTTGACATATTCCTGATTAGAAATTCTAATATTTTTTTGGTTTTCCTTTGCTTATCCGTGTGTAAAGTGAAGTTACTACCCATTTTACTCCATGGAGTTGACACCCTTCTTATAATCTCATCAACTGAAAATTGATGATAGAGAGCAGAGTACATAATGACCTACATAACTCTTCTTGAAGCGACCTTCTTAAAGCATTCTCACAAAAATTTCTCGTGGGGAAAGAAAGCTTTGGATTTTTTTATAATGTACATATTATTCATAACAACTATTTTCCTGTAAAATAAGCAGATTTACTCAGAAATATGTTGGAAACTCATTAAATTCAGTTAAATCTTTGTATTCCCTCCAAAAAAGTGTACATCACAGGCAGCCCCTCTCTTTCATGAGGGGAATTAATACACACAGGAGCCGAGGCTGCCTCCGGGTATAATCACGAATGAGTGGAGACACATTGCCCATCCTGACTAATGACACTGACACTACGTAGCTACACTAGTGGAAGGCCTTGGTCACATGACCAAAAGCTCCAGCTGTTGGCCATCATATGACTACGACCCAGGTTAGAAAACACTTGTCCTATTTAATGACAAATCTTATCTAACCACACTCACTCACTCTCTCTCTCCTAACTTACACATACCCTTCCCTCCCCACCTAATAATGCCCAAAATACATTTATGACACTGGAAAAATAATTACAAGCGTTATTTACAGTGTAACTTCTCATCGCTAACGGAAGCCAAGAATTTATTAATGCTGATATTTCGTCGAGGACGTAGACACTAATACTTTACTGAAACAAAACCTCTGCTTATTGTGGATGAGACACATGAGACACATGAGACACATCTTTACTGCCGGCAATAAAGATACCCAAGTGTTGCGCATCTGTCTTATCCATAATAAGCAGAAGTTTTGCTTCAGTAAAGTATATATATATATATATATATATATATATATATATATATATATATATATATATATATATAGATTACAGGTATACTAGAGGTAGTGGGAGGCTGAGATATGGCTGATAATATCATATATGGCGGATAATATCACAGATATATAGATATGGCTGATAACGTGATAACGTCACAGTAATGACTGATAACGTCAAAAGATGGTTAATAACGCCACTAAGAGCTGATGGTTGACTAACGTTAATTTCAACAAAGAGAACAAGACAAAGATTTCTCAAGACGTAATAAAAGAACTTTTGAGAGATAGAGAGAGAGACAGAGAGAGACAGAGAGAGACTGAAAGAAAGAGTAACACGAAAAAAAAAATACGTACTCTCCCTGATATTCCCCACTTCAAACAAAAAAAATCAAGCACCTAGCATAGAACAAACGAGAGAATAAAAAGTCCAAACAACCATTACACACCTCCCGTCAACCCGTCCCTCCCCCCCCAAGTCCCCCGAACAAACCAAACACGGGAACGTAAAACAGAGGTGGCAGCAAACACCAGCACTGAGGGAGAAAGTGTTTGTTCACCAGCGGGACGTTGGTCGGTACCTCCCAGTTGGACAGCTACCTTGTTCGTCCCCCCCCCCTCACACGTAATTTCACCTTGATCGCGAATTTATGCATTGCCCTCCTATGCTGGGTGGTGGTGGTGTGACATTGACCTCTCTCTCTCTCTCTCTCTCTCTCTCTCTCTCTCTCTCTCTCTCTCTCTCTCTCTCTCTCTCTCTCTCTCTCTCTCTCTCTCTCTCTCCTGTGAGGTCACAGGTACGAGTTCTTCCCTGACGGAGTATCGAGCCATCATCGTCTCACACAGGGTAGTTGGTTAATGGGGGATGGGGGTTTAAAGCCTATCAACTACGCGACAGGGGCATTAAGTCTGCATGTCACCTGTTCACCTCCAGACAGGAATATTTTAATGCTTAAATCGGGGATTAAAATAAACTCTCGGTGTATATACACTGAGAAACATACACCTCCCTGTGTATATACTGAGGCAGGCAATTCTCGGTGTATGTACATTGAAACATATATACCTCTTAGTGAGTGTGTGATGAATGGGTTAGACAAGTTGAAGAATTGAGACACTTATGCAACACATGGGAATCTTTGTTGAAGAAACGTTTCGCCACACAGTGGCTTCATCAGTCCAATACAAAGTAGAAATGGGTAAGGAGAGGAGAAGTTTGAGGTAATCAGTCCCTCAACCTGGAATCGATGTGTTCAGTCCATCACTCTTGTAGTACATTGAGAGATATACACCTCTCGGTATATATACACTGAGAAACATACACCTCCCTGTGTATATACATCTTGAATCTCATACAATTACACAATTACACAATTACACTTGTCTATAACGCAAAAAGAAAAAAAAATTCAAAATAGAGAAAAAACTCTCTCTCTCGTAATCACAAATATACAAATTATTGTCATTAACTACTAAAAATATATTCGAAAGAAAATATTTTTAGACTTGATTTATTCTTATCCTAATGGCACCTCTTTAAGACGATCTTCTAATTGCATCAACCTTGATTTATTCTCTCTACGACGCTGCGTGTTTGTTCTAAATATCTAACTACGGTACTCGTCTTTGCAGAGTGAAAATACACGAATAATGAAAGCCATAATACCGTGGCTGGAACAATGTCACAATACAGTGGCTGGAACAATGTCACAATACAGTGGCTGGAACATTGTCACAACACCATGGCTGGAACAATGTTATAATACCGTGGCTGGAACAATGTCACAATACCATGGCTGGAACAATGTCACAATACCGTGGCTGGAACATTGTCACAATACCATGGCTGGAACAATGTCACAATACCATGGCTGGAACAATGTCACAATACCGTGACTGGAACAATGTCACAATATCGTGGCTGGAACAATGTCACAATACCATGGCTGGAACAATGTCACAATACCATGGCTGGAACAATGTCACAATACCATGGCTGGAACAATGTCACAATACCATGGCTGGAACAATGTCACAATACCGTGACTGGAACAATGTCACAATATCGTGGCTGGAACAATGTCATAATACCATGGCTGGAACAATGTCACAATACCATGGCTGGAACAATGTCACAATACCGTGCCTGGAACAATGTCACAATACCATGGCTGGAACAATGTCACAATACCGTGGCTGGAACAATGTCACAATACCATGGCTGGAACAATGTCACAATACCATGGCTGGAACAATGTCACAATACCGTGGCTGGAACAATGTCACAATACCATGGCTGGAACAATGTCACAATACCATGGCTGGAACAATGTCACAATACCGTGACTGGAACAATTCACAAACAACACACACTCGGGAGTGGAAAGGCCACAGACGACGTTTCGGTCAGTCCTAGACAGCTTCTCGTTTCGTGATGCTGACCGAAACTCAGACCTACCTACCATGGGTCAGTAGGTCTACTGCAGTGCTCCTTCCATTTTATAAGTAAGAAGAACACAAGAAAGGAGCGCTGCAGCAGGTCTACTGGCCCATGCTAGGAAGGTCCAAATCATACCCACTCAAGAAAGGTTATTGTTACTAACACAGGTGTGGTCTAGTGGCCTGCACACCTGGCTGTAGCACGATAACCAATGTAGGAAGGAGCAACAGCAGAGAGAGTAAATACTTATATTTCCTTCACCAAACAGCAAGTATCATATGTACAATATATGCAGAGAATATGTACAGTGAAGAAAATACAAACACAAGACACGGTGAGAACCGTATCGACCAGCTGGGAAGGCAAGTCTGCCAAAACTGCTTAACGAGTGTACCACATCGCTTCACAACTTTAGCGAGGTTCGTTGTTATTGGCATGCATATATGGGTGTGTGACATAAGTAGAATAAAACGCAACGTACTCTTAGCATTCCACAGCTATGTTCGTATGTTCTTCAACGTGAAATATCTACATAAAAAAAATCTGTAGTGGGCTCCTTGAGGCTTTTTGTTATCATAGACAAGTGGGTGGGAGGGGGTGGCTTAGGGATAACCCACATGGGTTTCTTGAATATTCATATCCTCACTTGCATCCTATCTCATCTCTAAAACTGCAGCGACAAGTTATCTTTGGTATTTTTTAGAGATAAGTCTTTTTTTGTGTGTGTGTGCCAAGTAGTTAGGAATTCCAAGAGGGTCTTCACTGATGATTCAACTTAGAGATAGCAGCTTATCACCTTGATAAAGATGATGTTGGTTCTTTTATCTGAAGCAGCACGCGACCAGCTTTGAATTATCTCTCAAGATGCTGCTGTGTAGAGATTATCTCTCAGATGCTGCTGTGTAGAGATTATCTCTCAGATGCTGCTGTGTAGAGATTATCTCTCAGATGCTGCTGTGCTGGGAATATCTCTAGATGCTGCCGCTGTCTTGGGACTGTCTCTCAGATGCTGCCTCTCAATTCTCCATTGTCTCTCAGATAATCACTGTTCTTCCGTCACTAATCAATAACATTGTCATCAATTAACCGACCCACAAAATCAGCTTATGATTTGGCGTCAGACTTAACCCAAAAAAATAATTTCTACAAAGTATATATATATATATATATATATATATATATATATATATATATATATATATATATATATATATATATATATATGTATATATATATATATATATATATATATATATATATATATATATATATATATATATATATATATATATATATACATATATATATATATATATATATATATATATATATATATATATATATATATATATATATATATATATATATATATATATATATATATATTTTATTTTTTTATTATCACACTGGCCGATTCCCACCAAGGCAGGGTGGCCCGAAAAAGAAAAACTTTCACCATCATTCACTCCATCACTGTCTTGCCAGAAGGGTGCTTTACACTACAGTTTTTAAACTGCAACATTAACACCCCTCCTTTAGAGTGCAGGCACTGTACTTCCCATCTCCAGGACTCAAGTCCGGCCTGCTGGTTTCCCTGAACCCCTTCATAAATGTTACCCTGCTCACACTCCAACAGCACGTCAAGTATTAAAAACCATTTGTCTCCATTCACTCCTATCAAACACGCTTACGCATGCCTGCTGGAAGTCCAAGCCCCTCGCACACAAAACCTCCTTTACCCCCTCCCTCCAACCTTTCCTAGGCCGACCCCTACCCCGCCTTCCTTCCACTACAGACTGATACACTCTTGAAGTTATTCTGTTTCGCTCCATTCTCTCCACATGTCCGAACCACCTCAACAACCCTTCCTCAACCCTCTGGACAATAGTTTTGGTAATCCCGCACCTCCTCCTAACTTCCAAACTACGAATTCTCTGCATTATATTCACACCACACATTGCTCTCAGACATGACATCTCCACTGCCTCCAGCCTTCTCCTCGCTGCAACATTCATCACCCATGCTTCACACCCATATAAGAGCGTTGGTAAAACTATACTCTCATACATTCCCCTCTTTGCCTCCAAGGACAAAGTTCTTTGTCTCCACAGACTCCTAAGTGCACCACTCACCCTTTTCCCCTCATCAATTCTATGATTCACCTCATCTTTCATAGACCCATCCGCTGACACGTCCACTCCCAAATATTTGAATACATTCACCTCCTCCATACTCTCTCCCTCCAATCTGATATCCAATCTTTCATCACCTAATCTTTTTGTTATCCTCATAACCTTACTCTTTCCTGTATTCACTTTCAGTTTTCTTCTTTTGCACACCCTACCAAATTCATCCACCAATCTCTGCAACTTCTCTTCAGAATCTCCCAAGAGCACAGTGTCATCAGCAAAGAGCAACTGTGACAACTCCCACTTTATGTGTGATTCTTCATATTTTAACTCCACGCCTCTTGCCAAGACCCTCGCATTTACTTCTCTTACAACCCCATCTATAAATATATTAAACAACCACGGTGACATCACACATCCTTGTCTAAGGCCTACTTTTACTGGGAAATAATTTCCCTCTTTCCTACATACTCTAACTTGAGCCTCACTATCCTCGTAAAAACTCTTCACTGCTTTCAGTAACCTACCTCCTACACCATACACCTGCAACATCTGCCACATTGCCCCCCTATCCACCCTGTCATACTCCTTTTCCAAATCCATAAATGCCACAAAGACCTCTTTAGCCTTATCTAAATACTGTTCACTTATATGTTTCACTGTAAACACCTGGTCCACACATCCCCTACCTTTCCTAAAGCCTCCTTGTTCATCTGCTATCCTATTCTCCGTCTTACTCTTAATTCTTTCAATAATAACTCTACAATACACTTTACCAGGTATACTCAACAGACTTATCCCCCTATAATTTTTGCACTCTCTTTTGTCCCCTTTGCCTTTATACAAAGGAACTATGCATGCTCTCTGCCAATCCCTAGGTACCTTACCCTATTCTATACATTTATTAAATAATTGCACCAACCACTCCAAAACTATATCCCCACCTGCTTTTAACATTTCTATCTTTATCCCATCAATCCCATCAATATATATATATATATATATATATATATATATATATATATATATATATATATATATATATATATATGTATATATATATATATATATATATATATATATATATATATATATATATATATATATATATATATATATATATATATATATATATATATATATATATATATATATATCATGTCCATACAGGGTCGATGTAAACTATATAAACAATTTTAATTGTTTTATGCATTGTTTGTATTCTGTCCAGGTATTGGATTTAGTAATTTTATTAACAATTTCCTGTAAAAGATTAGAGTGTGATAGTTGCATTCTGTCATCCCTCCCACCTGTCATCCCTCCCACCTGTTATCCTTCCCACCTGTCATCCTTCCCACCTGTCATCCTTCCCACCTGTCATCCCTCCCACCTGTTATCCTTCCCACCTGTCATCCCTCCCACCTGTCATCCTTCCCACCTGTCATCCTTCCCACCTGTCATCCTTCCCACCTGTCATCCCTCCCACCTGTCATCCTTCCCACCTGTCATCCTTCCCACCTGTCATCCCTCCCACCTGTCATCCCTCCCACCTGTCATCCTTCCCACCTGTCATCCCTCCCACCTGTCATCCCTCCCACCTGTCATCCTTCCCACCTGTCATCCCTCCCACCTGTCATCCCTCCCACCTGTCATCCTTCCCACCTGTCATCCCTCCCACCTGTCATCCTTCCTACCTGTCATCCCTCACATCTGTCATCCTTCCCACCTGTCCTAACTCCCACCTGTCATCCTTCCCACCTGTCAGCCTTCCCACCTGTTATCCTTCCCACCTGTCATCCTTCCCACCTGTCATCCCTTCCACCTGTCATCCTTCCCACCTGTCAGCCTTCCCACCTGTCATCCTTCCCACCTGTCATCCTTCCCACCTGTCAGCCTTCCCACCTGTCATCCTTCCCACCTGTCATCCTTCCCACCTGTCATATTTCCCACCTGTCATTCTTCCCACCTGTCAGCCTTCCCACCTGTCATCCTTCCCACCAGTCATCCTTCCCACCTGTCATCCTTCCCACCTGTCATTCTTCCCACCTGTCACCCCTCCCACTTGTCACCCCTCCCACCTGTCATTCCCTCCCACCTGTCAGCCTTCCCACCTGTCATCTCTCCCACTTGTCATTCCTCCCACCTGTCATCCTTCCCACCTGTCATCCTTCCCACCTGTCATCCCTCCCACCTGTCATCCTTCCCACCTGTCATCCCTCCCACCTGTCATCCTTCCCACCTGTCATCCTTCCCACCTGTCATCCTTCCCACCTGTCATCATTCCTACCTGTCACCCCTCCCACTTGTCACCCCTCCCACCTGTCATCCCTCCCACCTGTCATCCTTCCCACCTGTTATCCCTCCCAACTGTCATCCTTCCCACCTGTCAGCCTTCCCACCTGCCATCCTTCCCACCTGTCATCCTTCCCACCTGTCATCCTTCCCACCTGTCATCCTTCCCACCTGTCATTCTTCCCACCTGTCACCCCTCCCACTTGTCACCCCTCCCACCTGTTATTCCCTCCCACCTGTCAGCCTTCCCACCTGTCATCCTTCCCACCTGTCATCCTTCCTACCTGTCACCCCTCCCACTTGTCACCCCTCCCACCTGTCATCCCTCCCACCTGTCATCCTTCCCACCTGTTATTCCTCCCAACTGTCATCCTTCCCACCTGTCAGCCTTCCCACCTGCCATCCTTCCCACCTGTCATCCTTCCCACCTCTCACCCCTCTCACTTGTCACCCCTCCCACTTGTCACCCCTCCCACCTGTCATCCCTCCCACCTGTCATCCTTCCCACCTGTTATTCCTCCCAACTGTCATCCTTCCCACCTGTCAGCCTTCCCACCTGCCATCCTTCCCACCTGTCATCCTTCCCACCTCTCACCCCTCTCACTTGTCACCCCTCCCACTTGTCACCCCTCCCACCTGTAATTCCTCCTACCTGTCACCCTCCCACATGTCATCCCTCCCACCTGTCATTCCTCCTACCTGTCACCCTCCCACATGTCATCCCTCCCACCTGTCATTCCTCCTACCTGTCACCCTCCCACATGTCATCCCTCCCACCTGTCACCCTTCCCACCTGTCACCCCTCCCACCTGTCATCCCTCCCACCTGTCATTCCTTCCTCCTGTCACCCCTCCCACATGTCATCCCTCCCACCTGTCACCTCTCCCACTTGTCGTCCCTCCCACCTGTCACCCTTCCCACCTGTCACCCCTCCACCTGTCATCCCTCCCACCTATCCCCACATGTCATCCCTGCCACTTGTCACTCCTCCCACCTGTCATCCCTCCCACCTGTCATTCCTCGCACCTGTGACCCTCCCACATATCACCCCTCCCACCTGTCACCCCTCCCATCTGTCACCCCTCCTACCTGTCACCCCTCCCACCTGTCACCCTCCCACATGTCACCCCTCCCACCTGTCACCTCCCACCTGTCACCCCTCCCACCTGTTACACCTCCCACCTGTCACCCTCCCACCTGTCACCCTTACTACCTGTAACCCCTCCCACATGTCACCCCTCCCATTTGTCACTCCTCCCACCTATCACTCCTCCAACCTGTTACCCCTTCCACCTGTTACCCCTCCCACCTGTCACCCCTCCCACGTGTCATTCCTCCCACCTGTCACCCCTCCCACTCTCACCCCTCCCACCTGTCACCCCTCCCACCTGTCACCCATCTCCACCCGTCACCTCTCCCACCTGTCACCCCTCTCACGTGTCACCCCTCCCACCTGTCACCCATCTCCACCCGTCACCTCTCCCACCTGTCACCTATCAATCTATCGTGAACAATAAGCTACATGCAGCTCAGGTTGGACAAATACTTGAGTAGGTGTGAGTTGGACCTGCCAAACATGGACCAGTATGTGACTTAGACCTACAAGCATGGACCAGTAGGTGACTTGGACCTGCCTAGCATGGACCAGTAGGTGACTTGGACCTGCCTAGCATGGACCAGTAGGTGACTTGGACCTGCCTAGCATGGACCAGTAGGTGACTTAGACCTACAAGCATGGGCCAGTAGGTGACTTGGACCTGCCTAGCATGGACCAGTAGGTGACTTAGACCTACAAGCATGGACCAGTAGGTGACTTGGACCTGCCTAGCATGGACCAGTAGGTGACTTAGACCAACAAGCATGGACCAGTAGGTGACTTGGACCTGCCTAGCATGGACCAGTAAGTGACTTGGACCTGCCTAGCATGGACCAGTATGTGAGTTAGACCTGCCTAGCATGGACCAGTATGTGAGTTAGACCTGCCTAGCATGGACCAGTAGGTGACTTAGACCTACAAGCATGGGCCAGTAGGTGACTTGGACCTGCCTAGCATGGACCAGTAGGTGACTTGGACCTGCCTAGCATGGACCAGTAGGTGACTTGGACCTGCCTAGCATGGACCAGTAGATGACTTGGACCTGCCTAGCATGGACCAGTAGGTGACTTGGACCTGCCTAGCATGGACCAGTAGGTGACTTGGACTTACAAGCATGGACCAGTAGGTGACTTGGACCTACAAGCATGGACCAGTAGGTGACTTGGACCTGCCTAGCATGGACCAGTAGATGACTTGGACCTGCCAAGCATGGGCCAGTAGGTGACTTGGACCTGCCTAGCATGGACCAATAGGTGACTTGGACCTGCCTAACATGGACCAGTAGATAACTTGGACCTACCAAGCATGGGCCAGTAGGTGACTTAGACCTGCCTAGCATGGACCAGTAGATGACTTGGACCTGCCAAGCATGGGCCAGTAGGTGACTTGGACCTGCCTAGCATGGACCAGTAGGTGACCTGGACCTGCCTAGCATGGACCAGAAGGTGACTTGGACCTGCCAAGCATGGACCAGTAGGTGACTTAGACCTACAAGCATGGACCAGTAGGTGACTTGGACTTGCCAAGCATGGGCCAGGAGGTGACTTAGACCTGCCAAGCATGGGCCAGTAGGTGACTTGGACCTGCCAAGCATGGGCCAGTAGGTGACTTAGACCTACAAGCATGGGCCAGTAGGTGACTTGGACCTACAAGCATGGGCCAGTAGGTGACTTGGACCTGCCAAGCATGGGCCAGTAGGTGACTTAGACCTACAAGCATGGGCCAGTAGGTGACTTGAACCTACAAGCATGGGCCAGTAGGTGACTTGGACCTGCCAAGCATGGGCCAGTAGGTGACTTGGACCTGCCAAGCATGGGCCAGTAGGTGACTTAGACCTACAAGCATGGGCCAGTAGGTGACTTGGACCTACAAGCATGGGCCAGTAGGTGACTTGGACCTGCCAAGCATGGGCCAGTAGGTGACTTAGACCTACAAGCATGGGCCAGTAGGTGACTTAGACCTACAAGCATGGGCCAGTAGGTGACTTGGACCTGCCAAGCATGGGCCAGTAGGTGACTTAGACCTACAAGCATGGGCCAGTAGGTGACTTAGACCTACAAGCATGGGCCAGTAGGTGACTTAGACCTTCAAGCATGGGCCAGTAGGTGACTTAGACCTACAAGCATGGGCCAGTAGGTGACTTAGACCTACAAGCATGGACCAGTAGGCCTGATGCAGTGCTACTTCTTTCTTATATTCTTATGCTCAGTGTTGTCATCTGTTGATTAGCTGAGTGATAGCTCCTGGGTCGCTCACTGAAAGGCAGAGGTTCGATCCTCTCCATCCTGGGTTAGTGAGTGGCGAACCTATCTTTTCGGGGCCCCTTGGAGCCTGAACTGTTATGTGACCCCTTGGAGACTGAACTGTTATGGGGCCCCTTGGAGACTGAACTGTTATGGGGCCCCATGGAGCCTGAACTGTTATGTGGCCCCTTGGAGACTGAACTCTTATGGGGCCCCTTGGAGCCTGAACTGTTATGGGGCCCCTTGAAGCCTGAACTGTTATGGGGCCCCCTGAAGCCTGAACTGTTATGTGGCCCCTTGAAGCCTAAACTGTTATGGGGCCCCTTGAAGCCTGAACTGTTATGTGGCCCCTTGAAGCCTGAACTGTTATGGGGCCCCTTGAAGCCTGAACTGTTATGTGGCCCCTTGAAGCCTGAACTGTTATGTGGCCCCTTGGAGACTGAACTGTTATGGGGCCCCTTGGAGCCTGAAGTGTTATGTGGCCCCTTGGAGACTGAACTGTTATGGGGCCCCTTGGAGCCTGAACTGTTATGGGGCCCCTTGAAGCCTGAACTGTTATGGGGCCCCTTGAAGCCTGAACTGTTATGGGGCCCCATGAAGCCTGAACTGTTATGGGGCCCCTTGAAGCCTGAACTGTTATGGGGCCCCCTGAAGCCTGAACTGTTATGTTTCCCCTTGAAGCCTGAACTGTTATGTGGCCCCTTGGAGACTGAACTGTTATGGGGCCCCTTGGAGCCTGAACTGTTATGTGGCCCCTTGGAGACTGAACTGTTATGGGGCCCCTTGGAGCCTGAACTGTTATGGGGCCCCTTGAAGCCTGAACTGTTATGGGGCCCCCTGAAGCCTGAACTGTTATGCGGCCCCTTGAAGCCTGAACTGTTATGGGGCCCCTTGAAGCCTGAACTGTTATGTGGCCCCTTGAAGCCTGAACTGTTATGGGGCCCCTTGAAGCCTGAACTGTTATGTGGCCCCTTGAAGCCTGAACTGTTATGTGGCCCCTTGGAGACTGAACTGTTATGGGGCCCCTTGGAGCCTGAACTCTTATGTGGCCCCTTGGAGACTGAACTGTTATGGGGCCCCTTGGAGCCTGAACTGTTATGGGGCCCCTTGAAGCCTGAACTGTTATGGGGCCCCTTGAAGCCTGAACTGTTATGGGGCCCCTTGAAGCCTGAACTGTTATGGGGCCCCTTGAAGCCTGAACTGTTATGGGGCTCCCTAAAGCCTGAACTGTTATGTTTCCCCTTGAAGCCTGAACTGTTATGTGGCCCCTTGGAGACTGAACTGTTATGGGGCCCCTTGGAGCCTGAACTGTTATGTGGCCCCTTGGAGACTGAACTGTTATGGGGCCCCTTGAAGCCTGAACTGTTATGTGGCCCCTTGAAGCCTGAACTGTTATGGGGCCCCCTGAAGCCTGAACTGTTATGTGGCCCCTTGAAGCCTGAACTGTTATGGGGCCCCTGAAGCTTGAAGTGTTAAGGGGCCCCTGAAGCTTGAAGTGTTATGGGGCCCCTGAAGCTTGAAGTGTTATGGGGCCCCTGAAGGCTGAAGTGTTAAGGGGCCCCTGAAGCTTGAAGTGTTATGGGGCCCCTGAAGCCTGAAGTGCTATGGAGCCCCTGAAGCCTGAACTGTTATGGGGCCCCTGAAGCCTGAACTGTTATGGGGCCCCTTGAAGCCTGAACTGTTATGTGGCCCCCTGAAGCCTGAACTGTTATGGGGCCCCTGAAGCCTGAACTGTTATGGGGCCCCTGAAGCCTGAACTGTTATGGGGCCCCTGAAGTCTGAACTGTTATGGGGCCCCTTGAAGCCTGAACTGTTATGGGGCCCCTTGAAGCCTGAACTGTTATGGGGCCCCTTGAAGCCTGAACTGTTATGGGGCCCCCTGAAGCCTGAACTGTTATGGGGCCCCTTGAAGCCTGAACTGTTATGGGGCCCCTTGAAGCCTGAACTGTTATGGGGCCCCCTGAAGCCTGAACTGTTATGGGGCCCCTTGAAGCCTGAACTGTTATGGGGCCCCTTGAAGCCTGAACTGTTATGGGGCCCCTTGAAGCCTGAACTGTTATGGGGCCCCTTGGAGCCTGAAATTTTCAAATTTTCTTTTAACTTTTATTTTGTATTAAATTACACTCATTATTTTTTTTCACAATTTAGTCTCACACAACAGACCAAAAAAATATATTCAGTGTGGACTAATTATATTAATTATATTAATGTTGGTAGAATTACCAAGAATATGTTAGCTAAAGGGACACAAATACAACTAATGTGACGTTTTGATTGTGGCAATGTTTCGCCCTCTAGGAGCTTTATTTCTTCACATTATGTCCTTGTATTGTATTGATAAAGTCACTGGTGGGCGAAACGTCTACAAATAAAGATACCCAGATGTCGCACATGTGTCTAATACCTCCTCTTCTCGGTATTTATATACCATTTATATACAGCTTTGTCAAAGCTCCTGCAGAGCGAAACGTTGCCACAATAAAATGTCACTTTAGCTGCACTTGTGTCCTTTTACCTAACATTATAGACTAAAGTCTATTCTGGAGCCCCTTCGGGATTAGGGGCCCCCCTGAATCTTGAAGTTCCACTACTATCATAGTAGATCCGCCCCTGGGGAACGTAGAAGTGTGATAGTCGATATCTAGCTGTCAGCGGGTGATAGTCGAGGCCAGGACAGCACTGGCAGTCAACACACAAACATAGCGAAGAGAGGAGAAAGTCATAGAGAGGAGTAATAAAGGGAGGGAGAAGCAGAAGAGGCAGTAAAGGAGGGGAAGAAGAGCAAGTTGTAATGGTTAAGAGGATTACTGTGAGGGGAGAGACAGAGGGGAGAGACAGAGGGGAGACGCAGAGAGGAGACATTACATAGATGGGAGACACAGAAGAAACAAGAGTGACTGTGGTGTCTCATCCCCGCTCATCCTAAGGACTAGGCTTCCCCTCTCAAGCTAAGCACTAGGCTTCCCCTCTCAAGCTAAGCACTAGGCTTCGCCTCTCAAGCTAAGCACTAGGCTTCCCCTCTCAAGCTAAGCACTAGGCTTCCCCTCTCAAGCTAAGCACTGGGCTTCCAATTTCAAACTAAGAACTGGCTTCCCCTCTCATCCTAAGCACTAGGCTTCCCTTCTCATCCTAAGCACTAGGCTTCCCCTCTCATCCTAAGCACTAGGCTTCCTCTCTCATCCTAAGCACTAGGCTTCCCCTCTCCAGCATCACGAGCGCATCAGGACTTTCACTTGTTCAATGTTTACAACAGGTAAAGTGTTCATCACGTCAGGATTATTTCCACTTTCGACTGAGTTTATACCACAGAATATAACAGACAGCAAATGTTAAAATTTTCTTTCGTCATGTAACAAATTCTACCACCTCGAACCTTGACAAAGCCGGCTCGAAATCAGGTTTGAAATCAGGCAAGTAAAATCACGTAAAAATGGATCTTAACAGGCAATTTAACAACTACAAATTGGAATTGATTTTTCAAGAGCTTTCGTAACATCTGAATTTCGTTGTAGAGGAAAAAAAAAAGTTTTCCTGAATATTAATCTCTTTTCAGAGTGACTGAAATGCGAGAAATAAATATGTAAATAAAAGTCTGCCACACCGTCTAAATTCCATTTATACTCGCCTCTCTCTCTCTCTCTCTCTCTCTCTCTCTCTCTCTCTCTCTCTCTCTCTTTATATATATATATATATATATATATATATATATATATATATATATATATATATATATATATATATATATATATATATATATATATATCTGTGGAACCCGACAAGCATTGACTGAATGATGGTTAATGTTTTTTTTTTTCTGGAGTCATTCTCCCTTTGAGGTCACAGCACAGTGATGCTGCACTGGTTCACAGCACAGTGATGCTGCACTGGTTCACAGCACAGTGATGCTGCACTGGTTCACAGCACAGTGATGCTGCACTGGTTCACAGCACAGTGATGCTGCACTGGTTCACAGCACAGTGATGCTGCACTGGTTCACAGCACAGTGATGCTGCACTGGTTCACAGCACAGTGATGCTGCACTGGTTCACAGCACAGTGATGCTGCACTGGTTCACAGCACAGTGATGCTGCACTGGTTCACAGCACAGTGATGCTGCACTGGTTCACAGCACAGTGATGCTGCACTGGTTCACAGCACAGTGATGCTGTACTGGTTCACAGCACAGTGATGCTGTACTGGTTCACAGCACAGTGATGCTGCACTGGTTCACAGCACAGTGATGCTGCACTGGTTCACAGCACAGTGATGCTGCACTGGTTCACAGCACAGTGATGCTGCACTGGTTCACAGCACAGTGATGCTGCACTGGTTCATAGCACAGTGATGCTGCACTGGTTCACAGCACAGTGATGCTGCACTGGTTCACAGCACAGTGATGCTGTACTAGTTCACAGCACAGTGATGCTGCACTTGCTCACAGCACAGTGATGCTGTACTGGTTCACAGCACAGTGATGCTGCACTGGGAGGAGATTATTATTGTTTTTATTAGATATTTGACTTATGTTTACAATTTGCATCTGGATGATAAGGAAATTGGAAGAGAAAATTCATGCTAAGAAAATAAAGAGAAATGAAGAGAAGAATATTTCGATCCTTTCTCTACGACCGTCTTCGGTTCACTGGGTGACACGGTTCTTAGACAAAACCGGTTCAAGAATCAACTGCTGACAAGAATTTATCTACGTACTAGATATATCTATGCATTAACTTTAGATATCTATATTTTTTTTTCAGCAAACCGGCCGTATCCCACCTAGGTAGTGTGACCTAAAGAGAAAAACGAAAGTTTTCCTTTTTAAATTTAGTAATTTGTATATACGGGAGAAGGGGTTACTACCCTCTTGCTCCCGGCATTTTAGTCACCTCTTACGACACTCATGGCTTACGGAGGAAGAGTTCTGTTCCACATCCCCCTATATTAGGTATTAAAGCATCCTTGACTGGTGGCGTACAGGCGACAAACAGCCTTAATCACCGTCTTGTAGCTCATAGGCTTTAAACTTAATTAACCATCGGTTTAACGTAACTATCCTTTATGTAAAGAATGCCACCTTATAATAAAAAAAAGAAACCTTTTTCCAGTTCATAATCCGAGAAAGTTCTCCTTACAGTATTGCTCTGCAACAGTCAGCTTCCAGCTTGTGCAACAGTCAGCTTCCAGCTTTTGCAAAGCTGGGGTGGCTTCACTTGACCTTATCTTATCAACTTTAAACACCAAGTTCCTACGTAAGATCCATCAGGAGATTGGAACTTGCTCTCCCGGGACAAAACTTCGTCCTTGTCTATCAAGGTCGAGCCCACATCACTCACACTTCCCTGGAACTTTCACCACCGCAGCTTAATGCGGCAAGAACACGGGAGACGAGCAAGAACACTAAAGACGAACGAGAACACAAGTATATCACAATTACTTGAGACTAACAAGAACGCAAGTAACTAATAAGAACACAAGTAATAAGTAAAAATTTAAGAAGATAACAAGCACACAAGTTTTTACAAGAACACAACTGGTTAACAAAACCCGGGTGTCTAACGAGAGTGTGCTCTCATTAAACACTTTCAACACTGGTGACAGCATAAATACTTTTATTCAATTGAAGAAGCCTGCAGCGTAGGCGAAACGTTTCGACAATAATGATACCTAAGTGTCGCACATGTGTCTGACATATGTGTCTCACATATGTGCAACACAGCAAAGCCAGGGTGTTTTCCCAACTCTATTGCTAACAACGGTTTAGTGTGACCTATTTATACTACTGGTCCCCACTCACCTTCGAAGCATCTCTAGCTGCTACACTTCATTTCTAGTTCCAGTATGTAAATCTCTGGCCTCATGCTCCACGCTAAGGGACTGACCGTATTCTATTAAGGTCTAGCGACTGAACACCTCAAAATTTTCTTCTCCACTTCTTCTGTCTACATTGATTTAATACCCTCAATTCGACTAAAGAAGCTTGCTGCGTAGACAAAGCATTATGACACTGAAGATACCCAAGTATGGTACATGTGTCTTGTTCATCAAGTTGTCACTATTATGGCTTGTGTATGTTCACTACAGGTGAAATACGTACGGAACAATGAAAAAAAAACTTAAGTCTGGTGAGTAGTGAACACAGTGGGCGTCCACCAAATCATTTATCATGAAGCATAATTTGCGTTATTTACACAGGAGAACATATTGTTTGAATTAGCTGCTAGATCGCCCCGCAAAAGGAGGTGAGGCAGCTGTAGGGAAGACGGGATACTGTCTAACAACAATGGAGCTTCAGATCAGGTCTGCAATAAATCTCTTTCTTATATCGTCTTGTATCTTAATTGGTTCAGCTAGGGTACCGTGAAAGGAAGAAGAGGAACAGGAGGAAGATATAGTGTAGTGGTGGTGGTGGGGGAAGGTGTGCTAATTGTGGTAGTAGTGGCAGGGGTGAGGGGTTGTGGTGGTGCAGTGTGTGTTCGCTCTTTACGTCAGAGATCAAAACTATGAAATACCGTCTAGGATGCATACTCCAAGAGGTGTATGTCCCTCAGTGTATATTCACTGAGAGGTGCATGTCTCTCAGCGTATATACAATGAGAGTGTATTTTAATCCCTATTTTAGGGACTGAAATATTCTTG
>NC_091318.1:28572603-28582603 GCF_038502225.1 Cherax quadricarinatus | reverse complement strand
CACACACACACACACACACACCTCTAGACAAACATTCCCTGTTTTCGTTACAAATTTTTTTTTCATTTTTCCCCAATTAAAAGTGGTAAACAAGTGATGGTCGCAGCTGAAGCCTCGGTAACAAATATCTTTGACCAGGAAAAAAATTCGTTAATGCCAATGGTAATAACGATTAAAAAACGTCAATAACGATATCAACAGGAATTCTGTTCCCTGTTTATCTTTCTGTTGCGTTAATCAGCTATGATAGCTGTAGCTGTTGTTGTGTTTACTGTAGTTGTTGATAATGTTATTGTTTATCATTATTATTATTATTATTATTATTATTATTATTATTATTATTATTATTATTATTATTTTTATTATTATTATTATTATTATTTTTATTATTATTATTATTATTATTATTATTATTATTATTATTATTATTATTATTATTATTATTTTTATTATTATTATTTTTATTATTATTATTATTATTATTATTATTATTATTATTATTATTATTATTATTATTATTATTATTATTATTATTATTATTATTATTTTTATTATTATTATTATTATTATTATTATTATTATTATTATTATTATTATTATTATTATTATTATTTTTATTATTATTATTATTATTATTATTATTATTATTATTATTATTATTATTATTATTATTATTATTTTTATTATTATTATTTTTATTATTATTATTATTATTATTATTATTATTATTATTATTATTATTATTATTATTATTATTATTATTATATTTCAAGTTCCATATTTTATCGTATCTCTTCATTTTCTATTCAGTGTCGACAGTGTCGACAGTGTTGACAGTGTCGACAGTGTTGACAGTGTCGACAATGTCGACAGTGTCGACAGGCAGCCAGGTAAGTTCAACCGCATGTCAGCTCTGCTGACAACATTTCAGACAAGTTGAAGACCAAGTTATCACTGGGACAACATTTATGGTGTTTTGCTCTGTGTAGAGGTGTATCAAGTCATGCTACGCTCTGTGTAGAGCTCTAACATGTTTCGCCATGTGTGGAGGTTTATCGAGTCATGTTTCGTCCTGTGTAGAACTTCATCACTTTACGTATCGTTCTGCGAAGAGCTTCAGTATATTTCGCTCTGAATAGAGCTTCATCAGCCCACGTTTCTTCCTGTGCAGAGTTGTATCGCGTTTAGCTCTGTACTGAGTTGTAGAGTTGTTGTGTCTAATTTATCAGCTCTGTACTGAGTTTTGCCACCACCTGACAAAGCTCTACACAAAGCCAAACATTGCCTACCTAATAAAAGCAAGCTCTACGACCATTCTCTTCTTCACGAGAGCCAGTTAGAGCCATTGAGGGGGCATCGTCAGTCTTAAATATCTCAGGCAGCATCCCTGCCCTGCGAGACTGATAACAAGCCACAGTTGAAGCGAGAGAACGAGAGCTAGCTTCCGAGAGAGCGAGAAAGAGAGAGAGAGAGAGAGAGAGAGAGAGAGAGAGAGAGAGAGAGAGAGAGAGAGAGAGAGAGAGAGAGAGAGAGAGAGAGAGAGAGAGAGAGAGAGAGAGAGAGAGAGAGAGAGAGAGAGAGCGAGAGAGAGAGAGAGAGAGAGAGAGAGAGAGAGAGAGAGAGAGAGAGAGAGAGAGAGAGAGAGAGAGAGAGAGAGAGAGAGAGAGAGAGAGAGAGAGAGAGAGAGAGACAAGAGGAATATAAATTACTGCTACCTTCTCTCCGGAATCGTTTTCGGGTCAGTGACACTAGGAAAGAGGGGGCGGAGGACCCCTAGTGGGGAAGAAGTGGGGTATGATACTGGTGAAAGGGTCCTTGATCCATGGAACTGGAACTATTCTCCCTTGGATTTAACGTGAGTGCCTACCTTTATGGGTTTAGCGCTTCTCCTCCTCATTATGTTGGTAGAAGAAGAAAGGTGGACAGAGAGAGAGAGAGAGAGAGAGAGAGAGAGAGAGAGAGAGAGAGAGAGAGAGAGAGAGAGAGAGAGAGAGAGAGAGAGAGAGAGAGAGAGAGAGAGAGAGAGAGAGAGAGAGAGAGGAGGTAGGGGTCTGGGAGGGGAAACACGTCTAGCAAGTTAAGTGTAAAAACAGAGTCTAATATGAAAGGATTTAGTGGACTGGTTAAATTACTCACCCCAGAAGCCGTGGTAAGACTCCAGACAAATTTGGAAACTCCTCACCAGGTAGCAGTCTTAATTCAGGCTCAAACTGTTAAAAATAATTTGTTTTTTTGTGGTGAAAATAATGAGAAAAATTAGTGTGTGTGTATTCACCTATTTGTGGTTGCAGGGGTCGATTCATAGCTCCTGGCCCCGCCTCTTTACTGATCGCTACTAAGGCCTCTCTCTTCCTGCTCTCTGAGCTTTGTTATACCTCGTCTTAAAGCTATGTATGGTTTCTGCCTCCACTACGTCACTTACTAGACTATTTCACTTTCTGACAACTCTATGACTGAAGAAATACTTCCTAACATCCCTTTGATTCATCCGAGTCTTCAGTTTCCAATTGTGATCCCTCGTTTCCGTGTCCCATCTCTGGAACATCCTGTCTCTGTCCACATTGTCAATTCCTCGCAGTATTATGCATGTTGTTATCATATCTTTCCTAACCCTTCTGTCCTCTAGTGTCGTCAGGTCTATTTCCCTTAACCTTTCTTCATAGGACATTTCCCTTAGCTCTGGGATTAGTCTTGTTTTAAACCTTTGCACTTTCTCCAATTTTTTGACGTGCTTGACCAGGTGTGGGTTCCAAACTGGTGCTGCATACTCCAGTATGGGCCTGACGTGCACGGTGTACAGAGTCTTGAACGATTCCATACTGAGGTATCGGAACGCTATTGTCAGGTTTGCCAGGCGTCCATATGCTGCAACTGTTATCTAGTTGATGTGCTCCTCAGGAGATGTTCTCGGTATTATACTCACCCCAAGATCCTTTTCCTTGAGTGAGGTTTGCAGTCTTTGGCCACCTAACCTATACTCTCTCTGCGGTCTTCTTTGCCCTTCCCCGATCTTCATTACTTTGAAATTCGAGGAGCCAGTTGCTTGACCAGTCTTTCAGCTTCTCTAAGTCTCTTTGAAGTCCTGCCTGATCCTTATCCGATTTAATTCTCCTCATTAACTTCATATCATCTGCAAACAGGGACACTTCTGAGTCTATCCCTTCCAATATGCCATTCTCATATACCAAAATTAGCACTGGTCCTAGGACTGACCCCCGTGGAACCCAGCGTGTCACAGGCGCCCACTCTGACACCTCATCACGCACCATGACTCGCTGTTGCCTCCCTGTCAGGTATTCCCTTAGCCATTGCAGTGCCCTTCCTGTTATATGCGCCTGAACCTCTAGCTTTTGCACAAATCTCTTGTGAGGAACTGTGTCGAAGACCTTCTTGCAGTCCAAGAAAATGCAATCAACCCACCCCTCTCTCTCGTGTCTTACTTCCGTTACCTTGTCATAAAACTCCAGTAGGTTTGTGACACAGGATTTACCTTCCATGAGGCCGTGCTGGTTGTCGTTTATAATCTTGTTCCATTCCAGGTGCTCCACCACTCTCCTCCTGATAATCTTCTCCATGACTTTGCATACTATACACGTCAGACACTGGTCTATAGTTTAGTGTGTGTGTGTGTGTGTGTGTGTGTGTGTGTGTGTGTGTGTGTGTGTGTGTGTGTGTGTGTGTGTGTGTGTGTGTGTGAACATTACACTTCAAATTCACACACATCAAAAACGACTGAGAAAAAAAGTTAAATAATTTTGCACATATAGGAACAATGAATGAATTAGCTGATCAACACAACAAGATTAAAATCAGATAAAAATCTGTCAGTTAAAACTATCTCCAGCATTAATAAATATAAACTCACAGCCAGTGAGCACTTATTCATCTAAATTCAAAACTAATTGCCAGACTATCCAAATTCAAAACTATCTTCCATTAATAATAGAAATTTCAAGATACCTAAATCCTTTCTTTATTTTCCACCTGACATTTACACACACACACACACACAATGAATATATATATATATATATATATATATATATATATATATATATATATATATATATATATATATATATATATATATACATATATATATTTATATATATATATATATATATATATATATATATATATATATATATACATATATAGTATATACATATATATATATATACATATATAGTAGGTAGTAGGTTGGTAGACAGCAACCACCCAGGGAAGTACTACCGTCCTGCCAGATGACTGTGAAACAAAAACCTGTAATTGTTTTGCATGATGGTAGGATTGCTGGTTTCTTTTTCTGTCTCATAAACACGCTAAGATAACAGGGATATCTTGCTACTCCTACTTACACTTTGGTCACACTTCACAGACACGCACATGCATATATATATATACATACATCTAGGTTTTTCTCCTTTTTCTAAATAGCTCTTGTTCTTTTTTATTTCTTCTATTGTCCATGGGGAAGTGGAAAAGAATCTTTCCTCCGTAAGCCATGCGTGTCGTATGAGGCGACTAAAATGCCGGGAGCAATGGGCTAGTAACCCCTTCTCCTGTATAAAATTACTAAAAAAGAGAAGAAGAAAAACTTTATAAAACTGGGTTGCTTAAATGTGCGTGGATGTAGTGCGGATGACAAGAAACAGATGATTGCTGATGTTATGAATGAAAAGAAGTTGGATGTCCTGGCCCTAAGCGAAACAAAGCTGAAGGGGGTAGGAGAGTTTCAGTGGGGGGAAATAAATGGGATTAAATCTGGAGTATCTGAGAGAGTTAGAGCAAAGGAAGGGGTAGCAGTAATGTTAAATGATCAGTTATGGAAGGAGAAAAGAGAATATGAATGTGTAAATTCAAGAATTATGTGGATTAAAGTAAAGGTTGGATGCGAGAAGTGGGTCATAATAAGCGTGTATGCACCTGGAGAAGAGAGGAATGCAGAGGAGAGAGAGAGATTTTGGGAGATGTTAAGTGAATGTATAGGAGCCTTTGAACCAAGTGAGAGAGTAATTGTGGTAGGGGACTTGAATGCTAAAGTAGGAGAAACTTTTAGAGAGGGTGTGGTAGGTAAGTTTGGGGTGCCAGGTGTAAATGATAATGGGAGCCCTTTGATTGAACTTTGTATAGAAAGGGGTTTAGTTATAGGTAATACATATTTTAAGAAAAAGAGGATAAATAAGTATACACGATATGATGTAGGGCGAAATGACAGTAGTTTGTTGGATTATGTATTGGTAGATAAAAGACTGTTGAGTAGACTTCAGGATGTACATGTTTATAGAGGGGCCACAGATATATCAGATCACTTTCTAGTTGTAGCTACACTGAGAGTAAAAGGTAGATGGGATACAAGGAGAATAGAAGCATCAGGGAAGAGAGAGGTGAAGGTTTATAAACTAAAAGAGGAGGCAGTTAGGGTAAGATATAAACAGCTATTGGAGGATAGATGGGCTAATGAGAGCATAGGCAATGGGGTCGAAGAGGTATGGGGTAGGTTTAAAAATGTAGTGTTAGAGTGTTCAGCAGAAGTTTGTGGTTACAGGAAAGTGGGTGCAGGAGGGAAGAGGAGCGATTGGTGGAATGATGATGTAAAGAGAGTAGTAAGGGAGAAAAAGTTAGCATATGAGAAGTTTTTACAAAGTAGAAGTGATGCAAGGAGGGAAGAGTATATGGAGAAAAAGAGAGAAGTTAAGAGAGTGGTGAAGCAATGTAAAAAGAGAGCAAATGAGAGAGTGGGTGAGATGTTATCAACAAATTTTGTTGAAAATAAGAAAAAGTTTTGGAGTGAGATTAACAAGTTAAGAAAGCCTAGAGAACAAATGGATTTGTCAGTTAAAAATAGGAGAGGAGAGTTATTAAATGGAGAGTTAGAGGTATTGGGAAGATGGAAGGAATATTTTGAGGAATTGTTAAATGTTGATGAAGATAGGGAAGCTGTGATTTCGTGTATAGGGCAAGGAGGAATAACATCTTGTAGGAGTGAGGAAGAGCCAGTTGTGAGTGTGGGGGAAGTTCGTGAGGCAGTAGGTAAAATGAAAGGGGGTAAGGCAGCCGGGATTGATGGGATAAAGATAGAAATGTTAAAAGCAGGTGGGGATATAGTTTTGGAGTGGTTGGTGCAATTATTTAATAAATGTATGGAAGAGGGTAAGGTACCTAGGGATTGGCAGAGAGCATGCATAGTTCCTTTGTATAAAGGCAAAGGGGATAAAAGAGAGTGCAAAAATTATAGGGGGATAAGTCTGTTGAGTGTACCTGGTAAAGTGTATGGTAGAGTTATAATTGAAAGAATTAAGAGTAAGACGGAGAATAGGATAGCAGATGAACAAGGAGGCTTTAGGAAAGGTAGGGGGTGTGTGGACCAGGTGTTTACAGTGAAACATATAAGTGAACAGTATTTAGATAAGGCTAAAGAGGTCTTTGTGGCATTTATGGATTTGGAAAAGGCGTATGACAGGGTGGATAGGGGGGCAATGTGGCAGATGTTGCAAGTGTATGGTGTAGGAGGTAGGTTACTGAAAGCAGTGAAGAGTTTTTACGAGGATAGTGAGGCTCAAGTTAGAGTATGTAGGAAAGAGGGAAATTTTTTCCCAGTAAAAGTAGGCCTTAGACAAGGATGTGTGATGTCACCGTGGTTGTTTAATATATTTATAGATGGGGTTGTAAGAGAAGTAAATGCGAGGGTCTTGGCAAGAGGCGTGGAGTTAAAAGATAAAGAATCACACACAAAGTGGGAGTTGTCACAGCTGCTCTTTGCTGATGACACTGTGCTCTTGGGAGATTCTGAAGAGAAGTTGCAGAGATCGGTGGATGAATTTGGTAGGGTGTGCAAAAGAAGAAAATTACAGGTGAATACAGGAAAGAGTAAGGTTATGAGGATAACAAAAAGATTAGGTGATGAAAGATTGAATATCAGATTGGAGGGAGAGAGTATGGAGGAGGTGAACGTATTCAGATATTTGGGAGTGGACGTGTCAGCGGATGGGTCTATGAAAGATGAGGTGAATCATAGAATTGATGAGGGAAAAAGAGTGAGCGGTGCACTTAGGAGTCTGTGGAGACAAAGAACTTTGTCCTTGGAGGCAAAGAGGGGAATGTATGAGAGTATAGTTTTACCAACGCTCTTATATGGGTGTGAAGCATGGGTGATGAATGTTGCAGCGAGGAGAAGGCTGGAGGCAGTGGAGATGTCATGTCTGAGGGCAATGTGTGGTGTGAATATAATGCAGAGAATTCGTAGTTTGGAAGTTAGGAGGAGGTGCGGGATTACCAAAACTGTTGTCCAGAGGGCTGAGGAAGGGTTGTTGAGGTGGTTCGGACATGTAGAGAGAATGGAGCGAAACAGAATGACTTCAAGAGTGTATCAGTCTGTAGTGGAAGGAAGGCGGGGTAGGGGTCGGCCTAGGAAGGGTTGGAGGGAGGGGGTAAAGGAGGTTTTGTGTGCGAGGGGCTTGGACTTCCAGCAGGCATGCGTGAGCGTGTTTGATAGGAGTGAATGGAGACAAATGGTTTTTAATACTTGACGTGCTGTTGGAGTGTGAGCAAAGTAACATTTATGAAGGGATTCAGGGAAACCGGCAGGCCGGACTTGAGTCCTGGAGATGGGAAGTACAGTGCCTGCACTCTGAAGGAGGGGTGTTAATGTTGCAGTTTAAAAACTGTAGTGTAAAGCACCCTTCTGGCAAGACAGTGATGGAGTGAATGATGGTGAAAGTTTTTCTTTTTCGGGCCACCCTGCCTTGGTGGGAATCGGCCGGTGTGATAATAAAAAAAAAATAAAATAATATATATACATATATATATATATATATATATATATATATATATATATATATATATATATATATATATATATATATATATATATATATATATATATATATATATATATATATATATATATGTGTGTGTGTGTGTCGTGCCGAATATGTAAAACTAGTCAATTAGCAAGAACTCATTTAAAATTAAGTCCTTTCTAAAATTTTCTCTTATACGTTTAAAGATATATTTTTTTCATTAATGTTAATGTAAAAATTTTTAATTTTGCACCAAAAGAATCTTAGAAAACTTACCTAACCTTATTATAACAAAAGCAATTTATTTTAGCCTAACCCAACTAAATGTATTTTAGATTTGTTTACAATAATTTAATACTAAACAAACACAGTGAAATATATTTTTTTCGTAGGTTCAGAATGATTTTGGCGAAATTATTGCATACACAAATTTTCGCTTGTCCTATATGGCAAGATGAGCGTTGCTATTTAAGCCAAGATCGCAAGTTCTGCCTATTCGGCACGACATATATATATATATATATATATATATATATATATATATATATATATATATATATATATATATATATATATATATATGTATAGTCCTTATTTTTAGTATACCGTATATATTATTTCTATATGTATCGGCATTTAATGTCATCTTCTGTCTATTGCCATGTACTCTCATGTAGAGTGTACTCAGGACTGCAGAGTGTACTGCCTTGTCCTTATCTCTCTGACAGGTTGACTTCGCTGACTCATTGTCACTCAATTTGTGCTATGTTTGGCGGGTCTTCTGTACATTATTCATGGCAATCTTCGGATCATCAATCTGTACACCTGGATCGTTAATCCCTGCACCCGGATTATCAGTCTGTGCACCCGGATGGATCATCATCCCCCCAGAGATAATTTTGTCTCCTCTGCCTCTCTCTAAACATGAGCACGATATAAGAACATAAGAAAGGAGGAACACTGCAGCAGGTCTGTTGGCCCATACTAGGCAGGTCCTTTACAATTCATTCCACTAACAAACATTTGACCAACCCAATTTTCAATGCCACCCTAGAAACAAGCTCCGATGTGCAAGTCCCACTCAAATCCAACCCCTCCCACTCATGTACTTATCCAACCTAAATTTGAACTTACCCAAAGTCCTAGTCTCAATAACCCAACTAGGTAAACTGTTCCACTCATCAACTACCCTATTTCCAAACCAATACTTTCCTATGTCCTTTCTAAATCTAAACTTATCTAATTTAAATCCATTACTGTATTATTATTATTATTATTATTATTATTATTATTATTATTATTATTATTATTATTATTATTATTATTAAGCACAAGAGTCAGTCCGGGAAGGATTATGCAGTAATTATGACAAACGAAATCTCAATTACGCGATTAGGGAACGAGTAGGATCTGCAACCATGGCATGTGTGACCAGCGAGTTTCAGGACTCCCTGGAAATAGGTTCATGTCCCACCAGTTCCGTGGCTTTTATGCCTCACGCATGTCGTCCTCTACTGTACTTCTGTGATATCTGTCTTCGATATTATTTATTTTGCGTTTTGTCTCTGATATTTAGTTGATTTTCATAAAATGTTTATTCTTCTTGTGTCCTTACGTGTGTGTGTGTGTGTGTGTGTGTGTGTGTGTGTGTGTGTGTGTGTGTGTGTGTGTGTGTGTGTGTGTGTGTGTGTGTGTGTGTGTGTGTGTCACTGTTGAAGACGGATTACCATCTGTTATGAAAAAACTCTTTTGAAATTCTAAGTCGACTTGGCAGCTGGTGTGAGGCTGAGAGTGTGAGATGCCGCCGCTGTGCAGGTGTGTCATGAGAAACATCCACCAAACAAGAAAAAGGGAAAATGTTAAACAAGAAATTGTGAAGTCGAATGACATTAGAAAAAATAAAACGTCTAAAATAAGAATATAAGAACATAAGAAAGAAGGAGCACTGCAACAGGCCTACTGACCCATGCGGTGCAAATCCATGTTGTCTTCCCCTAGATTAGACCAATGACCACCCCCCCCCGGAATAGCCCAATGTCCCACCCAGTCTGGTCACCTCCACTCAAGGATGGAGCACTGCACCAGACCCAGCAGCACAAGCTAGTCAGGTCCAACTCACACTCACTCATGTATTTATCTAACCTATTTTTAAAACTACACAACGTTTTAGCCTCAATAACTATACTCGGGAGTTTGTT
>NC_091318.1:28560103-28567603 GCF_038502225.1 Cherax quadricarinatus | reverse complement strand
GTGTGTGTGTGTGTGTGTGTGTGTGACCTGGGAGTTACATGCCTCTGTGCACCTGCACAAAAGCTTTTAAATTAGTAAATAAACAAAAACATAAATGTGTAAAACGATATTATTCTACTTAATTAGATCTGTTTACATCTCTGTTTACTGTTGTCTCGCGAATTTATTCATAAACAAACACAAAGCACATGCGAATCAATTATGCAAAAACAACCACACGGAAAAAACATAAATCTGTTTTTTATTTTTGTGTGTGTATTAATGCATTAGCAAAGAGGAGGTATTAGGCAGGAGATAGAAGATAAACTAAGATTAGCGTAGTTAAGACTGGTCAGGAAACAGGATAATTGTTTAAACCTGACGAGAGTCTTAGTCATATGATGACCAGCAGCTGGAGCTTTTGGTTATGTGACCGAGGACTTCCACTGGCTTACCCCTCCACCACTTTAAAAATTAAGGTTGTAATGATAGCCACACTCTAGAGATATTATTGTGCAGGAGAGAACCTGAATTAAGATGACGGAAAACCTCGAATCATGGAGTGGTTCCAGGTGTCGTGGCGACCACAGTAACGACCAAACGACACAGACTGCAGACCAAGCTTTTCAATGGGACAACGTTTCGCTTCATCAGGTTAAAAACATCTACACTGAGGGAATAGTTAGACCCAACAATAGCTTACGTTGTACAACAATGGTATACAATACCGACAAGATGAAATTAAGACACATATACAACATCTGGGTATCTTTATTGCAGACGTTTCGCAGAATCTCCACGACTACGGTGCTCTTCGCACCTACTCCAAGGTTGAGGGACTGATTACCTCATCTTCTGTACATAGTTCTACTGTCTTCAAGTTATGTCCTGGAATTTGTATTGATAAAGCCACTGGATGGCGAAACGTCTACAATAAAGATACCCAGATGTTGCACATGTGTCTTAATTTCAATAGCTTACGTTGCACGCCGTGCTACATAAACATGGCTTCGTAACCTAACAAGTAAGTAGGTACCTGGGTGTTAGTCTACTGGTGTGGGTCGCATCCTGAGAAATAAGATTGAGGACCACAATGGAAATAAGACAGACAGTCCTCAATGATGCATTGCCTTTCTTGGGTTATCTTGGGTGGCTAACCCTCCGGGGTTAAAAATCCGAAGAAAAGACAGAAGTTGGAATGTATACAGTTATACAGTATACACGGTTAACGTAGATTAACGTATTTATTTTGCGATTTGTTTGGTCAATGAGTTTTTTATTCAGCTACACACTTGTTTATGTTGATGGTACACAATACTGACGGGTTGAAGAATGTGATACAAGTGTGATACCTGGGTATCTTGATTGTTGATTCGGCGATAAAGATACCAGTGTTGCCCATGTGTGTTATACACACACATCCATCCCCTCACATCAAGCACTCTGTCCTCTCATGTCACCTCACCCTCACTTCTCACCGCACTTCTGCCTCACCTCACCTTTCACTGCACTTTTCCCTCACCTCACCCTCACCTCACTTGTGCCTCATCTCTCCTCTCACCGCACTTGTGCCTCACCTCACCTCTCCCCGCACTTGTGCCTCACCTCACCTCTCCCCGCACTTGTGCCTCACCTCACCTCTCACCGCACTTGTGCTTCACCTCACCTCTCCCCGCACTTGTGCTTCACCTCACCTCTCACCGCACTTCTCCCTCACCTCACCTCTCACCTGACCTTAGTGCCAGCAACAACCTCACCACCTCAAGGCCCCTCAGCACCCCCGTACCTATACTAATACTTTCCAATTCTCTCCACCACCACTACCACCTCCCTCACCTTTCACTTCTCCAACTACCACTACCGCTCTTTTCCTCACAGTGTTGCCAGCACCACCTCTACTCACGGTGATGCCAACACTACCGCCACCTCACAGTGTTGCCAGCACCACCTCTACTCACGGTGATGCCAACACTACCACCACCTCACAGTGTTGCTAGCACCACCTCTACTCACGGTGATGCCAACACTACCACCACCTCACAGTGTTGCTAGCACCACCTCTACTCACGGTGATGCCAACAATACCACCACCTTACAGTGCTGCCAGCACCACCTCTACTCACGGTGATGCCAACACTACCACCACCTCACAGTGTTGCCAGCACCACCTCTACTCACGGTGATGCCAACACTACCACCACCTCACAGTGTTGCTAGCACCACCTCTACTCACGGTGATGCCAACACTACCACCACCTCACAGTGTTGCTAGCACCACCTCTACTCACGGTGATGCCAACAATACCACCACCTTACAGTGCTGCCAGCACCACCTCTACTCACGGTGATGCCAACACTACCACCACCTCACAGTGTTGCCAGCACCACCTCTACTCACGGTGATGCCAACACTACCACCACCTTACAGTGCTGCCAGCACCACCTCTGCTCACGGTGATGCCAACACTACTACCACCACCTTACAGTGTTGCCAGCACTACCTCTACTCACGATGATGCCAACACTACCACCACCACCTTACAGTGTTGTCAGCACCACCTCTACTCACGGTGATGCCAACACTACCACCACCTTACAGTGTTGCCAGCACTACCTCTACTCACGGTGATGCCAACACTACCACCACCTTACAGTGTTGCCAGCACCACCTCTCGATCAATGGGCCAGATATAAGCGTCGTCCTAGTAGACTAGCCCGGCTCTAGCCGGAGATAAACAGCCGGGATGGTTGACCATCCTAACTATTCTCCACGACATATATATATATATATATATATATATATATATATATATATATATATATATATATATATATATATATATATATATATATATATATATATATATATATATATATATATATATATAAATAATGGAGCTTTGAAAATTGAGAATTATGCTGTTGTTTCTTGTCAATATTGTGGAATTGTTTCTCTCAGAATTATGCTGTTGTTACTCTCGTATTGTGGAATTGTTCCCCATTAAACATAAAATATTTGGTTGCTTTCACTGTATGTCATTAGCGCTGGTGACTGGCTCTTGATCCTAGGATCAAGAGCCCTTCATTGGTATGAAAGCACCCCCCCCTTTGAAAGGAATTTTTTTAAGAAAGTAAATTCTAAAGGTTTTGAGGTGATGGTTGAGGTGATGGTTGAGGTGATGGTTGAGGTGATGGTTGAGGCGATGGTTGAGGTGATGGTTGAGGCGATGGTTGAGGTGATGGTTGAGGTGATGGTTGAGGTGATGGTTGAGGTGATGGTTGAGGTGATGGTTGAGGCGATGGTTGAGGTGATGGTTGAGGTGATGGTTGAGGTGATGGTTGAGGTGATGGTTGAGGTGATGGTTGAGGTGATGGTTGAGGTGATGGTTAAGGTGTTGGTTGAGATGATGGCTGAAGTGATGTTTGAGCTGATGGTTGAGGTGATGGTTGAGGTGATGGTTGAGGTGATGGTTGAGGTGATGGTTGAAGTGATGGTTGAGGTGATGGTTGAGGTGATGGTTGAGGTGATGGTTGAAGTGATGGTTGAGGTGATGGTTGAGGTGATGGTTGAGGTGATGGTTGATGTGATGGTTGAGGTGATGGTTGAGGTGATGGTTGAGGTGATGGTTGAAGTGATGGTTGAGGTGATGGTTGAGGTGATGGTTGAGGTGATGGTTGAGGTGATGGTTGAGGTGATGGTTGAGGTGATGGTTGAGGTGATGGTTGAGGTGATGGTTGAGGTGATGGTTGAGGTGATGGTTGAGGTGATGGTTGAGGTGATGGTTGAGGTGATGGTTGAGGTGATGGTTGAGGTGATGGTTGAGGTGATGGTTGAGGTGATGGTTGAGGTGATGGTTGAGGTGATGGTTGAGGTGATGGTTAAGGTGTTGGTTGAGATGATGGCTGAAGTGATGTTTGAGCTGATGGTTGAGGTGATGGTTGAGGGGATGGTTGAGGTGATGGTTGAGGTGATGGTTGAGGTGATGGTTGAAGTGATGGTTGAGGTGATGGTTGAGGTGATGGTTGAGGTGATGGTTGAAGTGATGGTTGAGGTGATGGTTGAGGTGATGGTTGAGGTGATGGTTGAGGTGATGGTTGAGGTGATGGTTGAGGCGATGGTTGAGGTGATGGTTGAGGTGATGGTTGAGGTGATGGTTGAGGTGATGGTTGAGGTGATGGTTGAGGTGATGGTTGAGGTGATGGTTGAGGTGATGGTTGAGGTGATGGTTGAGGTGATGGTTGAAGTGATGGTTGAGGTGATGGTTGAGGTGATGGTTGAGGTGATGGTTGAGGTGATGGTTGAGGTGATGGTTGAGGTGATGGTTGAGGTGATGGTTGAGGTGATGGTTGAGGTGATGGTTGAGGTGATGGTTGAGGTGATGGTTGAGGTGATGGTTGAGGTGATGGTTGAGGTGATGGTTGAGGTGATGGTTGAAGTGATGGTTGAGGTGATGGTTGAGGTGATGGTTGAGGTGATTGTTGAGGTGATGGTTGAGGTGATGGTTGAGGTGATGGTTGAGGTGATGGTTGAGGTGATGGTTGAGGTGATGGTTGAGGTGATGGTTGAGGTGATGGTTGAGGTGATGGTTGAGGTGATGGTTGAAGTAATATCACAGAGGGAAGGCCGCAACCTTCTCTTTATATCTCGGCTATGTGAGTTTCATATCTTGACAGCTTGAGAAGACGTGACTTGTGTCTTGAAGAAAAACTGTAGTGAATCTTACCACCAGCACCACCACTAGCACCACCACTAGCACCACCACTAGCACCACCACTAGCACCACCACTAGCACCACCACTAGCACCACCACTAGCACCACCACTAGCACCACCACTAGCACCACCACTGGCACCACCACTAGCACCACCACTAGCACCACCACTAGCACCACCACTGGCACCACCACTAGCACCACCACTAGCACCACCACTAGCACCACCACTAGCACCACCACTAGCACCACCACTAGCACCACCACTAGCACCACCACTGGCACCACCACTAGCACCACCACTAGCACCACCACTAGCACCACCACTGGCACCACCACTAGCACCACCACTAGCACCACCACTAGCACCACCACTGGCACCACCACTAGCACCACCACTAGCACCACCACTAGCACCACCACTGGCACCACCACTAGCACCACCACTAGCACCACCACTAGCACCACCACTGGCACCACCACTAGCACCACCACTAGCACCACCACTAGCACCACCACTAGCACCACCACTGGCACCACCACTAGCACCACCACTAGCACCACCACTAGCACCACCACTGGCACCACCACTAGCACCACCACTAGCACCACCACTAGCACCACCACTAGCACCACCACTAGCACCACCACTGGCACCACCACTAGCACCACCACTAGCACCACCACTGGCACCACCACTAGCACCACCACTAGCACCACCACTGGCACCACCACTAGCACCACCACTAGCACCACCACTAGCACCACCACTAGCACCACCACTAGCACCACCACTAACACCACCACTAGCACCACCACTAGCACCACCACTAGCACCACCACTAGCACCACCACTAGCACCACCACTAGCACCACCACTAACACCACCACTAGCACCACCACTAGCACCACCACTAGCACCACCACTAGCACCACCACTAGCACCACCACTGGCACCACCACTAGCACCACCACTAGCACCACCACTAGCACCACCACTAGCACCACCACTAGCACCACCACTAGCACCACCACTAGCACCACCACTAGCACCACCACTAGCACCACCACTAGCACCACCACTAGCACCACCACTAGCACCACCACTAGCACCACCACTAGCACCACCACTAGCACCACCACTAGCACCACTAGCACTAGCACCACCACTAGCACCACCACTATCACCACCACTAGCACCACCACTAGCACCACCACTAGCACCACCACTAGCACCACCACTAGCACCACCACTAGCACCACCACTAACACCACCACTAGCACCACCACTAGAACCACCACTAACACCACCACTAGAACCACCACTAGAACCACCACTAGAACCACCACTAACACCACCACTAACACCACCACTAGCACCACCACTAGCACCACCTCTACCACCACAACTAGCACCACCACCAGCATCACCACTAGCACTCGCACCACCACTAGCACCAGCACTAACACACCACTAGCACCATCACTAGCACCACCACTAGCACCATCACTAGCACCATCATCAGCATCACCACTAGCACCACCACTAGCACTACCACTAACACCACCAATAACACCATCAGCACCACCACCAGCACCGCCACCAGCACTACTAACACCGCCATCACTAGCACCATGTTCCTCCCACCAACAGGAAAACATAAATAATACAATTAACGTTATACACAACCACAGTGCTCCAACCACCACAACAAACACCAAACATTGGTCAGCTTCAATTGCAAAACTCAAAATCAAATGCACCGACTATCATAACAGATTCCGTGACAGCCTAATGGAAAATCGAAATGCGTAAATCCTATGCCTGAGGTGTTTGTAAATTGCATGGGTCAAAATAAAACAATAAAGGACAAAGGATCTGACACTCAAGGAATAAGCTTTGATCTGTTAAGCAAAGGATCAGATCGTTCCACTTCTTCCCAAATGCCTTCACTCCAAATTGTGTTATACATCTATGTATAAGAGATAATACTGTGACAGTAGATCCCTGGCTGTCTTCAAGACCCCTGGCTGTCTTCAAGACCCCTGGCTGTCTTCAAGAGCCTGACTGTCTTCAAGACCCCTGACTGTCTTCAAGACCCCTGACTGTCTTCAAGACCCCTGACTGTCTTCAAGACCCCTGACTGTCTTCAAGACCCCTGGCTGTCTTCAAGACCCCTGACTGTCTTCAAGACCCCTGGCTGTCTTCAAGACCCCTGACTGTCTTCAAGACCCCTGGATGTCTACAAGACCCCTGGCTGTCTTCAAGACCCCTGACTGTCTTCAAGACCCCTGGCTGTCTTCAAGACCCCTGACTGTCTTCAAGACCCCTGGCTGTCTTCAAGACCCCTGACTGTCTTCAAGACCCCTGGCTGTCTTCAAGACCCCTGACTGTCTTCAAGACCCCTGACTGTCTTCAAGACCCCTGACTGTCTTCAAGACCCCTGACTGTCTTCAAGACCCCTGGATGTCCTCAAGACCCCTGGCTGTCTTCAAGACCCCTGGCTGTCTTCAAGACCCCTGGATGTCCTCAAGACCCCTGGCTGTCTTCAAGACCCCTGGCTGTCTTCAAGACCCCTGGCTGTCTTCAAGACCCCTGACTGTCTTCAAGACCCCTGACTGTCTTCAAGACCCCTGACTGTCTTCAAGACCCCTGACTGTCTTCAAGATCACTGGATGTCCTCAAGACCCCTGGCTGTCTTCAAGACCCCTGACTGTCTTCAAGACCCCTGACTGTCTTCAAGACCCCTGACTGTCTTCAAGACCCCTGACTGTCTTCAAGACCCCTGACTGTCTTCAAGATCCCTGG
>NC_091318.1:28540103-28552603 GCF_038502225.1 Cherax quadricarinatus | reverse complement strand
AGTACAGGTACACATATATACAATTATCATACGTAGTAACATATGCAGAACAACCACTGTGAAGAAAATAGTGAACTTCCAAGCGCGAACGTGATTTCTCACATTATCAAGGAACTGTGAACTGTGATATCATCTGTTTACTGTGAAGTAATTGCATAGTAACATATGTGTAAATTACCTAGGATAAGCCCCCCAAAAAAAGTATTGAGCAACCCAGTCAGTGCAGGGCTCACTAACTTTTGTATGGAAAACACTGAAACAGAGAGATTTGCTGCCGTCATTCCAAACAACATCGCTTGCCTCCGTTATGTAGATGTAGGAACGACAAGAGACTAATGGAAGACCTCAACTATGTCGCTTAGCTCCGTTATGTAGATGTACGAACAACAAAAGACTACGGGAAGACCTCAACTAGGTCGAGTCCTCAATCTACTTCACACTGGAGGTGGAAATCCAGGAGGAAGCACCGTTCCTACATGTGTTTCTGGGTAAATAAAGAGAGGGTGCTCTCTTTTAGTGTCTATCACAGGCCCACAAGTAAAGACGACCTCTTGCCTTTTTATTCCAACCATATCACAAAAAAGCAAAGGGTGGAAGCATTAAAGGAACTTTTCCTCTTAGCCATCAAGGATATGTGACGCAGATCATCTTGAAGAAGGATGGTCATACACACAGAGATTGTTGACCAGTGTATATTTGCCCAGGTACTGTATCAGTTACTGCAAGAAGAAATCAGAGCACATTGCAAATACTGCCAGGACACAACACCATCAGCAGATATTTGGTACTGCCAAACACTGCCAGGACACAACACCATCAGCAATACTTGGTACTGCCAAACACTGCCAGGACACAATACCATCAGCAGATACTTGGTACTGCCAAACACTGCCAGGACACAACACCATCAGCAGATATTTGGTACTGCCAAACACTGCCAGGACACAACACCATCAGCAGATATTTGGTACTGCCAAACACTGCCAGGACACAACACCATCAGCAATACTTGGTACTGCCAAACACTGCCAGGACACAATACCATCAGCAGATACTTGGTACTGCCAAACACTGCCAGGACACAACGCCATCAGCAGATACTTGGTACTGCCAAACACTGCCAGGACACAACACCATCAGCAATACTTGGTACTGCCAAACACTGCCAGGACACAATACCATCAGCAGATATTCGGTATTGCCTAACACTGCCAGGACACAATACCATCAGCAATACTTGGTACTGCCAAACACTGCCAGGACACAACACCATCAGCACATACTTGGTACTGCCAAACACTGCCAGGACACAATACCATCAGCAGATACTTGGTACTGCCAAACACTGCCAGGACACAACACCATCAGCAATACTTGGTACTGCCAAACACTGCCAGGACACAACACCATCAGCACATACTTGGTACTGTCAAACGCTGCCAGGACACAATACCATCAGCAATACTTGGTACTGTCAAACACTGCCAGGACACAACACCATCAGCAATACTTGATACTGCCAAACACTGCCAGGACACAACACCATCAGCAATACTTGGTACTGCCAAACACTGCCAGGACACAACACCATCAGCAATACTTGGTACTGCCAAACACTGCCAGGACACAACACCATCAGCAATACTTGGTACTGTCAAACACTGCCAGGACACAACACCATCAGCAATACTTGATACTGCCAAACACTGCCAGGACACAACACCATCAGCAATACTTGGTACTGCCAAACACTGCCAGGACACAACACCATCAGCAGATACTTGGTACTGCCAAACTCTGCCAGGACACAACACCATCAGCAGATACTTGGTACTGCCAAACACTGCCAGGACACAACACTATCAACAGATACTTGGTACTGCCAAACTCTGCCAGGACACAACACCATCAGCAGATACTTGGTACTGCCAAACACTGCCAGGACACAACACCATCAGTAATACTTGGTACTGCTAAACACTGCCAGGACACAACACCATCAACAGATACTTGGTACTGCCAAACACTGCCAGGACACAACACCATCAGCACATACTTGGTACTGCCAAACACTGCCAGGACACAACACCATCAACAGATACTTGGTACTGCCAAACACTGCCAGGGCACAATACCATCAGCAGATACTTGGTACTGCCAAACACTGCCAGGACACAACACCATCAGCAGATACTTGGTACTGCCAAACACTGCCAGGGCACAATACCATCAGCAGATACTTGGTACCGCCAAACACTGCCAGGACACAATACCATCAGCAGATACTTAGTACTGCCAAACACTGCCAGGACACAACACCATCAGCAGATACTTGGTACTGCCAAACACTGCCAGGACACAACACCATCAGCAGACACTTGGTACTGCCAAACACTGCCAGGACACAACACCATCAACAGATACTTAGTACTGCCAAACACTGCCAGGACACAACACCATCAGCAGATACTTGGTACTGCCAAACACTGCCAGGGCACAACACCATCAACAGATACTTAGTACTGCCAAACACTGCCAGGACACAACACCATCAACAGATACTTAGTACTGCCAAACACTGCCAGGGCACAACACCATCAACAGATACTTAGTACTGCCAAACACTGCCAGGACACAACACCATCAGCAGATACTTAGTACTGCCAAACACTGTCGTGGTCCAAACCATGTCTCATATTTCAACAAAGGGTAAGATCGAAGCCCCTATTAATGATACTACTTCTACTCCTACCACTACTACTACTACTACTACTACTACTACTACTACTACTACTACTACTACTACTACTACTACTACTACTACCACTACTACTACTACTGCTATTACTATTACTACTACTAACACTACTACTACTACTACCACTACTACTACTACTGCTATTACTATTACTACCACTAACACTACTACTACTACTACTACTACTACTACCACTACTACTACTACTACTACTACTACTACTACTACTACTACTACTACTACTACTACTACTACTGCTATTACTATTACTACTACTACTACTACTACTACTACTACCACTACCACTACTACTACTGCTATTACTATTACTACTACTAACACTACTACTACTACTATTACTACTATTTCTACTTCTACTACTATTATTACTAATAATTCTAAATCAAATGGATGACTAATGTATAATCAGTTCATAACTTACGTACGCACTTGATAATTCCAAAAATATTTTTGATTAAGTCAAGTAGTTAGTAGCGATGCAAATTCCAGTAATTACTAAAATATTTTGACAAGTTATGCTCATAACTTCACCGTCAGCATTCACACGACTTGACTGAAAGATTCGCGTCACGTAGGAATGTGATAATATATTTGACAGGTTAGGAAAACGTAGGAACGTGTGATTGACAGCTTCAAATCACCTAGGAACGTGTGGTTGATAGTTTCGGAGAACGTAGGAATGTCTGGTTGATACGTTCAGAGCACTTAGGAACGTCTGGTTATTGATCAAAACGCAGTTCTGAATGGCGATGTTGTTCCATTTACTAAGACTGGCTGATTGCATTAACGTCAGCCAGAAGGTTCCGGTACTTTCAAGGTCACTCAGACGTCAGCCAGGAGGTACTTCCAAGGTCACCCAGACGTCAGCCAGGAGGTACTTTCAAGGTCACCCAGACGTCAGCCAGGGGGTACTTCACAGGTCATCCAGACGTCAGCCAGGGGGTACTTCCAAGGTCATCCAGACGTCAGCCAGGAGGTACTTCCAAGGTCATCCGTCAGTCAGGAGGCACTTCCAAGGTCATCCGTCAGCCATGAGGTACTTCCAAGGTCATCCGTCAGCCAGGAGGTACTTCCAAGATCATCCAAACGTCAGCCAGGAGGTACTTCCAAGGTCATCCAGACGTCAGCCAGGAGGTACTTCCAAGGTCATCCAGATGCTGACCTTAGGAAGGCACCTTCATAAATATTGCTTCCTTTCATAATGTTCAACGTTTAAATCTATCTTTAGATACAATCAAGAGTAAAATTGCAAGTAAATTTATCGAGTATCTAAATATAACTGCAGCGCTCTATATATAACTACAGCGGATATATATAGAGCTGTGGGAGTGATCAAAAGAGAGAAAGAGAGCGAGAGAGAGAGGTAATACGCTCGTGGTGTGGGATCAATGACGCTAGCAGAGTGCTGATCCCAGCACATAGGTTCTCTGAAGACTTCCTCAGTTGTAAACAGAGGCGGCGGAGACAGTGGAAGAACAGAAGAGGTAATTTTAAAGGTGATCAGTCCCTGAATGTGACCACTAGGTGACCAAAAGCTCCAGCTGCGGGTCACATGTGACTAAGACCAGCGTCAGGGAACACTTGTTCTGTTTCCTGACGTACTTTACCTACCCTAACCTATGTGAGCACACACAGGAAGCTAGTCTGTCTCGCTCGCAGCAAACGAAGATCGAGCCTCCACCAAACCTCGCGCAGAATGACCCTCCTGAGTTTAGCGTCTAACAGGATTTAAAAAAAAATAATTATCAGTCACTAAATACTTTAACAAAAAGAGTTGCATACCATTAATATTATGCCACAGGTTATCTAGTCAGGTGTGAGGGTATCTGGTGGCCAGGGTTCCATATCTAGAACCGTCGGGCTTTTTGTATGTTGCTAGCTGTGGATATTTCTTGCAGACCAAACGGGGATATTTCTTTTCTTAGCTTGCACGTAAAATTCCTGCAGTTTATATGATAATATTGGTGCGTCTCTTACTAGTGCATCTTGGTCGTGTTGCTCTGGTAATCAGCGTTTGTTTCTTCCCGTTCTCTTAGCAAGTCCAGTCACAGTGATTCTCATAATGGGACACGTCCGTGATCTCTCTCACTGTTGGCGGACTTGAGCCCAAAATAGCCACTTACTCCCGTTGTCTAACATCACTCCTGTTATATCTTCCCCTGTTGGCGAACCTGCGTGTATAACTTCCGTTGCGTATGCTTCCCCATCGATGCTCTTACTTTTCTAAGATGACGTCCTTCTCTGTGTACAGTCCACACATGGACCACCCCCACATTATCATCAGTTAGGTCACAGTTCGTCCACCAATCTGGGAATTATTCCTGACTGTTTCCAGTCGTGCGTGTCACCTGGTGATCGTTCCATGAATTAACTGCCTCCGTGTCCAGCTCACGCTTAGTGTGTCAGCAATCTCGTTTTTTTGACATTATGTGTTGAGTTGATTATCATTGGGTTTGACTTATTTAAAGTCACGACCTACCTTGTTTGCTAATTATTTGCAATACCGTGTTGTCTTCCCGTGTTTTTATTGCGTGTTTGGTTATCCTTATTCGTTGTTTATCTACAGTCCGTTGTTTACTTTCGATTGTCGCCTTGTTTACTCCCCGTACTTACCTAATTGTGGTTGCAGGGGTCGATTCACAGCTCCTGGCTCCGCTTCTTCACTGGCTGCCTTGTTTAGTTTGTTTTGTTTACCGTTCCCATCCTTCCCACTGGCCTGGTATGCTGTTGTTCAGTCTGTCAGCGTGTCTCATTACTGTCAGTACGACTGTCTGCCCATGTCACTCTTTTAACACTGGCACTTCCAAATAAGCCTGGCCAAGATGATCTCCACCACCCCTGGCTTAGTCTCCACCACCCCTGGCTTGGTCTCCATCACCATGGCTTGGTCTCCACCACCCCTGGCTTGGTCTTCATCATCCCTGGTTGGTCTCCACCACCACTGGCTTAGTCTTCACCACCCCTGGCTTAGTCTCCACCACCCCTGGCTTGGTCTCCACCACCCCTGGCTTGGTCTTCATCATCCCTGGTTGGTCTCCACCACCACTGGCTTAGTCTTCATCACCCCTGGCTTAGTCTCCACCACCCCTGGCTTGGTCTCCACCACCCCTGGCTTGGTCTCCTCCACCCTGGCTTGGTTTCCACTACCCTTGGCTTGGTTTCCACCACCCTGGCTTGGTCTCCACCACCCTGGCTTGGTCTCTATCACTGGCTTGGTCTCCATCACCCCTGGCTTAGTTTCCACCACCCTGGTTTGGTTTCCACTACCCTTGGCTTGGTCTCCACCACCCTAGCTTGGTCTCCACCACCCCTGGCTTGGTTTCCACCACCCCTGGCTTGGTCTCTACCACTGGCTTGGTCTCCATCACCCCTGGCTTAGTCTCCACCATCCCTGGCTTGGTCTCTACCACTGGCTTGGTCTCCATCACCCCTGGCTTAGTCTCCATCACCCCTGGCTTAGTCTTCACCACCCCGGCTTAGTCTCCACCACCCCTGGCTCGGTCTCCACTACCATAAGCATGGTCTCCACCATCCTGACTTGGTCTCCACCACCCTGACGTGGTCTCCACTACTGGCTTGGTCTCCACCACCCCTGGCTTGGTCTTCATCACCCCTGGTTGGTCTCCACCACCACTGGCTTAGTTTTCACCACCCCTGGCTTAGTCTCCACCACCCCTGGCTTGGTCTCCACCACCCCTGGCTTAGTCTCCACCACCCTGGCTTGGTTTCCACTATCCTTGGCTTGGTTTCCACCACCCTGGCTTGGTCTCCACCACCCTGGCTTGATCTCTACCACTGGCTTGGTCTCCATCACCCCTGGCTTAGTCTCCACCACCCTGGCTTGGTTTCCACTACCCTTTGCTTGGTCTCCACCTCCCTAGCTTGGTCTCTACCACTGGCTTGGTCTCCACCACCCCTGGCATGGTCTCCACCACCCCTGGCTTGGTCTCTACCACTGGCTTGGCCTCCATCACCCCTGGCTTGGTCTCTACCACTGGCTTGGTCTCCATCACCCCTGGCTTAGTTTCCACCACCCTTGGCTTGGTCTCCACCACCCTAGCTTGGTCTCCACCACCCCTGGCTTGATATCCACCACCCCTGGCTTGGTCTCCACCACCATGGCTTGGTTTCCACCACCCTGGCTTGGTCTCCACCACCCTGGCTTGGTCTCCACCACCCTGGCTTGATCTCTACCACTGGCTTGGTCTCCATCACCCCTGGCTTAGTCTCCATCACCCTGGCTTGGTTTCCACTACCCTTGGCTTGGTCTCCACCACCCTAGCTTGGTCTCCACCACCCCTGGCTTAGTCTCCACTACCCCTGGCTTGGTCTCCACCACCCCTGGCTTGGTTTCTACCACTGGCTTGGTCTCCATCACCCCTGGCTTAGTCTCCACCATCCCTGGCTTAGTCTCCACCACTCCTGGCTTGGTCTCCACCACCCCTGGCTTGGTCTCTATCACTGGCTTGGTCTCCATCACCCCTGGCTTAGTCTCCACCACCCCTGGCTTAGTCTTCACCATCCCTGGCTTAGTCTCCACCACCCCTGGCTCGGTCTCCACTACCCTAAGCTTGGTCTCCACCATCCTGACTTGGTCTCCACCACCCTGGCTTGGTCTCCACCACTGGCTTGGTCTCCACCACCTCTGGCTTGGTCTCCACCACCCCTGGCTTGGTCTCCACCACCTCTGGCTTGGTCTCCACCACCCCTGGCGTGATCTCCACCACTGGCTTGATCTCCATCATCCCTGGCTTAGTCTCCACCACCCTGGCTTGATCTCCACCACTCTGGCTTGGTCTCCACCACTGGCTTAGTCTCCACCACCCTGGCTTGGTCTCCACCCCTCTGGCTTGGTCTTCACCACTGGCTTAGTCTCCACCACCCCTGGCATGGTTTCCACCACCCTTGGCTTGGTCTCCACCACCCCTGGCTTGGTTTCCACCACCCTTGGCTTGGTCTCTACCACTGGCTTGGTCTCCATCACCCCTGGCTTGGTTTCCACCACCCTTGGCTTGGTCTCTACCACTGGCTTGGTCTCCATCACCCCTGGCTTGGTTTCCACCACCCTTGGCTTGGTCTCCACCACCCCTGGCTTGGTCTCCACCACCCCTGGCTTGGTTTCCACCACCCCTGGCTTGGTCTCCACCACCCCTGGCTTGGTCTCCACCACCCCTGGCTTGGTCTCCACCACCCCTGGCTTGGTTTCCATCACCCCTGGCTTGGTCTCCACTACCTCTGGCTTGGTTTCCACCACCCCTGGCTTGGTCTCCACCACTGTAAGGGTCACTGTACCAAACTATCATCAGTAAATATAGGGAAATCTAATTTAAATCAATTCGACGCACCAGCAGCCTCGCTTGTTTTCTTCTGTCACTGTTGCGGTGCCAGAAAGTTGGTGCGCAGTGTTATGCTGTTGACTGTGTTTGCTTACTTCCTGTCTACTTCTGTCTGTTTTCTCTATGCTTCTGTCTACCCCTGTCTATTGTCCCCATGTCTGGTTCTATTTAGCTACTGTCTGCTTCTGTCTGTCTCTAATACAAGTTCTACACGGAGCTAAATTGGATTCGCTAAGAGAACTACAGAGGGCGAAACGTTGTCTCAGTGAAAGTTAATTTACAACGTGTTCTTTACACGTCTCGTCTTCAGTCTTAAATCCCGCTACACGAAGGACACCCTCAGAACGTCCCTTCCGGAATACCACCCAAAACATTGACCACTGGAGCAATACAGGAAAGTGATGTTCGATTCCTCTCCTCTATGACTTCCTTCTCCTGGGGGCTCTCATGCAGGTAAATACAAGAAAGTGATGTTCGATTCCTCTCCTCTACGACTTCCTTCTCCTGGGGGCTCTCATGCAGGTAAATACAAGAAAGTGATGTTCGATTCCTCTCCTCTACGACTTCCTTCTCCTGGGGGCTCTCATGCAGGTAAATACAGGGAATTGATGTTCGATTCCTCTCCTTTACGACTTCCTTCTCCTGGGGGCTCTCATGCAGGTAAATACAGGGAAGTGATGTTCGATTCCTCTCCTCTACGACTTCCTTCTCCTGGGGGCTCTCATGCAGGTAAATACAGGGAAGTGATGTTCGATTCCTCTCCTCTACGACTTCCTTCTCCCGGGGGCTCTCATGCAGGTAAATACAGGGAATTGATGTTCGATTCCTCTCCTTTACGACTTCCTTCTCCTGGGGGCTCTCATGCAGGTAAATACAGGGAAGTGATGTTCGATTCCTCTCCTCTACGACTTCCTTCTCCTGGGGGCTCTCATGCAGGTAAATACAGGGATGTGATGTTCGATTCCTCTCCTCTACGACTTCCTTCTCTCATGTGGGTAATGAGTATCAACCCGCTGTGACAGAGGGTAATGTGCATCAACCCGCAGCGTCAGGGTAATGACTCGTATGAACTGCCTCGTCTCACGACAGAGACCAACTCAGCCTCTCAGCATAAATTTTTTTTCACAAATTCCAGTTTGGAAATTCCGCATTTCTACGTTAGTAGTTCATAACTGATTTTATGGCAGCAGCACAACCCCGTTTGGTTCTCAGATGATTAATGTAGGTCAATGTATAATCGTTAATTTTTTATCTTTGCTTGATCTGTGATAAGAATTTGTTATATATATATATATATATATATATATATATATATATATATATATATATATATATATATATATATATATATATATATATATATATATATATATATATATATATATATATATATATATATATATATATATATATATATATATATATATATATATATATATATATATATATATATATATATATATATATATATATATATATATATGTATGCAATAAGATCACAGTAAACAGGTGATTTCAGAATATGCAAAACAACCACTCTGAAAGAATAGAGAAATTCCAAGCGCTTTCGTGACTACTCACATTATCAAGGAACTATGGTTCCTTGATAATGTGAGTAGTCACGAAAGCCCTTGGAGTTTCTCTCTTCTTTCAGAGTGGTTGTTTTGCATATATATATATATATATATATATATATATATATATATATATATATATATATATATATATATATATATATATATATATATATATCTATATATATATCTATATATATATATATATATATATATATATGCAAGGAATACGCAAGCGCAGGCGAAATATACACAAACACTGATCTCTGGCTGAAGGAGACTCGAACCTACGAACCTTGGAACAAGGTACGCAGTGCTTTACCAATCTACCCACATTGGACCAATACCTTGGAGTCCAGCTTGCGCTAGACTTTGATCCAAGGCAGCCAGCTTTCAGGGAGAAGGCTTACAGCTTTTAATCTCATCCCCTGCATGCATCAGCCTTATATTTCGCCTGCTCTTGCGAATTCCTTGCATTGTTAATATCTCTAGTAAGGCTGATGCATGCAGGGGATGAGATTAAAAGCTGTAAGCCTTCTCCCTGAAAGCTGGCTGCCATGGATCAAAGTCTAGCGCAAGCTGGACTCCAAGGTATTGGTCCAGTGTGGGTAGATTGGTAAAGCACTGCGTACCTTGTTCCAAGGTTCGTAGGTTCGAGTCTCCTTCAGCCAGAATATTCAAGACATTTCAGCATTATCTTAAAAAAGTGAAGACAATATTTACAGTCATTTTCGTTAAGTTCTATACTCTTACAAGACTCAGTTTTTATTTCAAACGCACAAATGATTAATCAAGGAAGATTTATCTTTTATCTCTGCAGACAGTGAAGAGTTATTATGTTATAATTTACATTGTTACTCACGACTCAGTAATTGCTTTTTTTCTCTGCCATACACACACACACACACACACACACACACACACACACTCTCTCTCTCTCTCTCTCTCTCTCTCTCTCTCTCTCTCTCTCTCTCTCTCTCTCTCTCTCTCTCTCTCTCTCTCTCTCTCTCTTTCTTTCTCTCTCTCTCTAACACACACACGTACAAAATACTCAAAGGGATTAACAGGGTTGACAGGGAAAGTCTGGTTGAGAGGCAGGTCTCGGGTACACGAGGTCACAGTTGGAGGTCACTAGCACACAGGAGTCACAGTGAAACTAAAAAAAATATATTTCTTTAGCCTTAGGAAAGTAGATGAACCTAGACAGCAAAGTGGTAGAGGCAGAGTCCATACATAGTTTTCAGAATAGGTATGATCGGGTTCACGCAGGCAGGAGAGACTGAAACCAGTAGCAGCCAGCAGAGAGAGATGGGGCCAGGAGCTGAGACTCGACTCCTGCAACCACAATTAAATGGTTTTTAGATTTTAGATTTTGTCGCCGAAGCGGCTAGTATATTGTGCACATTATGTTCATCCTGTGGATGGTAGCTCAAGAGGATATGGATGCACAAAAGGCCTAGGAACTAGGTCCCAAAAGGGTTTACAAGAGTACATCCAGATGTATTGGAGTACACACACTTTACAGTACATTGTATAGTAAGATATCAGATGTAAAATGCTGAGTGTAAGTTTATGTATTTCTGCAGACATTTGTTCCTGACGCAAGACATCATTCCTATCACTCTGAAACACTCTGAAATCGTCCATGGTTCCTGGAAGCTCTCTGGACATCATTCCTATCACTCGGAAACACCCTGAAATCATTCTTGGTTCCTGGAAGCACTCTGGACATCATCCCCATCACTCGGAAACACTCAGGATGACACAGTGTCACTGGCGACCGCAGTGCTCAGCTGCACCTTCAGGAAGGCGCCACACTGCCTCCGGTGTCCTCCCCTCACTTCAGGAAATCACCCATTCCATAAGTTTTCCAACAGAGCGCCTGTCTACAGCTTCTGTCAGCAGTCCCTACCGTCTGCACTCTCACCCTCTACACAATATCCCTCCTTGCATTCTTACCTTCTACATATAAACAATGTTTTTAGTGCCCACAAAGTGTGTGTGTTCGGAAGAAATGAATGGCTCAGCAGGCTACCTTGTCACAGAACGGATCTCCATGTTTTTCGTGTTGTTATGTATTCGCTTGACGCACGTCGGACAAGAACTCATCTATCGCGTATAGGAACACCTCTTCCTGCTCTTCTGTATAAGCTTTGAAGCTGTCTGAGCTACTGAACTGACAGTGGACGATATCCTCATCATTCCACTGGAAGTCTTCTACCTCTAACTGACGCATTTCATCACCTTACGTACAAAACTCAGTTTCTTTGGTGGAATATAACAGAGAAACAAAGTTAGGTTTTGAATCAATGATTTAGAAAACCAACAAGTTGTTAAATAAGACAATTTTTCAACATTTGGGTATTTTAATTGGACTAAAAAAGCCACTGGCTGGCGAAACGTCTCCAGAAAAGATGCCTAAATGTTGAAAAAAAGTGTCTCATATATTAAAGCCAGCTTTTGTTCTTCAGTCTGACTGTTGTATAGAGTAGCAGCACGTTGCTGGCGTATCTTATTTTATTAAATTAAAAAAAATCTCTCCCCAGTAACACACAGCTGCATATTCTCACCCCAGAAGAAAATTGTTTCAAGAACTTTCGCCAGAAGAATACACCTTCATATTCTTCCATCAAAAGAATCCTGCTTGGGGCGGCCCGGTGGCCTGGTGGCTAAAGCTCCCGCTTCACACACGGAGGGCCCGGGTTCGATTCCCGGCGGGTGGAAATTCCGACACGTTTCCTTACACCTATTGTCCTGTTCACCTAGCAGCAAATAGGTACCTGGGTGTTAGTCGACTGGTGTGGGTCGCAT
>NC_091318.1:28512603-28535103 GCF_038502225.1 Cherax quadricarinatus | reverse complement strand
TAGACCTACCCCCTCACGGGCACAGTGTAATCTACCCCCTTATCAAAAAAGTTTGTTAACAATACACTGAAGGAAGCGGTGACCAGCGAAGTGGGTTGGGCAAATGTTTTATTAGTGGGATGAATTGTAAAGGACCTGCCTAGTATGGGCCAACAGGCCTGCTGCAGTGTTCCTCCTTTCTTATGTTCTTATGTTCTAAGTTAAAGGACTCTTAAAGGAACCAGGAGAGACAGGAGGAGCTTAAAGCTATTAGTGAAATTGAAAGAAATTCGAAATATTTCTTTTCATATGCCAAAAACAAGGCAAATACCACATCTAGTATCGGGCCCTTACTCAGACAGGATGGGACTTACACAGACGACAACAAGGAAATGAGTGAAATATTGAAATCCCAGTACGACTCTGTGTTTAGTGAACCACTAATCGGTCTGAGGATCGACGACCCAAATGATTTCTTCATGAATGAGCCTCAAAACTCCATAAATGTATGCCAGATTTCCGACATTACCCTAACTTCGATAGATTTTGAAAAAGCCATTGACGACATGCCCATGCACACAACCCCGGGCCCAGACTCGTGGAACTCTGTATTCATTAAGAACTGCAAGAAACCCCTCTCGCGTGCCCTAAGTACACTATGGAGGAGTAGCTTGGACATGGGTGAAATTCCACAGTCACTTAAAACAACGGATATAGCCCCACTCTATAAAGTGACAGCAAAGCATTAGCTAAGAACTATAGATCAATAGCTCTAACGTCCCACATCATATCAGACATAGACAGACATAGACAGAGATGTAATCCACAGCACCGTATCATCCTTTGCAGACGATACTAGAATCTGCATGAGGCTGTCATCTGCTGAGGACGCGGTTAACCTCCAAGAAGATATAAACCAAGTTTTCCAGTGGGCAACGGAAAACAATATGATGTTCAATGAGGACAAATTCCAACTCCCAGGTCCCTTACATTATTTTTCCGCTCTATTGTATGGCCAGAGTTTGTAATATACTCTGTTCTAGTTATTATCTCCTCCAGTTTTCCATAACGGATTATGGAAAACTGGAGGAGATAATAACTAGAACAGAGTATACTACTGACTCCGGCCATACAATAGAGCGGAAAAATAATGTAAGGGACCTGGGAGTAGTAATGTCTGAGGATCTCACTTTCAAGGATCACAACAGTGCCACGATCGCACGTGCAAAGAAAATGATAGGATGGATAATGAGAACTTTCAAAACGAGAGATACAAAGCCAATAATGATCCTTTTCAAACTACTTGTTCTCTCTAGGCTGGAATACTGCTGTACATTAACATCTCCGTTCAAAGCAGGTGAAATTGCAGATCTAGAGTGTACAGAGAACCTTTCCTGCACGTATAAGTTCTATCAAGCACCTTAACTACTGGGAACACTTGGAGGCACTTGACTTGTACTCGTTGGAACGCAGAAGGGAGAGATATATCATAATCTACACTTGGAAAATCCTAGAAGGAATGGTCCCGAATCTGCACACAGAAATCACTCACTACGAAAGTAAAAGACTGGGCAGGCGATGCAAAATACCCCCAATTAAAAGTACGGGCGCCATTGGTACACTATGAGAAATCACCATAAGTGTCCGGGGCCCAAGACTGTTCAACAGCCTCCCTCCAAGCATAAGAGGAATTACCAATAGACCCCTGGCTGCCTTCAAGAGGGAGCTGGACAGATACCTAAAGGCAGTGCCGGATCAGCCGGGTTGTAGCTCGTACGTTTGACTACGTGCGGCCAGCAGTAACAGCCTGGTTGATCAGGCCCTGATCCACCGTGAGGCCTGGTCATGGACCGGGCCGCGGGGGCGTTGATCCCCGATATAACCTCCAGGTAGACTCCAGGTACTCTACATTAACAACATCTACGTATAATTCCGTTTACGTCAACGCAATAGATACCGATAGATGTAAGCGTAACAAACCTTATTTTACAGTGTATATTATGGTGTTAATGTTCCCCAGAGACGGAAGCTGCGTTAGTACACTTGTTGTATCTCTTACTGTAACGGAGCTCCTTCTAGGTACAGTGATGGAAGCTGTGGTTTGGTAGTTGCGTCTGTAGACGCTACCAGCGTCTGATACAGTTACGTCAACAGACTCAAGATATTAGCGTTGTCCAGCACATGTTCGGTTAACTTCATGGAACTTCTTCACCTTGTCTGGCTCCTTCTTTATCTTGTCTGGCTCCTTCTTTATCTTGTCTGGCTCCTTCTTTATCTTGTCTGGCTCCTTCTTTTTCCTGTCTGGCTCCTTCTTTATCTTGTCTGGCTCCTTCTTTATCTTGTCTGGCTCCTTCTTTATCTTGTCTGGCTCCTTCTTTATCTTGTCTGGCTCCTTCTTTATCTTGTCTGGCTTCTTCTTTATCTTGTCTGGCTCCTTTATCTTGCCTGGTTCCTTCTTTATTTTGTCTGGCTCCTTCTTTATCTTGTCTGGCTTCTTCTTTATCTTATCTGGCTCCTTTATCTTGCCTGGTTCCTTCTTTATTTTGTCTGGCTCCTTCTTTATCTTGTCTGGCTCCTTCTTTATCTTGTCTGGCTCCTTCTTTATCTTGTCTGGCTCCTTCTTTATCTTGTCTGGCTCCTTCTTTATCTTGTCTGGCTCCTTCTTTATCTTATCTGGCTCCTTCTTTATCTTGTCTGGCTCCTTCTTTATCTTGTCTGGCTCCTTCTTTATCTTGTCTGGCTCCTTCTTTATCTTGTCTGGCTCCTTCTTTATCTTGTCTGGCTCCTTCTTTATCTTGTCTGGCTCCTTCTTTATCTTGTCTGGCTCCTTCTTTATCTTGTCTGGCTCCTTCTTTATCTTATCTGGCTCCTTCTTTATCTTGTCTGGCTCCTTCTTTATCTTGTCTGGCTCCTTCTTTATCTTGTCTGGCTCCTTCTTTATCTTGTCTGGCTCCTTCTTTATCTTGTCTGGCTCCTTCTTTATCTTGTCTGGCTCCTTCTTTATCTTGTCTGGCTCCTTCTTTATCTTGTCTGGCTCCTTCTTTATCTTGTCTGGCTCCTTCTTTATCTTATCTGGCTCCTTCTTTATCTTGTCTGGCTCCTTCTTTATCTTGTCTGGCTCCTTCTTTATCTTGTCTGGCTCCTTCTTTATCTTGTCTGGCTCCTTCTTTATCTTGTCTGGCTCCTTCTTTATCTTGTCTGGCTCCATCTTTATCTTGTCTGGTTCCTTCTTTATCTTGTCTGGCTCCTTCTTTATCTTGTCTGGCTCCTTCTTTATCTTGTTTGGCTCCTTCTTTATCTTGTCTGGCTCCTTCTTTATCTTGTCTGGCTCCTTTTTTATCTTGTCTGGCTCTTTCTTTATCTTGTCTGGCTCCATCTTTATCTTGTCTGGCTCCTTCTTTATCTTGTCTGGTTCCTTCTTTATCTTGTCTGGCTTCTTCTTTATCTTGTCTGGCTCCTTCTTTATCTTATCTGGCTCCTTCTTTATCTTGTCTGGCTCCTTCTTTATCTTGTCTGGCTCCTTCTTTATCTTGTCTGGCTCCTTCTTTATCTTGTCTGGCTTCTTCTTTATCTTGTCTGGCTCCTTCTTTATCTTGTCTGGCTCCTTCTTTATCTTGTCTGATTCCTTCTTTATCTTGTCTGGCTCCTTCTTTATCTTGTCTGGTTCCTTCTTTATCTTGTCTGGCTCCTTCTTTATCTTGTCTGGCTCCTTCTTTATCTTGTCTGGCTCCTTCTTTATCTTGTCTGGCTCCTCCTTCACTTTGTCTGGCTCCTCCTTCACTTTGTCTGGCTCCTCCTTCACTTTGTCTGGCTCTTCCTTCACTTTGTCTGGCTCCTCCTTCACCTTGTCTGGCTCCTCCTTCACTTTGTCTGGCTCCTCCCTCACCTTGTCTGGCTCCTTCTTCACTTTGTCTGGCTCCTTCTTCACTTTGTCTGGCTCCTCCTTCACCTTGTCTGGTTCCTCTTTCACCTCGTCTGGCTTCTACTTCACCTTGTCTGGCTCCTCCTTCACCTTGTCTGGTTCCTCTTTCACCTCGTCTGGCTTCTCCTTCACCTCGTCTGGCTCTTCCTTCACCTCATCTGGCTCCTATTTCACCTCGTCTGGCTCCTCCTTCACCTCGTCTGGCACCTCCTTCACCTCATCTGGCTCCTCCTTCACCTCATCTGGCTCCTCCTTCACCTCGTCTGGCTCCTACTTCACCTCGTCTGGCTCCTCCTTCACCTCGTCTGGCACCTCCTTCACCTCGTCTGGCACCTCCTTCACCTCGTCTGGCACCTCCTTCACCTCGTCTGGCTCCTACTTCACCTCGTCTGGCTCCTACTTCACCTCGTCTGGCTCCTCCTTCACCTCGTCTGGCTCCTCCTTCACCTCATCTGGCTCCTCCTTCACCTCATCTGGCACCTCCTTCACCTCATCTAGCTCCTCCTTCACCTCGTCTGGCACCTCCTTCACCTCGTCTGGCTCCTCCTTCACCTCGTCTGGCTCCTCCTTCACCTCGTCTGGCTTCTACTTCACCTCGTCTGGCTCCTACTTCACCTCGTCTGGCACCTCCTTCACCTCATCTGGCTCCTCCTTCACCTCGTCTGGCACCTCCTTCACCTCGTCTGGCTCCTACTTCACCTCGTCTGGCTCCTACTTCACCTCGTCTGGCTCCTACTTCACCTCGTCTGGCTCCTCCTTCACCTCGTCTGGCTCCTACTTCACCTCGTCTGGCTCCTACTTCACCTCGTCTGGCTCCTACTTCACCTCGTCTGGCTCCTACTTCACCTCGTCTGGCTCCTACTTCACCTCGTCTGGCTCCTACTTCACCTCGTCTGGCTCCTACTTCACCTCGTCTGGCTCCTACTTCACCTCGTCTGGCTCCTACTTCACCTCGTCTGGCTCCTACTTCACCTCGTCTGGCTCCTCATCTCTCAGCGCTGTCACTCCATCTTTCACAAGTTGTATCATTTATATTCTCTTAATATATCATTATTACTTTTCCTTCCCTTACGACATTCATTTATTTAATTTTTCAATTATTTCCTGTGACATCATTACAGGTTCCATTATACCTTGCATCCCATGTTCTATCCTCTCTACACTCTATACCAAAAAACTGTTCTAACGTATTTGCAGTCTATACAACACTAACTAATTTTAGAAATAATTATTGTTAATCGCTCAACCCATGTGGATCATTCAGCGCAAGACATGGTGGAGGCTCGATCCTCCGTCTGTTAAGTGCGAGACAGATGTTCTTCCTATTTGTACCTATTTAGGAGTATTCGCAGAGTATACAACACAAAGGTAATGGAAAACTGTATTATTATTATTATAATCAAGGGGGAATCGCTAAACCCGGAGGATTATACAGCGCCTGGGGGGGGGGGATGTGGAAGGCATTCAGGCTTAATTCGGGGAACTGAAGCACAGATCCAATTTCCTAAATCAAGAGCCCCTCACCAACATCAAGGAACCTTCCTTGAGGGGAATGGAAAACTGTAGAGATTTCTTGGTTGGTGGAGGCCACAGGTGGGAGGAACGGAAGTTCAACTTCGTAAAGTCGAGGTAAACTTGGGAAATATCGCAGAATGTTTGTGGAGGCCAGAGTTGGAGTGATTTATTTTTTTTATTAATACAGATTTTATTTATTTGGAAAGTGGGAAGGTAAGAATGAGGAATGAGAGACTTGTGAAACTTTTGGGAATTTTATTTTCTTCAGTTCAATAGAGAGAAGAATGGTGGGGAAAGAGGTGGAGTTTGAGGTAATCAGTCCCTTATCCAGGGATCAGTCTTGAAGACTGATTGACTGAGCACATCGATTTCAGACTGAGGGACTGATTACCTCAAACTCTCCCTCTTTTTCTGCGTCTCTTCTCTGTATTGGACTGAAGAAGCCATTGGCTGGCGAAACGTTTCTATAGGAAAGAGTCCCAAATGTTGCATAAATGTCTCATTATTAAACTCGTCAGTTTATAAGTCATTTATATCACAGGTAGGAAAGGCGCAGCACTGCAGAAGGTCTACTGGCCCGTGCTAGATCGGTCTAACTCACACCGCAACCACACGCCCAACTTCCTCTCTACAGAGGCAAATATCTACGTGAAGTGCTACATGAGCTGAGTGACCCATACAGATTTAACGCTCTCCATTAAAAAATAACTCATTTCTGAAACGTGCAGAAATATAATCAAAAGTAACAAGTTTGAGCACGTTTTTATCATTTATAATATACAATTTTTACCAAAATATACGTCATAATTTATATATATATATATATACATGTATATATATATATAAACCTTGACAGGTCAGACGGAGGTTCGAGCTTCTAACAATCATTACACTGGAATGATATTCAAAAAATCCTGATTAACTCTCGGTTCATCAATCATTGATACACTGTCACTACAATTACGAGGAGAGCGCTAAACTCGGAAGAAGAACACAGCTCCTGGGCAATGTCAGGTCATCAGGCTTGATCCTAAATAAGGGTGCTGTTGGAGTGTGAGCAAAGTAACATTTATGAAGGGGTTCAGGGAAACCGGCAGGCCGGACTTGAGTCCTGGAGATGGGAAGTACAGTGCCTGCACTCTGAAGGAGGGGTGTTAATGTTGCAGTTTAAAAACTGTAGTGTAAAGCACCCTTCTGGCAAGACAGTGATGGAGTGAATGATGGTGAAAGTTTTTCTTTTTCGGGCCACCCTGCCTTGGTGGGAATCGGCCAGAGTAATAATAAAAAAAAATATAATAAATAAAAAAAAGGAAATCCAAGGGGTTATTCCCCCCTCCCCCTTTGTTACGAGGAATTTAAAAGTCGGACGTTCTGTATACCAATAAATAACTTAACGATAGAAACCTTTTGACGACGATTCCATCTCGTACAATTGTCAAGTGACAATTGAGGGCAGAAAAGTAAAGAAGGCCTGGATGAAGATACAGTAGGGACACAAGTCGGGGATTTTGTTGTATTATTCCAGCCACGTTATTATGATTGCTTATTCTTGGTATTAAACAATTTGCAAATGCCATTTGGCAAATTGCTGAGGGAAGATGAGAATGGTCGATCCACTTTACGAGAAGCCGCGGACACTTAAGTCAACACAGGCAATAAAGTGCATGTATGAGCTTTCTAATGAATAATAAAGTCGGTGATAAGGCTGAACCACTGTGCATCACCAGGGACGTCAAATTAAATCAGCTGGTATAATTCCCCCGTTGCTGTGGTCAAGAAAAATTGCTTTTGAATCCACAAACGTGGAACTGAAATCTACAAGTGTGGAATTAGAATCCTCATATATGGAATCAGTATCTGCAAATATGGAATTAGAATCCACGTGTATGGAATCAGAATCTACGAATGTGGAATCAGAATTCACGTATAATGAATCGAATCAGCAAATATGAAATCAGAAACAACAAACATCACTTAGAATTTAGAGACATGGGACTAAAATCTACGAACACGGTATTAGATTCCACAAGCGTGGAATTATAATCCCCAGACACGGCATTAAAATCCTCAAGCATGAAATTGGAATTAACTAAATGGAATTAGATTCAACGCAGTGTTTGTACTCTTTTTCGGTATATATATATATATATATATATATATATATATATATATATATATATATATATATATATATATATATATATATATATATATATATATATATATATATATATATATATATACATATATATATATGTACCTTGAAAGACATACATTGTATATACACTATATACACAAAAAAATATACACAACTTTCGATGTATACGTTGTGTATACGAGAGGTGTATATACTTTTCTAGTATACAAACTTATCTTTGAGTAATAAATCTATACAGACAAAAGTATTATTTAACAGAGATTTAGTAAATAACAAAAAGGCACAATACCGTGACTGGAACAATACACAAATAACCCAAACATAGGAGAGACGTGCTTACGACGACGTTTCGGTCCGTCCTGGACCATTTACAGAGTCAGTCTGTGCTCGTGACCTTTTACACAACCATCCAAAAATACTATAATCCCTAAAATACGGATTAAATCAAACTCTCATCATATATACGCTGAGAGAAATGCAGCTCTCAGTGTATATATCCTGTGTGTTAATGTATAGGTATACTTCTGTATCCATACTAGTAAACTCTATCTATATGCTTGTCTAAATAAAAACTGTAAATTACATCACATCAGGAGAGTTACAGATTTGTGTACCAAAAAAACAAATTTTTGCCAATAGATTTACAAAAATGTCTAGAAAATTAATCTCATCAATAGACTGACATCTGCATTTACAAAATACAGGACGAAATATTTTTTCCTCTATTAAAAAAGTGAGGCTAGTAAAAACGTTTTGAACTGACGAAATCAAATTAAAAAACGCAAGGGAAAAAAAAGAGAATTCTAAGAGCAAAACACCGAAGGGAATGGCTAACCTGGACGCAGTTTGAGGATTAAAAATGGCACGACACTTCCTACCCCTAAGCTGGAATGACAGTGTTATTGCTCTGGGGGAGGATTTAGGTTCCAGACTTGTAATGGTGATACAGGTGACATCTAGGGGCAGGGGTCGGAACTCACGAAGGGGGAAGAGGTGACAAGCAGGTTATTAAAAGCGCTGACGAAGAAGCAAGAGGAGAGATAGGAGAGGAGAACACGAGGGATAACATGATGAAAAGAGATTCAGAAGACAAGTTGAAAAAGGTTGGTGGAAGAATTTTGGAGGGTATGTAAAAGGAAGAAATTAAAAGTGAACGTAGAAAAAGAGTTGGGAGATAAGAGGTAACAAAAAGTCAAGGAAATGATAAAGTGAATAACAGACTGAAAGGTTGGAGAATGAAGGAAGGGAATATATTCATACGTGGGGGAGTGGACACGTCAGCAGATGGTTCTGTGAAGGATGAGGTCAACCACAAAACAGGCAAATGGAAATGAAAGGTGGATGATGTGTTGAAGCACCTGTGGAAAGAGAGTTTGTTTGTGGAGGGCAAAGAATGGAATGTACCATAGCAAAATGGTCTAACCACTTTTATATGGGTATGAGGTTTGGGTTGTGAATGTTGTAGAGAGGAGACTACAGGCAGTGGAGATGTTGTGTTTAAATGAGTGCAACTTATTGTGTGGGCATCATGCAGAGAATTCTGGCCGTAGAGATTAAACGTGAATGAAGGTAACTATTGGAGAAATTCAGAAGGTTGAGGAGGGGTTGTTGAGGTGGTTTGGTCATGTAGAGAGGAAGGAGAAAGATGGGTTGACGATGAGGATGTATAAATCTGGGATGGAAGGTAGGAAAGAGGGAGGGTCGTCCCAAGAGGGAGGCTTGGGAATCCAGCAGGCTTGTATGAGCGTCTTTATCTATCTATCTATCTATCTATCTATCTATCCATCTATCTCTGTCTTTTCGTTATTTATTTTTCTGTGTCCCTTCCCCTCTTCATTACTGTCTCTCTGCCTGTCCCTCCCTGTACGAAAATCTGTCTCTGTCATTCTCTGTACCTCTGTCTATCCACATCATCTCTGTTTTTGCGTCTCTCTCTCTCTCTCTCTCTCTCTCTCTCCCTCTGTCCTCCTCTCGGTCTCCTAGTGTATGCTTGCTGTCTGCCTGTCTCGCACTGACTCGTCTCTTCTCGTGTCTGAGCTGTCACTCTCTACCACCAGAGTGGTTAATTCGTCACACTTGAGCATCTCTCCTACACTGTAATTACCCGGGGCATCCTTCACTAATGCCCAAGGGCCACAAGTGCCCTCCTGCCACCACTATCTTGAGACATCAGATTATGAGAGAGGCTTAAATTGAAGGTAATTATACTGTTTACCTCCTGCTATTTAGCTGTCTCTCTGCAGGGAGATAGTAACAGGGATAACCAGTAGAGATACCCTGCAGAGATACCCTGCAGGGATACCCAGCAGTGATACCCAGTAATGATACCAGCAATGATTATCAGTGGTGATACCAGCAGTGACTGTACAAAGGATACCAACAATTATATACCTTGTCATTAGAGGACGGAGAATCGAGCCTCCATAACTACTTGGTCTGAATGACCCTTACAACATAAGTTCCTCACATTAATAATAATAATAATAATAATAATAATAATAATAATAATAATAATAATAATAATAATAATAATAATAATAATAATAATAATAATAATAATAACAATAATAATAATATTAATAATAATTATAATAATAATAATAATAATAATATTCCTCATTTGTAATTAGATGATTAACGTATTAAGTCAATTTGACTAATTTTAAAACCTGAAACCTGTGTTTTTTTTTAATGAAATTCAGTTTAACCAAAAAAATAATGATTAAATTTTTACAGTATATGGAATATATATCGTGCCGAATAGGTAAAAACTTGCGATTTTGGCTTAAATAGCAACGCCCTTGTTGCCGAATAATGCAAGCGAAAATTTGTGTATGCAATAATTCCGCAAAAATCATTCTGAATCTAACAAAAAAATATATTTAATTGTCTTTGTATATTCGGTGCATATACGCTGATACACACATCTCATTGTATATACACTGATATACATGACTAAGTGTCACTCCAGAGGTAATATATACCTCCAGAGAGTATATGCAGCTCTCTACTGCATATATCAACACTTCACATTATTAAACCAGGTTTAAACGAGATCTCCAATAATCGTAATAACATTACTACCGACTTTAACCTTCAGCGTAAATACAAATTATAATATAACATCAGGACATAGTAATTTGTGCACGTTGGGTGTTGGTGATGGTGTTATTTACCAGTGTCCAAAACTGCGCCACGTTACCTACAGCCTTCCAGGTTCTTTATGAAGAACGGGGACTGTGTTGGTGGTGGTGGTGGTGGTGATGGTGGTGGTGGTGGTGGTGGTGGTTGTGGTAGTGGTGGTGGTGGTGGTGGTGGTGGTGGTGGTGGTGGTGGTGGTGGTGGTGGTGGTGGTGGTGGTGGTGCTGGTGGTGGTGGTGGTGGTGGTGGTGGTGGTGGTGGTGGTGGTGGTGGTGGTGGTGGTGGTGGTGGTGGTGGTGGTGGTGCTGGTGGTGGTGGTGGTGGTTTTGGTGGTGGTGGTGGTGGTGCTGGTGGTGGTGGTGGTGGTGGTGGTGGTGGTGGTGGTGGTGCTGCTGCTGCTGCTGCTACTGCTGCTGCTGTTGCTGCTACTGCTGCTGCTGCTGCTACTGCTACTGCTGCTGCTGCTGCTGCTGCTGCTGCTGCTGCTACTGCTGCTGCTGCTGCTGCTGCTGCTGCTGCTGCTGCTGCTGCTGCTGCTGCTGCTGCTACTACTACTTCTACTACTACTACTATTACTACTACTACTACTATCACTATTTATAATTTAATAATAATAATAATAATAATAATAATAATAATAATAATAATAATATAATTCATGTTAATACTACCATTTCACTTATTAATCTTAAGGACTTTCCTACCCCAATTACCCGAGGTTACTCACCTTTGGTCTCCCTACCTCCCTACCTCCCAACCTCCCTACCTCCCAACTTCCCTACCTCCATGGCCACCGCTCTGAGGTAACCCACTATCTATAACCATGTAACCTCTCAACCCTTTGCTAACCTGACTTCATCTTCGTCGTGTTCTCTCACTTTCCAGGCCACCTGAAGGTGAATGCACACACTACGGGTGTCAGAGGGAGAAAATGTAATTTGCAGACGCTATAATAATCTCAATGTTCCCTTTAAAGAGGTTACACCTTCCTTCTGGGGTACAGGGAAGGAGAGAAATGAAGATAACCCCTCCCTCTCTCTCTCTCTCTCCCTCCCAATTCCACCCTCTTTTCAATCTTTCATCCACTCTCGCTCCTACCTCTCCTCCATCTCTCTCATCCCTTCCTTCCTATAATGATATTAGCAATAATAATAATAATAATCTTTATTTCAACAAGTACATGTACAAGGTATACAGGCCTACCTGACATCATTGACATACCACTATATAGAAAACCTCTTGTTATGTGGAGCATTTCGGGTAAATTAGGTCCCCAGGATGCGACCCACACCAGTCGACTAACACCCAGGTACCTATTTTACTGATAGGTGAACATGAACAGCAGATGTCTTACGGAAACACGTCCTTATGTTACCACTCCAGAGTGCGCTACCAGACGAGCTATGTAACACCCTGGAGTGGGCACAGTCTGAGCACATTCACTCTATCTCATTTCAGATGTAATTTACCTAAGCTCATATGTGCATGTTTATTATTTATATTAATTTATTTTATGAATATTTATGCCTTGATGCCAGTGGTATTATTCATCATTAATATTGTTCTGCTAATTTGTATAATAAGAGAGTATTTACATATATCTCAACATTTATACTTGTACAATTAATAGACTATTATTATTATTATTATTATTATTATTATTATTATTATTATTATTATTATTATTAGTAGTAGTAGTAGTAGTAGTAGTAGTAGTAGTATTAGCAGTAATAATAATGGAAGTAATAATATCAGTAGAAGCAGTGGTAGTATTAGTGATAGTAGTGGTAATAGTGAAAGTAGTAATAGTAATAGCAGTAAAAGCAGTTGTACTACTACTACTACTACTACTACTACTACTAGTAGTAGTAGTAGTAGTAGTAGCAGTAGTGGTATTAGTAATAGTTGTAGTAGTTGCTGCTGTTATCGTTGTTTTTCAGATTGATAACATCAAGAACTTGGCTACATCATGTTCATCACTCCAGGATCCAGACTTTATCCTAAATCCTCTCATCTTCTTGGCTAAACAGTCACAATCATTGCTGGAACACACTGCGGACTTCATACTCTGTACTCTCAAGTTATTTCACTTAGTTCTCTCTTCCTTTAATAAGACAACTTGTAATTTGCCTCAGTCAAGTTACAACACATCGGCCGGAACAAGTCACCAAAAAAAAAAAAAAAACGATTTTGTAACTGTTGTAACTTAACAATGGTTCAGGAGATGGGAACCGAAACGTCGTCATAAGGTTCGTCTGTTAAGTGAGAGCCTTTGGTAAATTTGTGTCTCTGTCTGGTTGAAGATTTTCGAATCACATAGAAGAGGAAATTTCGTACTGACTTCGGGCGGCGTTCCCAATGCGATGTATAGTATCCCTCAATTTTTGTCTACTATATTCCACAATAAGGTATATATGTTTGTGCATTTATTAAAGATATGGTAGGAGAGAAGTGGAATATTCAAAAGGCCTCAGGGAGAAATTTAAAAAAAAGATTCCATAAGCCTTCTTTTAATCTTCTCCGAGGCTATGGGTCCCAATTTATATTTATGAAAACGATGATCTATATTACACAGGAAGCGGCAAGTGGAGTGAGCTGGTTATTGAGTATTTCTAAGACGTGTATTGTACCCCACTTTCGCCTGTGTAATAAAGTCTCTATACCGGTTCCCGTGATGTAATAATTTACGTACCATTATACTCCGGATGTGCTACCTTCTTTCATTTTTCTAATATGTCCAGGAGCTAGGAAAATCCTTTCCATTATCACTGCACTGTTTTCGCGAAATACTTCCACGGGATCTCAAGTTCCTTGAATAAGTGTTGGGTGATAGTAGAACTATCTAAGATAGATCTACTATCACCCAGTAATTAGTGGTAATTGCTGGTATAAGTGTGGGTCGAGTCAGGAGGGAGTAAGTTGACCAGACCCCAGAGTTAAGATAGTCCCGTAGCTCTGTTGCTAGCGCACTCAGCTCACACAGTGAGGTCTGTGGTTCGATCCCTGGTACGGTTGGACACATTAGAGCGTGTTTCCTCAAGACACCTTGTGTCCCTGTTCGCCTAGCAGCAAGTAGGCACATGAGTGTTAGCTGACTGGTGTGAGTCGCAGCCTGGGGACAAACTTAACCTAATTTGCCAGAAATGCTCTGCGTAACAAGGGGTTTTCTATGTAGTATGTCATTGATGTCAGCTAGGCCTGTATACGTTGTACATGTACTTGTAGAAATAAAGATTATTATTATTATTAGTACGTATTACTATTATTATTATTATTATTATTATTATTATTATTATTATTATTATTATTATTATTATTATTATTATTATTATTATTATTATGTGCGTCTACATCACTCACACTTCTATATACGTATCCCCTCGGTCCGTGTTCATTAACTATATTTACCTCTCCCTCTACGATCACCTCTCTCCTGCGCCTTCTGCTGTCCTAACCTAGACTCAGACACCTAGATAAAACCTGATAGTTCTTCATCTAGGTAGAAGTAGATAGTTTTTCTCAATAGATAACCTCGGCGTGAACCCCAAAGGAAAAAAAAGCCTTTTAATACAATGTACAAAAAAAGGCTTTTCTGCTACCAGTGGCTATAATTCACTTGTCGGCATTTACCACTGTCTATTTGTCTTTCTCTTGTATTACCCCTCTTCACCGTCTTTACTCGCATATGTATCTACACCGCTTGTCTTTCCCCACTTGTCTCTTTACCCTTCCTACCTTCCCTCAACACTCACCCTCTGTTTACACTACTTTAACCCCGCCCTCTCTCTCTCTCTCTCTCTCTCTCTCTCTCTCTCTCTCTATGTCGTACTTAACTCCTCACAGAGAAAGGGTGGAATTTTGTCGTGAGTTTTGCCTTTATTAATATCAGAATGCGAGACAAAATTCGAGCATAATACCATAACAAAAACTATTTAACACAATACCCTTAGTTGAACAATTCACGAGCAGTGGCTTACGCACTGGCTTAAAGTTTTACGACTGACTCGCCATGGGTTCTAACCCATATTTCCACCTCATAAGAACATAAGAAAGAAGGAGCACTGCAGCAGGTCTACTGGCCCATACTAGGCATATTACCCTACGTCAAATCTACCTCGTTTATTCCTAATTATTCTACATCATCTAACCATCACACAGACTTACACTACTGACTTTAAAAAAACATTTGTCGATTTCTAGAATAAGGTTCATTTGATTTTTTCATACCATAATCTCACTATCTTTAAGAGCAGATGAAGAAATAACTGCTGAGGAGAGAGAGCGTTTATCTAACATATTGACGGAAATTCTGGCTGGATTTTGGAGTGAGGTCCACTAGCTGGTTCTTGTGGCATGATTCACTAGCTGGTTCTTGTGGCATGGTTCACTAGCCGGGGTCTTGTGGCATGGTTCACTGGCTGGTTCTTGTGGCATGATTCACTAGCTGGTTCTTGTGGCATGGTTCACTAGCCGGGGTCTTGTGGCATGGTTCACTGGCTGGTTCTTGTGGAATGGTTCACTAGCTGGTTCTTGTGGCATGGTTCACTAGCTGGGTCTTGTGGCATGGTTCACTAGCCGGGGTCTTGTGGCATGGTTCACTGGCTGGTTCTTGTGGCATGGTTCACTAGCTGGTTCTTGTGGCATGGTTCACTAGCCGGGGTCTTGTGGCATGGTTCACTAGCCGGGGTCTTGTGGCATGGTTCACTGGCTGGTTCTTGTGGCATGGTTCACTAGCTGGTTCTTGTGGCATGGTTCACTAGCTGGTTCTTGTGGCATCGTTCACTAGCTGGTTCTTGTGGCATGGTTCACTAGCTGGGTCTTGTAGCATGGTTCACTAGCCGGGGTGTTGTGGCATGGTTCACTGGCTGGTTCTTGTGGCATCGTTCACTAGCTGGTTCTTGTGGCATGGTTCACTAGCTGGTTCTTGTGGCATCGTTCACTAGCTGGTTCTTGTGACATGGTTCACTAGCTGGTTCTGGTGGCATGGTTCACTAGCTGGGTCTTGTGCATAGTTCACTAGCCGGGGTCTTGTGATATGGTTCACTAGCTGGTTCTTGTGGCATGGTTCACTAGCTGGTTCTTGTGGCATGGTTCACTAGCTGGTTCTTTTAGCATGGTTCACTAGCTGGGTCTTGTGCATAGTTCACTAGCCGGGGTCTTGTGACATGGTTCACTAGCTGGTTCTTGTGGCATGGTTCACTAGCTGGTTCTTGTGGCATGGTTCACTAGCTGGTTCTTGTGGCATGGTTCACTAGCTGGGTCTTGTGGCATGGTTCACTAGCTGGGTCTTGTGGCATGGTACACTAGCTGGGTCTTGCGCATAGTTCACTAGCCGGGGTATTGTGGGATGGTTCACTAGCTGGTTCTTGTGGCATGGTTCACTAGCTGGTTCTTGTGGCATGGTTCACTAGCTGAGTCTTGTGGCATGGTTCACTAGCTGGGTTATATGGAGATGGTCACTAACAGGGTTACATGGTGAGCTTCACTAGCTGCTCCACACCGTGTATTGGTGTTCCTCTCTCGTAGCTAACACGGTGTGGGAGGCAGTCACCAGCTTCCATATCTGACTAACTGCTGGCCTTCTTGGCTGCGCCCGATTACCTCTACCCTGATTAGGCTCCAGCAACCCGCATTAAGGAGCGCAAACAACATACCTTTTTGTGGCCACAGTTTAGTAAGTAGCAACAGTTAAAGAATAATAATATTTTGGGTCCTTTGGAGAGTGTGGGCGCACACACCCTCCTTGGACACACACACACACACACACACACACACACACACACACACACACACACAGTGTATATGAGGCACTCAGTTTCAACTCGTAAACGAGAGGTCTTTGTAAAGACTGTGGTCGCTATAGTTTTTTTTTTAGACCGTGTTCTTTAGTTGTTTTGTTGTTGCTGTTGTTGTTGTAATATCACTACTGCTACTGCTACTACTACTACTTCTACTACTACTACTACCACTACTACTACTACTACTGCTGCTGCTGCTGCTGCTGCTGCTGCTGCTGCTGCTATTACTACTACTACTAATTATTATTATTATTAAGGAAAGCAGTGTGTGTGGGATTACATATGCACTTCTGCTATGAACTACAGCTGCGTCTGATGTATGGTTGGTCAGTGGTGGAGGTACGGTCGATCAGACGGCACGAGACTAGTTCATCTGATTGACTCGGACTCCCCACTTCCACTCTTGCCATAGTAAGATGGGAAACGTCTGGCCTCAGAGAGAGAGAGAGAGAGAGAGAGAGAGAGAGAGAGAGAGAGAGAGTGAGATCACAAGTTATAACCACCAGGACCATGAGTTTTGATCAAATTACAGACTGCTAACAACGTGCGGTGTATGTATGTCTGTCTGGAGGTTCTCTAAACCCATACTATATACATACCAATTAACATTGTAATGTAACGCTGATGACCACTATCAGAGGATAATATTAATGATGATAATGATAAGGGGAAGTGTCGACCCTCGTTGTACTTTAGCTCTAGTGAGACATTAACAAGCGTAGGTGGAGGAATAACAAGGTGATAAGCCATACACTCACGTCAGTGATTTGTATTCTACATTCTCTTCAAGATCCAGAATAAATTTTGATTACAACGATTATGTTTTAATATTAATCACTCGGCACAACGTACCCGGGTATCATAGATGAAGCCTATTGCTAGAAAGTTATTTTCCGGGTGTTAGTGTCTCAGAGAGACACTCAGATTCTCAAAGAGACTCTCAGACTCCAAGAGAGACTCTCAGCCTCTCAGAGAGACTCTCCCTAAAATACTGGAACATTGAATGGTTTGCTTCTGTTCGGGAACTTATAGAACCGTCACAAGCCCGGCAGGACGACCACTCTTAATACCTCTCATAAATTATAAACAGTACGAGAGGTTTAAATTTTTACACCGGTTTGTTGAGGTTATTCTCCGGGGCCAGCTAATATTACCTTCATTAGGTACCCTTCAGAGTACGTAATTATCATACGTATGGGACAGGCTCCCTCCCATTCCAATTAGGTATTACTGGAGTATATAGAGTAGCGGGTATTACACAACAGACACTGGTACAGCAAGAGAGAGTATTAGGGCCTTTAAAGAGGTTTTAAAAGCTACATAGTTTGCTAACATGAAAGAAAAGTTAAATACAACTCACAATTAAAGCAGATTTTATAAATACACAAAGAAAAAGATGGAGATCACTAGAGGGTGGAGATAATATCAAGTAATATCAGGCTAGTTGCCTCACCGGATAGTACCACAGACCTGTGTTCCAACACGCTGGAAGACTCCACACCCTTATTAGTCACTCCTTATACCCACTAGTCACTCCAGCGGTCCAGCCACACCACAAACTTTCGCTGGCTATAGGTACCTTGCTACTGTTCCATATACTGGCCTATAGCTTGACTCACGAAATCGTAATGACACGATCGCGGGTTCTATCCCCGCCCGTGGTATGGTTTTTTTCTGGCCTATAGCCTCCACCGGCTTCCCTCGGAAAGTCGCCTCAGAGACCAGCATATTCCATAATTATTATATTCATGATTTAGAAAACTTACAAGTGGATGAGTAAGACACATGTGCAACAAATACGTATGTTGCACCGTTTGTCTCAGTATTGCGTTGATCAAGTCGCTGGTTGGTCGAGTGTTGCAACAGTGAAGGTACCCAAGTATTGAGAATGTGTGTTTTATTCACACATTGTAGCAAGTCAAAGTAACTGGCACTTCCGAAGAGACTTTGTTATCCCTCTGACGGATATCAGAGGTGAGAAAAAAACAGATACAGGATAAGAGGGGGTGACACATATGGACAAGAACACATACTGAAGAACGTCTCAGGTGCGCACAACCAGCGCCAGAAGCTTGACTACCAACTAGACAATGATGGTTGACAAAGTCTTAAGCTGGGATAACCCTCAGCTCGATTGGTAGGGCACTCAGCTCACACACTGCTATCCCTGTTCACCTATCAGTAAAATAGGTACCTGGGTGTTAGACGACTGGTGTGGGTCGCATCCTGAAGACAAAATTAACCTAATTTGCCTAATTTGCACGAAATTCTCTGCATAATAAGGAGCTTTGTATATAGTAGTATGTCACTGATGTCAGCTAGGTCTGTATATATTGTATATATACTTGTAGAAATAAAGATTATTATTATTATTATTATTATTATTATTATTATTATTATTATTATTATTATTATTGTTATTATTATTATTATTATTATTATTATTATTATTATTATTATTATTATTATTATTATTATTATTATTATTATTATTATTATTATTATTATTTGAGAACTTGACAAAACGGCCCCAGTACCCGCATTCTCCTAGCTCTATAGCCATTCTGATTTTGCGCTTTCCCGCAAAATGTAACACAAATACAGACACTGTAGCCTGCTCGACGCGCACGCTGACACCACAACACTGCCGGTAACATTCTCTAATCCGGCCCGGGATCCAAAAATTTCGTGGTCTTGAACCTGCCTCTTATACTGCCTCCTGCGACACTTCGAGGGGAGGTGCTTGGGTTGTGGTGAAGGGCTCTTGATGTGAGGAAATGGAACGTTAGTGAAAGAGCCATAAAGGCAGTATAATGATAATAATAATAATAATAATAATAATAATAATAATAATAATAATAATAATAATAATAATAATAATAATAATAATCATAATAATAATAATAATAATAATAATAATAATAATAATAATAATAATAATAATAATCATAATAATAATAATAATAATAAAAATAATAATAATCATAATAATAATAATAATAATAATAATAATAATAATAATAATAATAATAATAATAATAATAATAATAATAATAATAATAATAATAATCATAATAATAATAATAATAATAATAAAAATAATAATAATAATAATAATAATAATAATAATAATAATAATAATAATAATAATAATAATAATGATAAGGGGCGTATACTCTGGGTATGCGAGGTGAGCGCCGCACTCCCATCAAAAGACAGTAAAATCATTATAAATATTAATTAAGGTCACTCAATGATATAATCATGGATGATGATAGGAAAGTAATTCTTGTGTTCATTGTTATCAAATATTGCGGCAGTTGTTGTGAGTAATACTTATACCAGAGTAGAAGATTCACCAGGACAATACTGTGCACACACTGTAACAACACTGTGCACACACTGTAACAACACTGTGCACACACTGTAACAACACTGTGTACACACTGTAACAACACTGTGCACACACTGTAACAACACTGTGTACACACTGTAACACTGTGTACACACTGTAACACTGTGTACACACTGTAACAACACTGTGTACACACTGTAACACTGTGTACACACTGTAACAACACTGTGTACACACTGTAACACTGTGTACACACTGTAACAACACTGTGTACACACTGTAACACTGTGCACACACTGTAACAACACTGTGTACACACTGTAACACTGTGTACACACTGTAACACTGTGCACACACTGTAACAACACTGTGTACACACTGTAACACTGTGTACACACTGTAACAACACTGTGCACACACTGTAGCAACACTGTGCACACACTGTAACAACACTGTGTACACACTGTAACACTGTGCACACACTGTAACAACACTGTGTACACACTGTAACACTGTGTACACACTGTAACACTGTGCACACACTGTAACAACACTGTGTACACACTGTAACACTGTGTACACACTGTAACAACACTGTGCACACACTGTAGCAACACTGTGCACACACTGTAACAACACTGAGCACACACTGTAACAACACTGTGCACACACTGTAGCAACACTGTGCACACACTGTAACAACACTGAGCACACACTGTAACAACACTGTGCACACACTGTAACAACACTGTGCACACACTGTAGCAACACTGAGCACACACTGTAACAACACTGTGCACACACTGTAACAACACTGTGCACACGCTGTAACAACACTGAGCACACACTGTAACAACACTGTGCACACACTGTAACAACACTGTGCACACACTGTAACAACACTGTGCACACACTGTAACAACACTGTGCACACACTGTAACAACACTGTGTACACACTGTAACAACACTGTGCACACACTGTAGCAACACTGTGCACACACTGTAACAACACTGAGCACACACTGTAACAACACTGTGCACACACTGTAGCAACACTGTGCACACACTGTAACAACACTGAGCACACACTGTAACAACACTGTGCACACACTGTAGCAACACTGTGCACACACTGTAACAACACTGAGCACACACTGTAACAACACTGTGCACACACTGTAACAACACTGTGCACACACTGTAACAACACTGTGCACACACTGTAACAACACTGTGCACACACTGTAACAACACTGTGCACACACTGTAACAACACTGTGCACACACTGTAACAACACTGTGCACACACTGTAACAACACTGTGCACACACTGTAACAACACTGTGCACACACTGTAACAACACTGTGCACACACTGTAACAACACTGTGCACACACTGTAACAACACTGTGTACACACTGTAACAACACTGTGTACACACTGTAACAACACTGTGTACACACTGTAACAACACTGTGTACACACTGTAACAACACTGTGTACACACTGTAACAACACTGTGTACACACTGTAACAACACTGTGCAAACACTGTAACAACACTGTGCACACACTGTAACAACACTGTGTACACACTGTAACAACACTGTGCACACACTGTAACAACACTGTGCACACACTGTAACAACACTGTGTACACACTGTAACAACACTGTGCACACACTGTAACAACACTGTGTACACACTGTAACAACACTGTGTACACACTGTAACACTGTGTACACACTGTAACAACACTGTGTACACACTGTAACAACACTGTGCACACACTGTAACAACACTGTGTACACACTGTAACAACACTGTGTACACACTGTAACACTGTGTACACACTGTAACAACACTGTGCACACACTGTAACAACACTGTGTACACACTGTAACAACACTGTGTACACACTGTAACAACACTGTGTACACACTGTAACACTGTGTACACACTGTAACAACACTGTGCACACACTGTAACAACACTGTGTACACACTGTAACAACACTGTGTACACACTGTAACAACACTGTGCACACACTGTAACAACACTGTGTACACACTGTAACAACACTGTGTACACACTGTAACAACACTGTGCACACACTGTAACAACACTGTGCACACACTGTAACAACACTGTGTACACACTGTAACAACACTGTGTACACACTGTAACAACACTGTGTACACACTGTAACAACACTGTGCACAGACTGTAACAACACTGTGTACACACTGTAACAACACTGTGCACACACTGTAACAACACTGTGCACACACTGTAACAACACTGTGCACACACTGTAATAACACTGTGTACACACTGTAACAACACTGTGTACACACTGTAACAACACTGTGTACACACTGTAACAACACTGTGTACACACTGTAACAACACTGTGTACACACTGTAACAACACTGTGTACACACTGTAACAACACTGTGCACACACTGTAATAACACTGTGTACACACTGTAACAACACTGTGCACACACTGTAACAACACTGTGTACACTCTGTAACAACACTGTGTACACACTGTAACAACACTGTGTACACACTGTAACAACACTGTGCACACACTGTAACAACACTGTGTACACTCTGTAACAACAC
>NC_091318.1:28487603-28495103 GCF_038502225.1 Cherax quadricarinatus | reverse complement strand
TTTTTAAACTGCAACATTAACACCCCTCCTTCAGAGTGCAGGCACTGTACTTCCCATCTCCAGGACTCAAGTCCGGCCTGCCGGTTTCCCTGAATCCCTTCATAAATGTTACTTTGCTCACACTCCAACAGCACGTCAAGTATTAAAAACCATTTGTCTCCATTCACTCCTATCAAACACGCTCACGCATGCCTGCTGGAAGTCCAAGCCCCTCGCACACAAAACCTCCTTTACCCCATCCCTCCAACCTTTCCTAGGCCGACCCCTACCCCGCCTTCCTTCCACTACAGACTTATACACTCTTGAAGTCACTCTGTTTCGCTCCATTCTCTCTACATGTCCGAACCACCTCAACAACCCTTCCTCAGCCCTCTGGACAACAATTTTGGTAATCCCGCACCTCCTCCTAACTTCCAAACTACGAATTCTCTGCATTATATTCACACCACACATTGCCCTCAGACATGACATCTCCACTGCCTCCAGCCTTCTCCTCGCTGCAACATTCATCACCCATGCTTCACACCCATATAAGAGTGTTGGTAAAACTATACTCTCATACATTCCCCTCTTTGCCTCCAAGGACAAATCTCCACTGCCTCCAGCCTTCTCCTCGCTGCAACATTCATCACCCATGCTTCACACCCATATAAGAGTGTTGGTAAAACTATACTCTCATACATTCCCCTCTTTGCCTCCAAGGACAAAGTTCTTTGTCTCCACAGACTCCTAAGTGCACCACTCACCCTTTTCCCCTCATCAATTCTATGATTCACCTCATCTTTCATAGACCCATCCGCTGACACGTCCACTCCCAAATATCTGAATACATTCACCTCCTCCATACTCTCTCCCTCCAATCTGATATCCAATCTTTCATCACCTAATCTTTTTGTTATCCTCATTACCTTACTCTTTCCTGTATTCACTTTTAATTTTCTTCTTTTGCACACCCTACCAAATTCATCCACCAATCTCTGCAACTTCTCTTCAGAATCTCCCAAGAGCACAGTGTCATCAGCAAAGAGCAACTGTGACAACTCCCACTTTATGTGTGATTCTTTATCTTTTAACTCCACGCCTCTTGCCAAGACCCTCGCATTTACTTCTCTTACAACCCTATCTACAAATATATTAAACAACCACGGTGACATCACACATCCTTGTCTAAGGCCTATTTTTACTGGGAAATAATTTCCCTCTTTCCTACATATTCTAACTTGAGCCTCACTATCCTCGTAAAAACTCTTCACTGTTTCAGTAACCTACCTCCTACACCATACACCTGCAACATCTGCCACATTGCCCCCCTATCCGCCCTGTCATACGCCTTTTCCAAATCCATAAATGCCACAAAGACCTCTTTAGCCTTATCTAAATACTGTTCACTTATATGTTTCACTGTAAACACCTGGTCCACACATCCCCTACCTTTCCTAAAGCCTCCTTGTTCATCTGCTATCCTATTCTCCGTCTTACTCTTAATTCTTTCAATAATAACTCTACCATACACTTTACCAGGTATACTCAACAGACTTATCCCCCTATAATTTTTGCACTCTCTTTTGTCCCCTTTGCCTTTATACAAAGAACCTATGCATGCTCTCTGCCAATCCCTAGGTACCTTACCCTATTCCATACATTTATTAAATAATTGCACCAACCACTCCAAAACTATATCCCCACCTGCTTTTAACATTTCTATCTTTATCCCATCAATACCGGCTGCCTTACACCCTTTCATTTTTCCTACTGCCTCACGAACTTCCCCCACACTCACAACTGACTCTTCCTCACTCCTACAAGATGTTATCCCTCCTTGCCCTATACACGAAATCACAGCTTCCCTATCTTCATCAACATTTAACAATTCCTCAAAATATTCCCTCCATCTTCCCAATACCTCTAACTCTCCATTTAATAACTCTCCTCTCCTATTTTTAACTGACAAATCCATTTGTTCTCTAGGCTTCCTTAACTTGTTAATCTCACTCCAAAACTTTTTCTTATTTTCAACAAAATTTGTTGATAGCATCTCACCCACTCTCTTATTTGCTCTCTTTTTACATTGCTTCACCACTCTCTTAACCTCTCTCTTTTTCTCCATATACTCTTCCCTCCTTGCATCACTTCTACTTTGTAAAAACTTCTCATATGCTAACTTTTTCTCCCTTACTACTCTCTTTACATCATCATTCCACCAATCGCTCCTCTTCCCTCCCGCACCCACTTTCCTGTATCCACAAACTTCTGCTGAACACTCTAACACTACATTTTAAACCTACCCCATACCTCTTCGACCCCATTGCCCATGCTCTCATTAGCCCATCTATCCTCCAATAGCTGTTTATATCTTACCCTAACTGCCTCCTCTTTTAGTTTATAAACCTTCACCTCTCTCTTCCCTGATGCTTCTATTCTCCTTGTATCCCATCTACCTTTTACTCTCAGTGTAGCTACAACTAAAAAGTGATCTGATATATCTGTGGCCCCTCTATAAACATGCACATCCTGAAGTCTACTCAACAGTCTTTTATCTACCAATACATAATCCAACAAACTACTGTCATTTCGCCCTACATCATATCTTGTATACGTATTTATCCTCTTTTTCTTAAAATATGTATTACCTATAACTAAACCCCTTTCTATACAAAGTTCAATCAAAGGGCTCCCATTATCATTTACACCTGGCACCCCAAACTTACCTACCACACCCTCTCTAAAAGTTTCTCCTACTTTAGCATTCAGGTCCCCTACCACAATTACTCTCTCACTTGGTACAAAGGTTCCTATACATTCACTTAACATCTACCAAAATCTCTCTCTCTCCTCTACATTCCTCTCTTCTCCAGGTGCATACACGCTTATTATGACCCACTTTTCGCATCAAACCTTTACTTTAACCCACATAATTCTTGAATTTACACATTCATATTCTCTTTTCTCCTTCCATAACTGATCCTTCATTATTACTGCTACTCCTTCCTTTGCTCTAACTCTCTCAGATACTCCAGATTTAATCCCATTTATTTCCCCCACCGAAACTCCCCTACCCCCTTCAGCTTTGTTTCGCTTAGGGCCAGGACATCCAACTTCTTTTCATTCATAACATCAGCAATCATCTGTTTCTTGTCATCCGCACTACATCCACGCACATTCAAGCATCCCAGTTTTATAAAGTTTTTCTTCTTCTCTTTTTTAGTAAATGTCTAGAGGAGAAGGGGTTACTAGCCCATTGCTCCCGGCATTTTAGTCGCCTCATACGACACGCATGGCTTACGGAGGAAAGATTCTTTTCCACTTCCCCATGGACAATAGAAGAAATAAAGAAGAACGAGAGCTATTTAGAAAAAGGAGAAAAACCTAGATGTATGTATATATATATGCATGTGCGTGTCTGTGAAGTGTGACCAAAGTGTAAGTTGGAGTAGCAAGATATCCCTGTTATCTTAGCGTGTTTATGAGACAGAAAAAGAAACCAGCAATCCTATCATCATGCAAAACAGTTACAGGTTTCTGTTTCACACACACACACACACACACACACACACACACACACATATATATATATATATATATATATATATATATATATATATATATATATATATATATATATATATATATATATATATATATATATATATATATGCAATAAGATCACAGTAAACAGGTGATTTCGGAATATGCAAAACAACCACTCTGAAAAAATAGAGAAATTCCAAGCGCTTTCGTGACTACTCACATTATCAAGGAACTATGAAAGTAAAGCATCCAAGGAAGCTATATAAGGGGTCTGGCCAGCACCTCACTATCAGATCCCACAACGGTTAAACACCTGACGCGCGCCGACCCAACTTGGTAAAAATCTCGAACTAAGATTAAAACAACATAAATATAGCATTAGAACTGGACAAGATTCCAATGCACTATTTATTCATGTAAGAGATTTTAACCATCCAATTGATTTTCAAAAAGTTGAGAAAGTAGTATCAAGCAAGTCCATGGTCGACAGGAATATAATTGAATCTTGTTTCATAAAAAGCAGTTTTGACAATAATATGAATATTTCCTTTGGTTTATATAAATTAGATCCATTTATAATTAATAGAATTTGGGAAGAATTTAATAATACACTGGACAAATAACTTTTAAATTTTCTTGGGTAGAATTGTTTGTGGGGTGAGTTGTGCAAAGGACCTATCCAAGTTGGGTCGGCGCGCGTCAGGTGTTTAACCGTTGTGGGATCTGATAGTGAGGTGCTGGCCAGACCCCTTATATAGCTTCCTTGGATGCTTTACTTTCATAGTTCCTTGAAAGCGCTTGGAATTTCACTACTCTTTCATAGTGGTTGTTTTGCGAATATATATATATATATATATATATATATATATATATATATATATATATATATATATATATATATATATATATATATATATATATGTATATATATATATATATATATATATATATATATATATATATATATATATATATATATATATATATATATATATATATATATATATATATATATATATATATATATATATATATATATATATATTCGCAAAACAACCACTATGAAAGAGTAGTGAAATTCCAAGCGCTTTCGTGACTACTCACATTGTCAAGGAACTATGAAAATAATACATCAAAGGAAGGCTAGAAATACTTTTTACAACCCAAAAAGGGACAACCAATCTTATTCAATTAAAAATATGTTGGTTCTCCCTTACCATGAAAACTTGGTTGATATGCCTTCTCTTCTTAAGACTTTTAATATTAAAGTTATATTTAAAACTCTTGATACAGTAAAAAAACTTTTGATAAAGAATTCCCCCCAAAATGCTGACGGATGTGCCTATAAGATTCCTTGTAAAATTTGTGATAAAGTTTATTACGGTTAAACTGGTAAAAATCTCGAACTAAGATTAAAACAGCATAAATATAGCATTAGAACTGGACAAGATTCCAATGCTCTATTTATTCATGTGAGAGATTTTAACCATTCAATTGATTTTCAAAAAGTTGAGAAAGTTGTATCAAGCAAGTCCATGGTCGACAGAAATATAATTGAATCTTGTTTCATAAAAAGCAGTTTTGAAAATAATATGAATATTTCTTTAGGTTTATATAAATTAGATTCATTTATAATTAATAAAATTTGGTTAGAGTTTAATAATACATTGGACAAATAATAAACCTTATTTCTTGGGTAGAATAATTTGTTAGTGGGATGCTGTGAGGACCTGTCTAGTTGGACCAGCGGACCTACTGCAGTGTTCCTCTTTTCTTATGAGTCCGGTATTGTCGCGCGTCAGGTGTTTCTTTGTTGTGGGAGTTGACTGTGAGGTGTGGTCTAAGCCCTTTAATTGCGTTCCTTTGATGTATTACTTTCATAGTTCCTTGACAATGTGAGTAGTCACGAAAGCGCTTGGAATTTCACTACTCTTTCATAGTGGTTGTTTTGTTTATAAATATATATATATATATATATATATATATATATATATATATATATATATATATATATATATATAATTATATGTATATATATATATATATATATATATATATATATATATATATATATATATATATATATATATATATATATATATATATATATATATACATTAATTTTGACACAGATGAGTTTGTTATTTAAGAAGTGTTGTTTTGCCTTTGTTTGTTTGAAGGGTAGAAGGTGTTATCTTACCTCAGTTTGTTTACATGTTAAGGGCTGTTATCTTAATTCAGTTTAAGTGTTGTTATCTTATCTAAGTACGCTTCTTCTGAACGCATTTGCTTGGAATTCCTCATTTTTACCGAAACATTGCAAGCTCCCGATAATGTGTTGGTTACAACACGAAAGGCCTAGAGCTATCATTCAACTCCCCCTCTCCCCGAGCACTATGTAGTCATGTTAATCTTAGCAACACTTTGGAACAAGCACGATAAAAAAAAAACTAATTGAAAACAGTAACAAGTCTAACGGTTTTCTAATTTTTTTTCCTCTCACTTGATAATGGTGGTGGACGGTTTTAATATGTGGTCAATGTTAATTCTGGTTGTTGAGATAATCTGGGTTTGTGAAGTTGTAAAACTATCAGAATGTTGTGGTTCCCAGACGATGTTCACCAGAAGCTTTGAGGGAAGAAATGTCGATTCCTTCACCACACCTCCTTCACCACACCTTCTTCACCACACCTCCTTCACCATACCTCCTTCACCACACCTCCTTCACCACACCTCCTTCACCACACCTCCTTCACCACACCTCCTTCACCACACCTCCTTCACCACACCTCCTTCACCACACCTTCACCACACCTCCTTCACCACACCTCCTTCACCACACCTCCTTCACCACACCTCCTTCACCACACCTCCTTCACCACACCTTCACCACACCTCCTTCACCACACCTCCTTCACCACACCTCCTTCACCATACCTCCTTCACCACACCTCCTTCACCACACCTCCTTCACCACACCTCCTTCACCACACCTCCTTCACCACACCTTCACCACACCTCCTTCACCACACCTCCTTCACCACACCTCCTTCACCACACCTCCTTCACCACACCTCCTTCACCACACCTTCACCACACCTCCTTCACCACACCTCCTTCATCATACCTCCTTCACCACACCTCCTTCACCACACCTCCTTCACCACACCTCCTTCACCACACCTCCTTCACCACGCCTCCTTCACCACACCTCCTTCACCACACCTCCTTCACCACACCTTCACCACACCTCCTTCACCACACCTCCTTCACCACACCTTCACCACACCTCCTTCACCACACCTCCTTCACCACGCCTCCTTCACCACACCTCCTTCACCACACCTCCTTCACCACACCTTCACCACACCTCCTTCACCACACCTCCTTCACCACACCTCCTTCACCACACCTTCACCACACCTCCTTCACCACACCTTCTTCACCACACCTCCTTCACCACACCTCCTTCACCACACCTTCACCACACCTCCTTCACCACACCTCCTTCATCATACCTCCTTCACCACACCTCCTTCACCACACCTCCTTCACCACACCTCCTTCACCACACCTCCTTCACCACACCTCCTTCACCACGCCTCCTTCACCACACCTCCTTCAACACACCTCCTTCACCACGCCTCCTTCACCACACCTTCTTCACCACACCTTCTTCACCACACCTTCTTCACCACACCTCCTTCACCACACCTCCTTCACCACACCTCCTTCACCACACCTTCTTCACCACACCTCCTTCACCACACCTTCTTCACCACACCTCCTTCACCACACCTTCACCACACCTCCTTCACCACACCTCCTTCACCACACCTCCTTCACCACACCTCCTTCACCACACCTCCTTCACCACACCTCCTTCACCACACCTCCTTCACCACACCTTCACCACACCTCCTTCACCACACCTTCTTCACCACACCTCCTTCACCACACCTCCTTCACCAC
>NC_091318.1:28477603-28482603 GCF_038502225.1 Cherax quadricarinatus | reverse complement strand
ACAGAGAAGCAAGGGTAAGCACACACACAACTACCCTCAGAACCCCACAACCTATCACACCATCCCAACACAAACTACAATCCATACACACAGCTTCCACCCAACCCCCAATCATAGAATCCCACAGTATGCTACCAGGTCTCCCACCCCCCACAGGCCCCCCAAACCACAGTATTGGAAAGGAAACTGAAGGTATGGTACACAAACGCTGATGGAATAACAAACAAGTGGGAGGAGTGGCACGAAAGAGTCAAAGAGACATCACTGGACATCATAGCGCTCACAGAAACCAAGCTTACAGGTATGATAACAGATGCCATCTTTCCAACGGGATACTAGATCCTGAGGAAAGACAGAAGGAACAGGGGGGGGGGTGGAGGAGTGGCACTGCTAATCAAACACCGATGGAATTTTGATGAGATGGAGAGAGGAGACAGCGGAGAAGAAAGTGATTACATAGCGGGAACGCTTCACTCTGGAAATCCCAAGGTGGTAATTGCAGTGATGTATAACCCACCACAGAACAGCAGGAGACCAGGGCATGAGTATGACGAGAGCAATAGAGCGATGGTTGACACACTGGCTGCAGTGGCCAGAAGAGCTCATGCATGCAGGGCAAAGCTCCTGATCATGGGCGACTTTAACCACAAGGAGATTGACTGGGAGAACTTGGAGCCACATGGGGGCCAAGATACATGGAAGATACACGTAAGGGACACTACAAGAGAGAGAGGAGAGGATGAACCAGCAAGACTGGACTTAGTATTCACCTTGAGCAGTGCAGATATTGAGCACATCACATATGAAAGACCCCTTGGGGCCAGCGATCATGTGATTTTGAGCTTCGAATACACAGTAGAGCTACAAGTGGACGGGGAAGCAGGAAGGCCAGGACAAATGATACCAAACTACAGGAAAGGGGACTACACGGGAATGAGGAACTTCCTGAACGAGGTTCAGTGGGACAGAGAACTGGCAGGGAAGCCAGTTAATGAGATGATGGAATATGTAGCAACAATGTGCAAGGAGGCTGAAGAGAGGTTTGTACCCAAGGGAAACAGGAATAATGAAAAAGCCAGGATGAGCCCATGGTTCACCCAAAGGTGCAAGAAGGCAAAAACCAAGTGTGCTAGGGAATGGAAGAAATATAGAAGGCAAAGGACCCAGGAGAATAAGGAGAGCAGTCGTAGAGCCAGAAACGAATATGCATAGATAAGAAGGGAGACCCAACGACAATATGAAAACGACATAGCAGCGAAAGCCAAATCTGACCCGAAGTTGTTATACAGCCACATCAGGAAGAAACCAACCGTCAAGGACCAGGTAATCAGGCTAAGGAAGGAAGGAGGAGAGACAACAAGAAATAACCGTGAAGTATGTGAGGAACTCAACAAGAGATTCAAAGAAGTGTTTACAGAGGAGACAGAAGGGGCTCCAGAGAGACGGAGAGGTGTGGCACATCACCAGGTGCTGGACACGGTACACACAACCGAGGAAGAAGTGAAGAGGCTTCTGAGTGAGCTAGGTACCTCAAAGGCAATGGGGCCAGATAACATCTCTCCTTGGGTCCTGAGAGAGGGAGCAGAGGCGCTATGTGTACTCCTAACAACAATATTCAATACATCTATCGAAACAGGGAGATTACCTGAGGCATGGAAGACAGCTAATGTAGTCCCAATCTTTAAAAAGGGAGACAGACATGAAGCACTAAACTACAGACCAGTGTCACTGACATGTATAGTATGCAAAGTCATGGAGAAGATTGTCAGGAGAAGAGTGGTGGAACACCTAGAAAGGAATGATCTCATCAACAGCACCCAACATGGTTTCAGGGACGGGAAATCCTGTGTCACAAACCTGCTGGAGTTCTATGACAAGGTGACAGCAGTAAGACAAGAAAGAGAGGGGTGGGTGGATTGCATTTTCTTGGACTGCAAGAAGGCGTTTGACACAGTACCAAACAAGAGATTAGTGCAAAAACTGGAGGACCAAGCAGGGATAACAGGGAAGGCACTACAATGGATCAGGGAATATTTGTCAGGAAGACAGCAGCGAGTAATGGTACGTGGCGAGGTGTCAGAGTGGGCACCTGTGACCAGCGGGGTCCCACAGGGGTCAGTCCTAGGACCAGTGCTGTTTCTGGTATTTGTGAACGACATGACAGAAGGAATAAACTCTGAGGTGTCACTGTTTGCAGATGACGTGAAGTTGATGAGAAGAATTCATTCGATCGAAGACCAGGCAGAACTACAAAGGGATCTGGACAGGCTGCAGACCTGGTCCAGTAATTGGCTCCTGGAGTTCAATCCCACCAAGTGCAAAGTCATGAAGATTGGGGAAGGGCAAAGAAGACCGCAGACGGAGTACAGTCTAGGGGGCCAGAGACTACAAACCTCACTCAAGGAAAAAGATCTTGGGGTGAGTATAACACCAGGCACATCTCCTGAAGCGCACATCAACCAAATAACTGCTGCAGCATATGGGCGCCTGGCAAACCTCAGAACAGCATTCCGACATCTTAATAAGGAGTCGTTCAGGACCCTGTACACCGTGTACGTTAGGCCCATATTGGAGTATGCGGCACCAGTTTGGAACCCACACCTAGCCAAGCATGTAAAGAAACTAGAGAAAGTGCAAAGGTTTGCCACAAGACTAGTCCCAGAGCTAAGAGGTATGTCCTACGAGGAGAGGTTAAGGGAAATCAACCTGACGACACTGGAGGACAGGAGAGATAGGGGGGACATGATAACGACTTACAAAATACTGAGAGGAATTGACAAGGTGGACAAAGACAGGATGTTCCAGAGACTGGACACAGCAACAAGGGACACAGTTGGAAGCTGAAGACACAGATGAATCACAGGGATGTTAGGAAGTATTTCTTCAGCCACAGAGTAGTCAGGAAGTGGAATAGTTTGGGAAGAGATGTAGTGGAGGCAGGACCCATACATAGCTTTAAGCAGAGGTACGATAAAGCTCATTGTTCAGGGAGAGTGACCTAGTGGCGACCATTGAAGAGGCGGGGCCAGGAGCTTGGACTCGACCCCTGCAACCTCAACTAGGTGAGTACAACTAGGTGAGTACACAGACACACACACAGACACACACACATACACACACACAGACACACACACAGACACACACAGACACACAGACACACAGACACACATCAACCAAATAACTGCTGCAGCATATGGGCGCCTAGCAAACCTCAGAACAGCATTCCGACATCTTAATAAGGAATCATTCAGGACCCTGTACACCGTGTATGTTAGGCCCATATTGGAGTATGCGGCACCAGTTTGGAACCCACACCTAGCCAAGCACGTGAAGAAACTAGAGAAAGTGCAAAGGTTTGCAACAAGACTAGTCCCAGAGCTAAGAGGTATGTCCTACGAGGAGAGGTTAAGGGAAATCAACCTGACGACACTGGAGGACAGGAGAGATAGGGGGGACATGATAACGACATACAAAATACTGAGAGGAATTGACAAGGTGGACAAAGACAGGATGTTCCAGAGATTGGACACAGTAACAAGGGGACACAGTTGGAAGCTGAAGACACAGATGAATCACAGGGATGTTAGGAAGTATTTCTTCAGCCACAGAGTAGTCAGTAAGTGGAATAGTTTGGGAAGCGATGTAGTGGAGGCAGGATCCATACATAGCTTTAAGCAGAGGTATGATAAAGCTCACGGCTCAGGGAGAGTGACCTAGTAGCGATCAGTGAAGAGGCGGGGCCAGGAGCTCGGACTCGACCCCCGCAACCTCAACTAGGTGAGCACAACTAGGTGAGTACACACACAGACACACACACACACACACACACACACACACACACACACACACACACACACACACACACACACACACACACACACACACACACACACACACACACACACAGTGGCATGATAAATGGATAGCATGATAAATATGATAGAAGCAACAATATGTCACCATTACTCGGTTGTGGGAGTGCTGGAGGATGCTAGCCTGCCGGAGCACTGTTTGTCATGGTTGTAGACGTCACTGATACTGCTGCTGCTGCCTGTGATGTCACTGCTGCTCGTGATGTCACTGGCACTCATTATGATCAATACATCATATAACTGTATAACTATGACTAATGGTTAGAAATATACCTGAGATAAGACATAATGAAATACGGGGAATCGAACCGTAGTACTGTCATGTAGCAAGCCCAGCATGGTACCAGGAAACTTACAAGTCACAAAAGTACTGTCTGCTATATGCAAAAAAAAAAAAAAGTAACAGAGTTGGACCTGCGACATGCCAGGATCACGTTCATTCTATTAGTCTGTAATATTCTGGTAGAGGTGTGAGTTTAGCGTAATAGATATTAGCTAAACGCTTCGCCGTTTGTAGGTACTCAAGCACTTCGGTACATAACGTCGGTCTATGGAAATAAGTCACTTTTCCTGACCTTTTTAGGGGGTCATCCTAGGTAATCTATAAATATGTTGCTATGTATGATAACTTATGTAATTGTAGTTATGTATAGCTGTACCTGAATAAACTTACACGAGTCTAAAGACCGGTGTTAGTAACTGTCCCAGACGATAATCTTAGCGACACCTCCCACACTCCTCCTGTATCACAAGTTACACCTCGAAGAAAAGTCAAGTTGTGTGCTCATGTGATAAATGGTTTTGAAAACCCACAAGTTGAAGACTGAGACATATTAAACATATGGGAATGTTGCATAAGTGTCTCACTCTTCAAGTTGTGTGCTCCTATTGCCTGGGCGGCAGCCACCGTACCTCGCCTCCCTGAGAGGTGGCAGCCAGGTGGAGTAACGCACTCTGTACCACGCCCACCAGGTGAAGTAACGCACCCTGAACCGCACCCACCAGGTGGAGTAACGCAACCTGTACCACGCCCACCAGGTGGAGTAACGCACCCTGTACCACGCCTACCAGGTGGAGTAACGCACCCTGTACCACGCCTACCAGGTGGAGTAACGCACCCTGTACCAC
>NC_091318.1:28450103-28472603 GCF_038502225.1 Cherax quadricarinatus | reverse complement strand
GATACAGTAAAAAAACTTTTGATAAAGAATTCCCCCCAAAATGCTGATGGATGTGTCTATAAGATTCCTTGTAAAATTTGCGATAAAGTTTATTACGGTCAAACTGGTAAAAATCTCGAACTAAGATTAAAACAACATAAATATAGCATTAGAACTGGACAAGATTCCAATGCTCTATTTATTCATGTAAGAGATTTTAACCATCCAATTGATTTTCAAAAAGTTGAGAAAGTAGTATCAAGCAAGTCCATGGTCGACAGGAATATAATTGAATCTTGTTTCATAAAAAGCAGTTTTGACAATAATATGAATATTTCCTTTGGTTTATATAAATTAGATCCATTTATAATTAATAGAATTTGGGAAGAATTTAATAATACACTGGACAAATAATAATTTTTAAATTTTCTTGGGTAGAATAGTTTGTGGGTGAGTTGTGCAAAGGACCTATCCAGTTTTGTCGGCGCGCGTCAGGTGTTTAACCGTTGTGGGATCTGATAGTGAGGTGTTGGCCAGACCCCTTATATAGCTTCCTTGGATGCTTTACTTTCATAGTTCCTTGATAATGTGAGTGGTCACGAAAGCGCTTGGAATTTCTCTATTCTTTCAGAGTGGTTGTTTTGCATATATATATATATATATATATATATATATATATATATATATATATATATATATATATATATATATATATATATATATATATATATATATATATATATATATATATATATATATATATATATATATATATATATATATCTTTCCTCAGTAAGCCATGCGTGTCGTATGAGGCGACTAAAATGCCGGGAGCAATGGGCTAGTAACCCCTTCTCCTGTAGACATTTACTAAAAAAGTGAAGAAGAAAAACTTTATAAAACTGGGATGCTTAAATGTGCGTGGATGTAGTGCGGATGACAAGAAACAGATGACTGCTGATGTTATGAATGAAAAGAAGTTGGATGTCCTGGCCCTAAGCGAAACAAAGCTGAAGGGGGTAGGGGAGTTTCGGTGGGGGGAAATAAATGGGATTAAATCTGGAGTATCTGAGAGAGTTAGAGCAAAGGAAGGGGTAGCAGTAATGTTGAAGGATCAGTTATGGAAGGAGAAAAGAGAATATGAATGTGTAAATTCAAGAATTATGTGGGTTAAAGTAAAGGTTTGATGCGAAAAGTGGGTCATAATAAGCGTGTATGCACCTGGAGAAGAGAGGAATGTAGAGGAGAGAGAGAGATTTTGGGAGATGTTAAGTGAATGTATAGGAACCTTTGTACCAAGTGAGAGAGTAATTGTGGTAGGGGACCTGAATGCTAAAGTAGGAGAAACTTTTAGAGAGGGTGTGGTAGGTAAGTTTGGGGTGCCAGGTGTAAATGATAATGGGAGCCCTTTGATTGAACTTTGTATAGAAAGGGGCTTAGTTATAGGTAATACATATTTTAAGAAAAAGAGGATAAATAAGTATACAAGATATGATGTAGGGCGAAATGACAGTAGTTTGTTGGATTATGTATTGATAGATAAAAGGCTGTTGAGTAGACTTCAGGATGTACATGTTTATAGAGGGGCCACAGATATATCAGATCACTTTCAAGCTGTAGGTAGATGGGATACAAGGAGAATAGAAGCATCAGGGAAGAGAGAGGTGAAGGTTTATAAACTAAAAGAGGAGGCAGTTAGGGTAAGATATAAACAGCTATTGGAGGATAGATGGGCTAATGAGAGCATAGGCAATGGGGTCGAAGAGGTATGGGGTAGGTTTAAAAATGTAGTGTTAGAGTGTTCAGCAGAAGTTTGTGGTTACAAGAAAGTGGGTGCAGGAGGGAAGAGGAGCAATTGGTGGAATGATGATGTAAAGAGAGTAGTAAGGGAGAAAAAGTTAGCATATGAGAAGTTTTTACAAAGTAGAAGTGATGCAAGGAGGGAAGAGTATATGGAGAAAAAGAGAGAGGTTAAGAAAGTGGTGAAGCAATGTAAAAAGAGAGCAAATGAGAGAGTGAGTGAGATGTTATCAACAAATTTTGTTGAAAATAAGAAAAAGTTTTGGAGTGAGATTAACAAGTTAAGGAAGCCTAGAGAACAAATGGATTTGTCAGTTAAAAATAGGAGAGGAGAATTATTAAATGGAGAGTTAGAGGTATTGGGAAGATGGAGGGAATATTTTGAGGAATTGTTAAATATTGATGAAGATAGGGAAGCTGTGATTTCGTGTATAGGGCAAGGAGGAATAACATCTTGTAGGAGTGAGGAAGAGCCAGTTGTGAGTGTGGGGGAAGTTCGTGATGCAGTAGGTAAAATGAAAGGGGGTAAGGCAGCCGGGATTGATGGGATAAAGATAGAAATGTTAAAAGCAGGTGGGGATATAGTTTTGGAGTGGTTGGTGCAATTATTTAATAAATGTATGGAAGAGGGTAAGGTACCTAGGGATTGGCAGAGAGCATGCATAGTTCCTTTGTATAAAGGCAAAGGGGACAAAAGAGAGTGCAAAAATTATAGGGGGATAAGTCTGTTGAGTATACCTGGTAAAGTGTATGGTAGAGTTATTATTGAAGGAATTAAGAGTAAGACGGAGAATAGGATAGCAGATGAACAAGGAGGCTTTAAGAAAGGTAGGGGATGTGTGGACCAGGTGTTTACAGTGAAACATATAAGTGAACAGTATTTAGATAAGGCTAAAGAGGTCTTTGTGGCATTTATGGATTTGGAAAAGGCGTATGACAGGGTGGATAGGGGGGGCAATGTGGCAGATGTTGCAGGTGTATGGTGTAGGAGGTAGGTTACTGAAAGCAGTGAAGAGTTTTTACGAGGATAGTGAGGCTTAAGTTAGAGAATGTTGGAAAGAGGGAAACTATTTCCCAGTAAAAGTAGGCCTTAGACAAGGATGTGTGATGTCACCGTGGTTGTTTAATATATTTATAGATGGGGTTGTAAGAGAAGTAAATGCGAGGGTCTTGGCAAGAGGCGTGGAGTTAAAAGATAAAGAATCACACATAAAGTGGGAGTTGTCACACTTGCTCTTTGCTGATGACACTGTGCTCTTGGGAGATTCTGAAGAGAAGTTGCAGAGATTGGTGGATGAATTTGGTAGGGTGTGCAAAAGAAGAAAATTAAAAGTGAATACAGGAAAGAGTAAGGTTATGAGGATAACAAAAAGATTAGGTGATGAAAGATTGGATATCAGACTGGAGGGAGAGAGTATGGAGGAGGTGAATGTATTCAGATATTTGGGAGTGGACGTGTCAGCGGATGGGTCTATGAAAGATGAGGTGAATCATAGAATTGATGAGGGGAAAAGGGTGAGTGGTGCACTTAGGAGTCTGTGGAGACAAAGAACTTTGTCCTTGGAGGCAAAGAGGGGAATGTATGAGTATAGTTTTACCAACGCTCTTATATGGGTGTGAAGCATGGGTGATGAATGTTGCAGCGAGGAGAAGGCTGGAGGCAGTGGAGATGTCATGTCTGAGGGCAATGTGTGGTGTGAAAATAATGCAGAGAATTCGTAGTTTGGAAGTTAGGAGGAGGTGCGGGATTACCAAAACTGTTGTCCAGAGGGCCGAGGAAAGGTTGTTGAGGTGGTTCGGACATGTAGAGAGAATGGAGCGAAACAGAGTGACTTCAAGAGTGTATCAGTCTGTAGTGGAAGGAAGGTGGGGTAGGGGTCGGCCTAGGAAAGTTTAGAGGGAGGGGGTAAAGGAAGTTTTGTGTGCGAGGGGCTTGGACTTCCAGCAGGCATGCGTGAGCGTGTTTGATAGGAGTGAATGGAGACAAATGGTATTTAATACTTGACGTGCTGTTGGAGTGTGAGCAAAGTAACATTTATGAAGGGGTTCAGGGAAACCGGCAGGCCGGACTTGAGTCCTGGAGATGGGAAGTATAGTGCCTGCACTCTGAAGGAGGGGTGTTAATGTTACAGTTTAAAAACTGTAGTGTAAAGCACCCTTCTGGCAAGACAGTGATGGAGTGAATGATGGTGAAAGTTTTTCTTTTTCGGGCCACCCTGCCTTGGTGGGAACCGGCCAGTGTGTTAATAAAAAAAAAAATATATATATATGTATATATATATTTATATATATATATATATATATATATATATATATATATATATATATATATATATATATATATATATATATATATATATATATATATATATATATATATATATATAGTGTGATTATTTGTTTGACGAGATGAAAACTAGGTAAGGTAAGCCAGATGCTGTTCTGAACAGGTCAACATTTGATTCGTACTCGTGTCAGGAGAGACACTGACCTTTTTCGCTTCGAACAAAAGGCCACTAAGGGGGCAGTGACATGAAGGTGACCCGAAGGTTTCTTGAAGACGATTTCGGGAATCACATCCCCCATGGCCTGCTTTTAGACCAGACCATAATACTGTTCGTCAGCGTACAGCAGACTGCGCCCTTGTATGGAAACACACAGCCATATACACTTAAGAGTGAGTGAGTGTTCACACGAAGCAGCATGTACAATGTCTTAACAATGCGTTAATGGCCTGGAGAGAGAGTCATAACGGCTCCGAGCAGTGCATTAATGGCGCCTTGCAGCAACCGCGGAGACATAAGGGTATTCCTTGTATACAAGATGCGGTGTGTTATGGCGCCGGATACACACTCAACGATGCTCATATGTTACCCCGCGATGCTATTGTCAAGTGATCTAACTTGAACGTCTGGAAGTTACCATGTATATAACTTTTCTATTTCTTATATTACTGGGTTTTTCTTACAGTGTTTATCTCATCTGCAAATCAGAGGTAAATACGTAAAAAGTTGTCGGGTCTTCTAATGTGAAATCTTGGGTCTAAAATTCATATCACTTGTGAAAGCAAGTAGACAAGAACTATCACGGGAACCTTTGACCTCACCTTCGGCAGTACTTAGGACTCCATTCTCATGCATCAGCTTCATAACACGCGATGATACTTCCCCACTGGGGAGCCACTTCCCAGTCAGTACATGGAGAAGATCTGCATTGATGACCACTAGTCGTCTCAGCGCTGATTCTTTATTAAAATTCTTAATGACAAAGTTGATCCCGTGTATCAAAAATCTTCTCTATGAGGATAGACTGAGGACCCTCAATCTGTACTCTCTAGAAAGGTGTATAATTAAGGGGGATATGACTGAGGTGTTTAAATGGAAAACAGGAATAAATAAAGGGGATGTTAATAGCGTGCTAAAAATATCTAGCCTAGACAGGACTCGCAGAAATGGTTTCAAGTTGGAAAAATTCAGATTCAGGAAGGATATAGGAAAGCGCTGGTTTGGTAATAGAGTTGTAGATGAGTGGAACAAACTCCCAAGTACCGTCATAGAAGTTAAAAAGTTGTGTAGTTTTAAAAATAGGTTGGATAAATACATGAGTGGGTGTGAGGGGGTGTGAGTTGGACCTGACTAGCTTGTGCTGCTAGGTCTGATGCCGTGCGCCTTAAGTGGATGTGACGTGGTCTTGAGTAGGTTGGGTCAGTGGCATAAATCGGTAGGCGACTTGAACCTGCCTGGCATGGGCCAGTAGGCCTGCTGCAGTGTTCCTTCTTTCTTATGTTCTTCTTTATTAAGACAACGTTTCGCCCTCCTTGAGCGAAAGTTCTCAGTGTCGTTTACTGCTCTTATTTTTAGCAATCTGTCTTCCAACAGTCGATTCCGGGTATTAACTGTGTCATGACCACCCTGGTGGACCAGTACCATGAGGTACACAGATCTAGTCTTCATGACCACCCTGGTGGACCAGTACCATGAGGTACACAGATCTAGTCTTCATGACCACCCTGGTGGACCAGTACCATGAGGTACACAGATCTAGTCTTCATGACCACCCTGGTGGACCAGTACCATGAGGTACACAGATCTAGTCTTCATGACCACCCTGGTGGACCAGTACCATGAGGTACACAGATCTAGTCTTCATGACCACCCTGGTGGACCAGTACCATGAGGTACACAGATCTAGTCTTCATGACCACCCTGGTGGACCAGTACCATGAGGTACACAGATCTAGTCTTCATGACCACCCTGGTGGACCAGTACCATGAGGTACACAGATCTAGTCTTCATGACCACCCTGGTGGACCAGTACGATGAGGTACACAGACCTGGTCTTCATGACCACCCTGGTGGACCAGTACCATGAGGTACACAGACCTGGTCTTCATGACCACCCTGGTGGACCAGTACCATGAGGTACACAGACCTGGTCTTCATGACCACCCTGGTGGACCAGTACCATGAGGTACACAGACCTGGTCTTCATGACCACCCTGGTGGACCAGTACCATGAGGTACACAGACCTGGTCTTCATGACCACCCTGGTGGGCCAGTACCATGAGGTACACAGACGTGGTCTTCAAGACCACCCTGGTGGACCAGTACCATGAGATACACAGACCTGGTCTTCAAGACCACACATTGGTGGACCAATACCATGAGATACCACACACTGGTGGACCAGCACAACTGAGATATATAGACCTGGTCTTCAAGACCACACTGGTGGACCAGCATCACTAACTTACCTCTCTCTCTCTCTCTCTCTCTCTCTCTCTCTCTCTCTCTCTCTGTCGACTATTTGTTCACCTCAGTCTTAAATTTTTGCAATGCAAAATGTCTGCAGCGAACACGATAGTTTGAGCGATCTAAATTGCAGATCAAGAAGTAAATTTCAGACGACTTATTCAAGATGCGAAGAAAAAAAAGACGTTTTACTCATAATTCAAACAAATTTTTGAGGACCTCCCGAGTACAAGACAGAGTACAAGAGTTTTACTGCACCGCCACAAAACCGGTTGTGAGATTAACACTTTACGAAAGAAAAAACGGTTTACAAGATTAGTGCAGAATGCAAGATAGTCTAGTTTACCTAGATTAGCACAGTCTACTAAATTAGTACAGTGTATAAGATTTGTTCGGACTACAAGATTAGTACAATACGGAACAAAAAAAAATCAATATTTATTGTCAAGCTGTAGTAGCAGTGCCCAAAACACATGCATACACGCAGTACTAGCGACTAGCGAAGAGGCGGGCCAGGAGCTATGAATCGACTCCTACTACCATATATAGGTGAGTACATGTAGATGAATACACACAAACACACACACACACACACACACACACACACACACACACACACACACACACACACACACACACACACACACATATATACACACACACACACACACACAGCATCATCGAAGGAGAACAGTATACCAAGCCCTCAAGGCCTCGCCTTCGTGGAGGTCTTTGTGTTTATGAGGTCGGCTTAACCTCCCCGGGAGGTCAATGTTCGTACACAGGTCGGTTAGCATTCATCTGAGAGTTCCCGGCTGTCAGTGATACGTTTATACTAGAATGATTACCTCGGTAACGTTTCATCAGTAATAGTCCCAAGGGGATCTAAATATTCTGATGGCATTCTTTTCCTTATGTTCCTGAAGGGATCTGAGTGTTTTCTGAGGGTTTTCTTTCTTTAATGTTCTTGTGATGATATGAGTGCTGACCGGATGAGGGAGTTATAACGGTGAGTACATGATTGAGGGTACATCATGGCGAGTACATTACGGTGAGTACATCTGGGTGGGAGCACCAGTGGACAAGAAGACAGGTCACTAGATACAAGGAAGATGGATGCCGTGTTTGTCTTCCCTATCTCTACTACTCTCCGTGATGACAGACTCGCCCTCATATATATATAACACTGTCTTGCGGAGACAAACTGTCTCTCTCTCTCTCCACATTACTGTCCAGCGATATCTCATTGTCGACCGTTTTTTCGCCACTGTTCCAAAGTGGCCGATATATTTGCGTTATTGTCCTCAAAGACCGATGCTATCTTTTGTCGTTGTCCTTAAAGTCAATGAAAAATATCTCTCCATTTTATGACAATCCGTCATTGTGGACTGTATCTTGCTTTAACGATACCTTCGTTAGCTGGCTGTTTACACTCTTTTGTGTAGCATAGAGGGTGAGTGAGTTGAATCCAGCCCAAGAACCTGTCATTCCATTCCCAGTTAACCGGATTGCTAACCTCTGATTCCACCTTTCATACTTGGACAGTGTTCGATAACATACATATAAATGCCCGTTTAATGGTACTGTCAACAAACACTTACCGTGAAAATAAATGGTATAAAATACCGACACAATGGAAACATAAACACATATGCAGTTTAATGTGATCCTTTATTGACAACGTTTCGCCCACACAGTGGGCTTTTTCAAGTCACAAACAGATCTACCTGGGGTGGAAGTTACGTATCTGAACCTGACTATAAATACTCACGTACCTTCCACCCCAGGTAGATCTGTTTGTGACTTGAAAAAGCCCACTGTGTGGGCGAAACGTTGTCAATAAAGGATCACATTAAACTGCATATGTGTTTATGTTTCCAAACACTTACCGTCGTGAGGTGCGGTATCTGTGGGTTATTAATTAACATCAGTTATGAATAACATGAGATAAATTCTGAGTCACTGATCCACACCAGACTTCTCGTACGAGAGAAGGCATCCAGTCGTTGGGTAATGTGACAGTGAAGGGTAGTCGCCTTTGCGGGTTAAAATAACACGGGTTCGATCCCTGATCAGTCGCAGTTTGTGTGTGTGTGTGTGTATATATATATATATATATATATCCCCTGAAAGTCATGAACTTCTCGCTGTATATACTAAATTTCTGACACATGAAAAACAACTTCTGCAGAGCAAATTAACGACGTTTCGCTCACGACAGACCTTAACCATGACTTAACCAAGCTAGATATCTGTAGAAGGGCTGTTGATCCTGGCAACTAGAGCTACCCTCTTCTTCCTTGGATCATATCATTAACCCTCCTGAACAGTACATTCCCCAGGCGATATATTAATAATATGGTAACTGAAGTTCTGCATTTTAATTATTATTATTATTATTATTATTATTATTATTATTATTATTATTATTATTATTATTGTTATTATTTTAATAATAATAATAATAATAATAATAATAATAATAATAATAATAATAATTATTATTATTATTATTATTCTTGTTATTATTGTTATTATTGTTATTATTATTATTATTATTATTATTATTAGTAGTAGTAGTAGTAGTAGTAGTATTATGTCGTTTTATATCAGTTCCTGAGCCAGTAGGAGTCCTTCAGTGCATGCAGTAGAGGCTCGGTCCTCGGTCTTCGGTATTGCGAGACAGATTCTTTAATCAGTGGAACATACCCACTTACTCTCCCAGCATCGTAAGCTTTTCTAAAACATTACCTTGTGTAAGTCTCGCCGGGAAAATTTTTTTTTGTCCATGTTGAACCTTAGATCTCCATAAACAGCCCGAGTTTTGGAGGAAATACTCTCTGAAGAGAGAATATATTGCTTTATATATAGATGGTTTTGCTCTAGAGAGAGTTATAGCAAACACTGTTTAGAAGGAACAGTGGTTTGTATAACTGATGGTTTTCTACGTACAGAGAGACATTTTTCCCATACATGTCGGCAAGTTTTGTCTCTGAAATGTTTGGGTTATATCTCGGCGGAGCAGGATCATGAAAATTCATGACGTGGACATTTGTTAGATTGCGGACATCCGCCATTGTAGGTCATTAGTCATTAAAGCGGAATCTTGCCCAATTTTCCAAATGGAAAGAATAGTAGTCGTAACTCTGCCTTGTCAGACTTAACCTACCATACCAGAGGTTGGTGAGAGACTTTGTAGTTCCTTGATAGCTTCCCTCAGTCTGGTCCTGGGGGAGAGAGGGAGGAAAATTGTATTACAAGGGTGAAGTTTTGATCTGGGGAGCTTTAGAAGATAAGGAACTTTGACAAGCATGCATAACCTTATGCGCAGACACATACACACACACACACACACACACACACACACATACATAGGGATAGGGGGACATGATAACTATATATAAATACTGAGAGGAATTTACAAAGTGGATAAGGAACAGGATGCTTCAGAGGTGTGACACAGCACCAACGGGTCACAGGTGGAAGATGGAAACTCAGATGAGCCACAGGGATGTTAGGAAGTACTTACTCAGTCATAGAGTTGTTAGGAAGTGGAACAGTCTGGAGAGTGATGTAGTTAAAGCAGGATCCATACTTACCTTTAAGAAGAGGTACGATAAATCTCGTGCAGCAGGGAGTGAGTGAACCTAGTAGCGACTAGCGAAGAGGCGGGGTCAGGAACTCTGATTCAACCGTTGCAAACACATTTAGGTGAGTACACACACACACACACACACACACGCACACACACACACACACACACACACACACACACACACACACACACACCAAGTATATATCCTGCAGTTATTTCATTTTTTTTTCCAACTTGGCTTTCATAGAGGCCAGACTACAATGCACCGTATATATATATATATATATATATATATACAAAAAAAGGGGCCAATTATTTTAAGTATGCTCCATTACATGAGAAAATTAGTGATAACTTCAGTGTTGGTAAGGTTGTTAGTGGAGCGCCGGAGCTGCATTATGGTGCAATCTTCCGTTATTGTGCCATCTGCAACTGACTCAGTTGGGCACCATAAATGAAGGGTGTGTTTGCTGAGGCTCTTAGAAGCAGTAACCTTACTGAGAGAGAGAGTAATTTTACTGAGAGAGAGAAAGAGAGAAACTACATGTTCACGACATACAAGGTACTCACAGAATTTGGCAGAAATACGGATAAAGTTTTTCTTAGTAACGACGGACAGAGAGACGAGGCCTTATAGATAGAAGATATAGATACAAATGAACCACAGGAGACTGACACAAATGAACCACAGGGGACTGACACAAATGAACCACAGGAGACTGACACAAATGAACCACAGGGGACTGACACAAATGAACCACAGGGGACTGACACAAATGAACCACAGGAGACTGACACAAATGAACCACAGGGGACTGACACAAATGAACCACAGGGGACTGACACAAATGAACCACAGGAGACTGATGAATTAACCACTTAGTACTTACCTCTCCACTTCCTCTGTTGTGACCAACTGAGCCTAGTTAGGAGACGACACGTTTCGACAATAAAGACATCAAACTGTGCCATGCACACCTAATTATCCGTCTTGTATACCATTAAATTATCAGCATCAGAGCCTCAGGGATGTCAGGAAATACTTATTCAGCCTGAGGGTGATGAAGGGAACGAGGTGAAGAAGGAAGCGAGTGAGCAAGGCAGTCTACCCTGCCAGCTTTCCCAGGGAAAAAATAGATAACATAATATCCGTTGTCAGTTAAGACTCCACGACAGGTCCTTAAACCGCAGGAAACGGCAGTTAATGGGTAAGAGAAAGACAGAGGAGACAGTTAGAGAGCGAGAGTGGAGCACAGTTGAATGGAGAAGAAGTGGGATAGACTGGCTGATACAAGAGACCAAGAAGTCTGCTGTGCAGCTGATACGTTTCCGTTATATTAAGGATGCGATTGTGTTGCACATGTGTCTTGCAAATGTTGTTATACACGTGTCTAGTAGGTTTTGTTGCACATGTGTCTTGCAGGTGTTGTTGCAAATGTGTCTAGCAGGTGTTGCACATGTGTCTAGCAGGTGTTGTTGCACATGTGTCTAGCAGGTGTTGTTGCACATGTGTCTAGCAGGTGTTGCTGTACATGTCTAGCAGGTGTTGTTGAACATGTGTCTTGAAGGTGTTGCATATGTGTCTTCCAGGTGTTGTTGTACATGTGTCTAGCAGGCGTTGTTGTACATTTCTAGCAGGTGTTGTTGCACATGTGTCTTGCAGGTGTTGCACATGTGTCTTCCAGGTGTTGTTGTACATGTGTCTAACAGGTGTTGTTGTACATGTCTAGCAGGTGTTGTTGCACATGTGCCGTGCAGGTGTTGCACATGTGTCTTACAGGTGTCGCACATGTGTCTTACAGTTGTTGCACATGTGTTTTAAAAGTGCTGTTACACATGTGTCTTACGAGTGTTGTTACACATGTATCTTACAGGTATTATTACACATGTGTCTTACAGTTGTTGTTACACATATAACTTACAGATGTTACACATGTGTCTTACAGGTGTTGCACATGTGTCCTACTCATTAACTTGTCAGTACTGAATTCCATTCCGACAATAATAACAGGAGAGAACTTAAGAACCAGCATCCATCACTGGCGCTCTTATGACAGCAATAATAACAGGAGAGAACTTGACAACCAGCATCCATCACTGGCGCTCTTATGACAGCAAGAACAGGAAAGATACGCAAAGTAGACGACAGTGTGTGGATGTGGTGAAGGCAGAAAGGAAGAAATAGGAGGGAAAGAGGAGGGGAAATGGATAACCATAGACTAAAGCAGTATAAGAGAGTGGAATGAGGTGATAGAGGAGGATGGAACGGCGCAGTGAAGGTGCAATAGATCAATAGAAGAAGGTAAAAATGGAGCAATGGAACAGGGTAGAACGGGGAGATAGAAGAAGATTGGATGACGCGATAGACAGCGAAATGGGACAAGGGTAAAGAGCAGAATGGAGTGACAGAAGTTAGTATGATAAGACAGCAGAAGAAGGAATGGAAGGTCGGTGCAAGATGACAGAATGATGTATATACACCTGACATACACAACTCACAGTGTATACACCTGACATACACAACTCACAGTGTATACACCTAAACATACACAACTCACAGTGTATACACCTAAACATACACAACTCACAGTGTATACACCTAAACATACACAACTCACAGTGTATACACCTAAACATACACAACTCACAGTGTATACACCTGACATACACAACTCACAGTATATACACCTGACATACACAACTCACAGTGTATACACCTGACATACACAACTCACAGTGTATACACCTGACATACACAACTCACAGTGTATACACCTGACATACACAACTCACAGTATATACACCTGACATACACAACTCACAGTGTGTACACCTGACATACACAACTCACAGTGTATACACCTAAACATACACAACTCACAATGTATACACCTGACATACACAACTCACAATGTATACACCTAAACATACACAACTCACAATGTATACACCTGACATACACAACTCACAGTGTATACACCTAAATATACACAACTCACAGTGTATACACCTAAATATACACAACTCACAGTGTATACACCTAAACATACACAACTCACAGTGTATACACCTGACATACACAACTCACAGTGTATACACCTGACATACACAACTCACAGTGTATACACCTGACATACACAACTCACAGTGTATACACCTGACATACACAACTCACAGTATATACACCTGACATACACAACTCACGGTGTATACAGCTGACATACACAACTCACAGTGTATACAGCTGACATACACAACTCACAGTATATACACCTGACATACACAACTCACAGTGTATACACCTGACATACACAACTCACAGTGTATACACCTGACATACACAACTCACAGTATATACACCTGACATACACAACTCACAGTATATACAGCTGACATACACAACTCACAGTGTATACACCTGACATACACAACTCACAGTATATACAGCTGACATACACAACTCACAGTGTATACACCTGACATACACAACTCACAGTATATACAGCTGACATACACAACTCACAGTGTATACACCTGACATACACAACTCACAGTATATACAGCTGACATACACAACTCACAGTGTATACACCTGACATACACAACTCACAGTATATACAGCTGACATACACAACTCACAGTGTATACACCTGACATACACAACTCACAGTATATACAGCTGACATACACAACTCACAGTGTATACATCTGACATACACAACTCACAGTATATACACCTGACATACAGAACTCACAGTATATACACCTGACATACACAACTCACAGTGTATACACCTGACATACACAACTCACAGTGTATACACCTGACATACACAACTCACAGTATATACACCTGACATACACAACTCACAGTGTATACACCTGACATACACAACTCACAGTATATACACCTGACATACACAACTCACAGTGTATACACCTGACATACACAACTCACAGTGTATACACCTAAACATACACAACTCACAATGTATACACCTGACATACACAACTCACAATGTATACACCTAAACATACACAACTCACAATGTATACACCTGACATACACAACTCACAGTGTATACACCTAAATATACACAACTCACAGTGTATACACCTAAATATACACAACTCACAGTGTATACACCTAAACATACACAATTCACAGTGTATACACCTGACATACACAACTCACAGTGTATACACCTGACATACACAACTCACAGTGTATACACCTGACATACACAACTCACAGTGTATACACCTGACATACACAACTCACAGTATATACACCTGACATACACAACTCACGGTGTATACAGCTGACATACACAACTCACAGTGTATACAGCTGACATACACAACTCACAGTATATACACCTGACATACACAACTCACAGTGTATACACCTGACATACACAACTCACAGTGTATACACCTGACATACACAACTCACAGTATATACACCTGACATACACAACTCACAGTATATACAGCTGACATACACAACTCACAGTGTATACACCTGACATACACAACTCACAGTATATACAGCTGACATACACAACTCACAGTGTATACACCTGACATACACAACTCACAGTATATACAGCTGACATACACAACTCACAGTGTATACACCTGACATACACAACTCACAGTATATACAGCTGACATACACAACTCACAGTGTATACACCTGACATACACAACTCACAGTATATACAGCTGACATACACAACTCACAGTGTATACACCTGACATACACAACTCACAGTATATACAGCTGACATACACAACTCACAGTGTATACATCTGACATACACAACTCACAGTATATACACCTGACATACAGAACTCACAGTATATACACCTGACATACACAACTCACAGTGTATACACCTGACATACACAACTCACAGTGTATACACCTGACATACACAACTCACAGTATATACACCTGACATACACAACTCACAGTGTATACACCTGACATACACAACTCACAGTATATACACCTGACATACACAACGTTCCACATATATCTAAATGAACTCTTAGGAGTTAATTCTGTGCTAATTATTGTAATATAATTCCACATATGTTAATGTTGGTGGTGCTGAGGTAATTAAGACTAATAACACTTGTAAAATTATGAAAATACTGAAACGAGGTAAAATGCTGAAAAAAATTCCTTACATAAACAGTATATTAATTATTAATTGACACAGATTATTATTATTAATATTAATATTATTATTATTATTATTATTATTATTATTATTATTATTATTATTATTATTATTATTATTATTATTATTATTATTGTTATTATTATTATTATTATTATTATTATTATTATTATTATTATTATTATTATTATTATTATTATTATTATTATTATTATTATTATTATTATTGTTATTATTATTATTATTATTATTATTATTATTATTATTATTATTATTATTATTATTATCATTATTATTATTATTAGTAATAGTAGTAGTATATTTACGAAGAAGCGCTAAACATGAAGGGGTCGTGTGTCTCTGAGACAGAGAAGGCAATCAGGTACGATCCAAGGATGGAGAGTATAGTTTCAATTCCTTAGATCAAGAGCCTTTTACAGAGTTCAAGGCTCCTTACTTATATACATACATATAAACACAAAATAACCACTGTGAAAAATACTGAATTTCCAAGCACTTTCATGATTTCTGACATTATCAAAGAAACTTCTTGGAAATTCGCTATTTTTTCCCTCAGTGGTTATTTTGTATATTGTGACATCACCTGTTATATTGTGACATCACCTGTTTACTGTGATTTTATTGCATACGTATACACACATGTACAATCACTAATTTAAAAAATTAGAATTTACAAGGAGAGGGACATTCCTCGTAAAAATCCCATTTCATTAATACTCTGACTCCAGGTTTTAGAGAAGACATGAAGAAGGGAGAACGTAAAACATCATTAGAGAGTTTCAATATCTCATCAGAAGTAACGAACTAGATGTTAGAATTTCACAGCTCTTACAGACAGAACGAGGACAGTGGGTGTTCAGGAAGACACAGTGGGTGGGAGCGTTCAAGAAGACACAGTGGGTGGGAGTGTTCAGGAAGACACAGTGGGTGGGAGTCTTCAAGAAGACACAATGGGTGGGAGTGTTCAGGAAGATACAGTGGGTGGGAGTGTTCAGGAAGAAACAGTAGGTGGGAGTCTTCAAGAAGACACAATGGGTGGGAGTGTTCAGGAAGACACAGTGGGTGGGAGTCTTCAAGAAGACACAATGGGTGGGAGTGTTCAGGAAGACACAGTGGGTGGGAGTGTTCAAGAAGACACAGTGGGTGGGAGTATTCAAGAAGATACAGTGGGTGGGAGTGTTCAAGAAGACACAGTGGGTGGGAGTGTTCAAGAAGACACAGTGGGTGGGAGTGTTCAAGAAGACACAGTGGGTGGGAGTGTTCAAGAAGACACAGTGGGTGGGAGTATTCAAGAAGACACAGTGGGTGGGAGTATTCAAGAAGACACAGTGGGTGGGAGTATTCAAGAAGACACAGTGGGTATCTTCTGGAACTTTGATTCTGGATCCCGTGGAATGGGGTTGAAATATAGAGACCCATTATTTTCTGAGTTTCTCTCTCCATGTGGGTTATTAATGAGTACTGAGAATTTAATTTAATCGCCTTACTCTTAGGGATTAAAGTATTCTTGATCGGTGGTGAGCAGTTGATGCACAGCTCTAGTGACTCTGGTGTTGTCCATGGGCATTAAATCCCAATAACTAATCAACTTGTGTTACAGCTACTTTACATACACCTAGAGAAGTGTATATCTCGCTTTAAACACACTGAAAGTCCATTATTCGGGGATAAAAGTATTGTTCACTATCGGTATAGAGGTCACATGCAGCCTTAACCAACTCATCAATTGTGAAGCGCTGGAGATGTGTTATTGATGTTTGTATCAAGGTTCCTGACTGAGCGGTGTTGATACCGCGTGTGACTCTCTCTTTTACATCCGTTCTTCCTCAATGTTTTTTTAATATATAATGCTGTATGAAAATCCGTCTTAGTAATCTAATACTTCATGGGTAGCACATACAAGGCTCATTTTTTTTTATCTTAAAGCGTTTTGATTGTTGTGTAAGAAAAATAGTCTTCGTGACCGCTCACGAAGTATATATGTGCATGAAGTTATCATCTAGCAATTTGATAGTCATTTTTGATGATGGTAAAATGTTTTCGTAAGAGACGTTGAATGTCACGGGGGTTAGAGCACCCGTCACGCAACCGAAAGGACATCGGTTTGTTACCCGGACAGAGAGAGAGAGAGAGAGAGAGAGAGAGAGAGAGAGAGAGAGAGAGAGAGAGAGAGAGAGAGAGAGAGAGAGAGAGAGAGAGAGAGAGAGAGAGAGAGAGAGAGAGAGAGAGAGAGAGAGAGAGAGAGAGAGAGAGAGAGAGAGAGAGAGAGAGAGAGAGAGAGAGAGAGAGAGAGAAATATACGTTAATTTGAGCTGGATTTTTGCTGTTTTTAAGTCATCAAATTTACTTGCATTAAAATAAATGAATTTCGTAAGAGGGAGAAGCAAGAGAGCAACTTGCTCATGAGGTCAGAGGCCTGAACGTGGCGCAGATCTGACAAAAGTAACAGCAGGTGACACAGACTTATCTGCCTTTATCAGTGTCATAAACTGTAGCGTTGGAAGTACAAACCTGTCATAAAAGGTTACGACTGACATAGTCGCTCATCTTTCATCCTTTCCTGGCAGCAGGCACTCCAGGATCAGTGTGTGTGAAAGCTTACCGTATGCAGCACCAACAGGCTGACTGATCAGATACCGGGCCGCGATTAGGGAGGGGGTATCGAGTCTCCCCCAACTCCTTTTAAACTGAATGACCCACACGGGGTTTAATGCTTCTCGAAATTCAATACAATGTCAGCATCATAAACAGGTCAGAGGATCCAGCAAGACGCAGCAAGACTTGCTGATAAAGTATTCTAAGATCACCACAGCCTGGCACATCAGGCACTAGGCTGCGATTACCAGACGAAGGATCGAGCCTCACCGGTGCCGGGCATAAATCTACCCTCGTAATGTTTTGTAGCTGCCGGGTTTGACACAAACATTTTCAATGTTGGAGCAAACACTTGCTGGATAAATGTTTGTAAACATTTATGGTTCGGGCTTTAAATGCGATGTTTCGAGCATGGCTTTAAAGTTCTAGAGAGCGAAAGGTTGTTCGTAAAGCTTTAAAACGCAATATTTCTTAATCTTGGTGTGTGTGTGCGTGTGGGTGGGGGGGGGGTGCCTGGGGGGATTTCCCTCAGGAAAAGGATTAGAGACAGTAGGATTTTCCAGCGTTATGCTTTTACTGAAAAATCGTGTGGCCACGAATAATTTTCCACTGAAATTTAAAACGGTGTTCTCAGATGCATTACTTCTCTCGTGGCGAAGGAAGCCAGGTGGGAGTGGGTATTCAGGAAGACACTGTGGGTGGGAGTGGGTATTCAGGAAGACACAGTGGGTGGGAGTGGGTGTTCAGGAAGACACAGTGGGTGGGAGTGGGTGTTCAGGAAGACACTGTGGGTGGGAGTGGGTGTTCAGGAAGACACAGTGGGTGGGAGTGGGTGTTCAAGAAGACACAGTGGGTGGGAGTGGGTGTTCAAGAAGACACGGCTGAGAAGTGATCAATGAGTGGCAATATTCTTAAATTTTCTCCTGGCTGGCAGGGGCTGTCAGGAGAGCTGGAGGTGCAAATATTACCACCGAAGGTACGGGTATTACCACCGAAGGTACGGGTATTACCGCCGAAGGTACGGGTATTACCACCCACAATCTCCACGCAGCCACAAGGGCGAGATCTCACAAGGGTTAACACATCCATAATGAATGTCAGAAGGCGACGCTCGGACATAAAACTCGCCTTTACGGCCGCTCCAGATTAAAACGACGTCCGTACATCTTGTTCTGGCGATAAGTACCACAACTGCCGCTCGTATTCGTGGAAGGAATATAGATAGACGATAGACTGGCAAAACTTGGCTGCAGCATCATCTCTAGCAGTGACGAGCAAAAAAATAGCGTAAGTGTCAGGTGAAAGACGTGAAGTTCAAAAGATCTTTTGTTATGACGACATTTCAACCACGAAATGTTTAAGTACGAGAGGTATGTGAAACATAGACACGCATATCAGGCTCATGTCTAGAACTCTGAAGATCATGTCTAGAACTCTGAAGAAGTGTGTGAGGCATCACCTTTCCTGAACCTACAAACACCTCTCGGTGTTTGTAGGTTCATAACCTTTGATATATTGTACCAATGTATTCATGTTTGTGCTTTCTATGAATGTATTCTGTCTATTAATAAAGTTAACATGTAGCATAAAAATATAGGGGGTGGTAGGAGAAGAAAATATTCAAACAGCTCCGGGGAGAACCTTGAGTTTTCCCTGAGGTACGTTTATTGTCTTCTCTGAGGATGAGGGTCTCCAGTAAGGTTCTAGAGGTGGTACCTCCCTATATTGTAATTATATATATATATATATATATATATATATATATATATATATATATATATATATATATATATATATATATATATATATACTGAGAGGTATCTTTCAATATATATACATCAACAGATGTGCATGTAGAAATGATGTAGAACTTAGCCATACAGATTGCGAAAAGGACTTGGGGGTTATGGTGAGCAGCAACCTTAAACCAAGACAGCCATGCCTAAGCGTACGTAATAAGGCAAATATATTACTGGGATTTATATCAAGAAGTGTAAGCAACAGAAGTCCAGGGGTCATACTGCAGCTTTATACATCATTAGTAAGGCCTCACCTAGATTATGCAGCTCAGTTCTGGTCTCCATATTACAGAATGGACATAAATTCGTTAGAAAACATTCAGCGTAGGATGACTAAAATAATACATAGCATTAGAAATCTTCCTTATGAAGAAAGATTGAAGACTCTTAAGTTACATTCACTTGTTAGACGAAGAATGAGGGGAGACCTGATCGAAGTGTATAAGTGGAAGATAGGTATTAATAAAGGGGATATTAATAAGGTCTTGAGGATATCTCTCCAAGAGAGAACCCGCAGTAATGGATTTAAATTAGATAAGTTTAGATTTAGAAAGGACATAGGAAAGTATTGGTTTGGAAATAGGGTAGTTGATGAGTGGAACAGTCTACCTAGTTGGGTTACTGAGGCTAGGACTTTGGGTAGTTTCAAATTTATGTTGGATAAGTACATGAGTGGGAGGGGTTGGATTTGAGTGGGACTTTCAAATCAGAGCTTATTTCTTGGGTGGCATTGAAAATTGGGTTGGGCAAATGTTTTGTTAGTGGGATGAATTGTAAAGGACCTGCCTAGTATGGGCCAGCAGGCCTCCTGCAGTGTTCCTCCTTTCTTATGTTCTTATGTTCTTATGTCTCACCCTGTATACATTAAGAGGTGTGTATATCTCTCTGTAAACAGATAGTTAGAATACACAGAGCCGGAATAAACAACCTGAATATGACTCACTTGGGTTAGAACCCAAGTGAGTCGTAAATTCCACTGGGCCAGCTGGTTACAATAAGAGCCATCCAGCTAGGTATATTTATACACCATATGGAAATTATCATGAGCCACCACTGAGAGCACAAATGGAAGGTTTGACAGACGAATCTCTCTCCAGCATGGCCGTGACGAACTCAGCCTCAAGTGCCCTCAAAGCCGTCGTCACGACTCACGAAATCGTAATGACACAACTGCAAACAAGCCAAGGTGAGTCAGCCTGAATAGACTGCCATAACGGAGAGCTCCAGCAGTGCCATGACGCTGGTACGTGGAAGACATTTGACACCATTAACACTAGGTAATCAACCTCTATGTAACCCAAGAGATATAATTACTTTCCCCCTCAGATAAACTGAGGTCAAATATCAAGGAAAGTTTCCAGACAGTAACTACTCACTCAGAGACTTAAAGTCACCAATATCTCTGGACATATTTCTCCAAAATGTATCATAAATGAGCCCCAGGCGAGGCCAACTTCCATTTTTCTGCACATAAAATTTCGCAAATTCTTTCGCTGAAGTTAAAATTGGAGAGCTGGAGTTGCGGTGAGAAGAATGCAGGTGTAGAGGACTACTTAGGGAAGCAATATGCTGTGACCCTTTAGGTGGTAGTGGTTGGTGTCTCAGTGCACTGGATTCAGAGAATTGTAGTTATCCTATCCTATCCTCGGATCAGTTACAGATGTCTCCTGTTCCTTTGGCGCTGTGTTACACCTCATCGTTTCCCTTGTCAACATGAATATATTACTTCACAAATAGATTTTCCTGGTGGGATTCTGAAACGACTGAGAAACAGAAACGCCAAAGCTGAGGTAAATATCTTACTTTAAGAGTTTCGGAGTATCAAACGCCCATCATCAATGCTTAAACTCTTACAAAGAAATACCAAGAAGAATAGCTGGTCTATATCAGAACAGAAATGTTCTATGTAAACAAAGTTATCAAACTCAAAATATATCCAAAGGATACACATGAACCTGACAATTTTATACTGTCTAACTTACCATTTATAAATAAATTTCGGTGCAAGTTTGGGACCTGTTCCTCCAAGATTTTCCAGGAGTGAATTATGATGTACCTCTCTCGCCTATGTTCCAAAGAATGCAGTTGAAAAGACTTCAAGCTTTCCCAGCAGTTCAGAAGTTTGATTTCTTGTATACGGTCAGCGAAAGTTCTCTGTATATTTTCCAGCTCAGCAATCTTGCCTGTCTTGCAGGGGACCGTTAGTGTACAGCATTATTCCAGCCAAAAGAGAACAAGTGACTTTAAGTGTATCATCTATGGCTTAGCGTCTCTTGTCTTGAAAGTTCTAGTTATCCAGCCTACAGTTTCCCTTGCTGTTGCAATAGCAGCATTGTTGTGATTCTTGAATGTGAGATCTACCATTATCACTTCCAGGTCTCCCATGTGGGTTTATCGTATCCACAATTGTTTATCTTCCCAATATCCACTTTCCCTTTGTACAAATTAGGTTATCCTGTGAGATGTTAATTCCCAAGTAATAGTAACCCCAGCTCTGCTGCAACGACACCTCTGAAGTTCCCGGAACACTGGCTTGGCTTCAGAGATCTGTGCCTCCCTCTATGCTCCAGATCTGCTCTTTTTATTATGCATGCTGAGGAGGATGTCAGTAGGAATCGAGTCATTACTGTAAATCGTTTATTGTTTCTTTTACATTAACATTACTGCCTCTGAGATATTGTTCTGCCGGGGACTTGGAGGGAAAAATTTCTCCTAAAATGGAGAGTAATCAGTTTGTGAAATTAACTAAGAGGTCTATGCATTTTC
>NC_091318.1:28437603-28440103 GCF_038502225.1 Cherax quadricarinatus | reverse complement strand
ACACACACACACATACACACACACATACACATACACACACACACATACACACATATACACACACACACACACACACATACACACACACACATACACACACATACACAAAAACACACGCACACACACACACATACACATACACACAGGTCAATGGCCTTTCGCGGCATTATTTTTCCCCCTCTCGGAATTTGTCAAGCCGACACCCCTTCCTTTCCCCCGTCCCTTGAGCCATCATCTCCTGCCACCCTGCCACCTTGCCACCCTGCCACCCTGCCACCCTGCCACCCTGCCACCCTGCCACCCTTGCCACCTACACGGTGATGCTAGTGTCTGGCTAGACACGTGATGAAAACCAGACCCATGTAATAGCTGCAGTGAAAGATTACCCTTGTGGCTCTAATACAGCTTACACCCTCAGCTTACACCCCACAACTTACACCCACAGCTTGCACCCACAGTTTACACCCACAGCTTACACCCACAGCTTACACCCACAGCATGCAACCCCAACTTACACCCACAGCTTACACCCACAACTTACACCCACAGCTTACACCAACAGCTTAGACCCTCAGCTTACACCCCACAACTTACACCTACAGCTTACACCCACAGCTTACACCCACAACTTACACCCACAGCTTACACCCTCAGCTTACACCCCACAACTTACACCCACAGCTTACACCCACAGCTTACACCCACAACTTACACCCACAGCTTACACCCACAGCTTGCACCCACAGCATACATCCACAACTTACGCCCACAGTTTACACCTACAGCTTACACCCACAGCTTACACCCACAATGTACACCTCGTGAAGGTGTGACATACACCTTGTTACACCATCACGAGGTAACAATAAAACAAGAAGTAACAGATAACAGTAAAACACGAACAGAACACGAGGTAACAGCAGAAGACGAGGTAAGAGCAGAACACGATTTTAGAACAGAACACGACGTTACAGCAGAACACGAGGTAACACGAGCTTCCCTGCAAGGTGTCAAAACTGTCACTCACAATAACAGAACACCACACAGGCAGAGTTTATGTTACGGGTTCGCCTCTACACACAGATAACCTACTTCGCCTGATAATGTATATAAGCCTGATAATATAAGCGTGATAATGTATATAATGTACATAATGCGAGGGTGTAAGCCTGATAATGTATATAATGTACATAATGCGAGGGTGTAAGCCTGATAATGTGTATAATGTATATAATGCGAGGGCGTAAGCCTGATAATGTGTATAATGTATATAATGCGAGGGTGTAAGCCTGATAATGTGCATAATGAGTATCTTAAACTGACGTTAACCGCGGGTATAATGATCCACATTACTGGTTTTTTATGCCACTAAGTGAAGAGTTAATTGCTTGCTCCTCCTCCATTATGAATAACTACCGTAGGGCTACTGGTGTTTTTATTACGTCAGCCTTATCGTCATCTATTAAGACAATGTTGAGCTTAGTTATGATTCTTCTTTGCTGCTGCGAAATGTTGACCAGATGGATGAAGGAGGTTTTTAGTACAAGTTACTGTAAGGGCTATCTACCTGATCTGGCTCACTCTCTTTCTCTGTCTTTGTCTGTCTGTCTGTCTGTCTGTCTGTCTGTCTGTCTGTCTGTCTGTCTGTCTGTCTGTCTGTCTGTCTGTCTGTCTGTCTGTCTGTCTGTCTGTCTCTGTCTATGTCTGTCTGTCTGTCTGTCTCTCTCTCTCTCTCTGTCTCTCTCTCTGTCTGTCTCTCTCTCTCTCTCTCTCTCTCTCTCTCTCTCTCTCTCTCTATATATATATATATATATATATATATATATATATATATATATATATATATATATATATATATATATATATATATATATATATATATATATATATATATATATATATATATATATATATATATATATATATATATAAATTCTTTCAATGATATTCTTTCAATTGAGAGTTAATTATTTTTTGCATCTCTTAATTATTTTGTTGGTGTGTCCAGCACATCACGAACAAGTGCAAGTCTCCTCCCTAGTGGAACACCACTTTCCATCAGTGTAAATAACAACCTCTGGGCCACCAGGCAACTGGGGAAATTATCTGTGTGTGAGTGTGTGTGTGTGTGTGTGTGTGTGTGTGTGTGTGTGTGTGTGTGTGTGTGTGTGTGTGTGTGTGTCTGATGATACCTGTGGTGTGACTCTCGTCTTTGTACAGAGGTTAAGGCTGGTCACTCCCTTCACCCCCCACGGGGCTTATCTCGCTAATGGGCAACAGTAAGATTAACAGCAACAGTAGCAGCAGCGGCAGCAGCAGGAGCAGCAGGAGCAGCAGCAGCGGGAACAACAACAGCAGCAGCAGCAGCAATAGCAGCAGCAGCAGCAGCAGCAGCAAGCGGCGGAAGGCAGCAGCGGCGGCAGCGGCAGGCGGCAGCGGCAGCAACGAACAGGCAGCGGCAAGCAAGGCGGCGGCGGCGGCGGCGGCAGCGGCGGCAGCG
>NC_091318.1:28420103-28425103 GCF_038502225.1 Cherax quadricarinatus | reverse complement strand
GAGCCTCGATCTTACTAGCTCCTGAAGATGGAGTGGAGAGGAGCCTCGATCTTACTAGCTCCTGAAGATGGAGTGGAGAGGAGCCTCGATCTTACTAGCTCCTGAAGGTGGAGTGGAGAGGAGACTCGATCTTACTAGCTCCTGAAGGTGGAGTGGAGAGGAGCCTCGATCTTACTAGCTCCTGAAGGTGGAGTGGAGAGGAGCCTCGATCTTACTAGCTCCTGAAGGTGGAGTGGAGAGGAGCCTCGATCTTACTAGCTCCTGAAGGTGGAGTGGAGAGGAACCTCGACCCTTTAAGTTCACGAATTCAGTGGGGAGGTGTGTGTTCCTGGACTATCTGCTCCCTCAAGTCAAGTGGGAAGTGTTCTTCCTGCACGAGTTGCTCCTCCGCCTCAAGTTTCATTCAGCTCACTTTAGCAGAGTGTAAAATATGCGTGCCAAGCAAGAGGGTCATTCATATGTAAGTAGCTATCTAAGGCACTCGGAGATGCCACACGCCTCACCATAGTGCCCATCTCTCCTCTCTCTATTCTTCCTTCTTAATGGACTTAGATTAATGCGTCGCTGAAGTTCAGACATCAGCATTATGCTGTTATCAAGGAAATTTTATATCACGTGTGAGTGGAGAAGTTCCCTCAACCCAAAAACAACAACAACACCCAGCAAAGTTAAACCAAGATGGAGTATGTGACTTAATTCTTTCTTTTAACGTGACCATTGTAAAACAAATATGACTGTGCGAACAATCTCATAAAGACATTTAGAATTCAGCATTAATTTTCTTAAATAATAAATTGAATATATATATATATATATATATATATATATATATATATATATATATATATATATATATATATATATATATATATAATATATATATATATATATATATATATATACATAAATACATATATATATATATATATATATTTTTTTTTTTTCAACAAGTCGGCCGTCTCCCACAGAGGCAGGGTGACCCAAAAAAGAAAGAAAATCCCCAAAAAGAAAATACTTTCATCATCATTCAACACTTTCACCACACTCACACATTATCACTGTTTTTGCAGAGGTGCTCAGAATACAACAGTTTAGAAGCATATACGTATAAAGATAAACAACATATCCCTCCAAACTGCCAATATCCCAAACCACTCCTTTAAAGTGCAGGCATTGTACTTCCCATTTCCAGGACTCAAGTCCGACTATATGAAAATAACCGGTTTCCCTGAATCCCTTCACTAAATATTACCCTGCTCACACTCCAACAGATCGTCAGGTCCCAAGTACCATTCGTCTCCATTCACTCCTATCTAACACGCTCACGCACGCTTGCTGGAAGTCCAAGCCCCTTGCCCACAAAACCTCCTTTACCCCCTCTCTAAAACCCTTTCGAGGACGACCCCTACCCCGCCTTCCTTCCCCTATAGATTTATATGCTTTCCATGTCATTCTACTTTGATCCATTCTCTCTAAATGACCAAACCACCTCAACAACCCCTCTTCTGCCCTCTGACTAATACTTTTATTAACTCCACACCTTCTCCTAATTTCCACACTCCTAATTTTCTGCATAATATTTACACCACACATTGCCCTTAGACAGGACATCTCCACTGCCTCCAACCGTCTCCTCGCTGCTGCATTTACCACCCAAGCTTCACACCCATATAAGAGTGTTGGTACTACTATACTTTCATACATTCCCTTCTTTGCCTCCATAGATAACGTTTTTTGACTCCACATATACCTCAACGCACCACTCACCTTTTTTCCCTCATCAATTCTATGATTAACCTCATCCTTCATAAATCCATCCGCCGACACGTCAACTCCCAAGTATCTGAAAACATTCACTTCTTCCATACTCCTCCTCCCCAATTTGATATCCAATTTTTCTTTATCTAAATCATTTGACACCCTCATCACCTTACTCTTTTCTATGTTCACTTTCAACTTTCTACCTTTACACACATTCCCAAACTCATCCACTAACCTTTGCAATTTTTCTTTAGAATCTCCCATAAGCACAGTATCATCAGCAAAAAGTAACTGTGTCAATTCCCATTTTGAATTTGATTCCCCATAATTTAATCCCACCCTCTCCCGAACACCCTAGCATTTACTTCCTTTACAACCCCATCTATAAATATATTAAACAACCATGGTGACATTACACATCCCTGTCTAAGACCTACTTTTACCGGGAAGTATTCTCCCTCTCTTCTACACACCCTAACCTGAGCCTCACTATCCTCATAAAAGCTCTTTACAGCATTTAGTAACTTACCACCTATTCCATATACTTGCAACATCTGCCACATTGCTCCTCTATCCACTCTATCATATGCCTTTTCTAAATCCATAAATGCAATAAAAACTTCCGTACCTTTATCTAAATACTGTTCACATATATGCTTCAATGTAAACATTTGATCTACACATCCCCTACCCATATATATATATATATATATATATATATATATATATATATATATATATATATATATGTATATATATATATATATATATATATATATATATATATATATATATATATATATATATATATATATATATATATATATATATATATATGTCGTGCCGAATATGTAAAACTGGTCAATTAGCAAGAACTCTAAAATTTTCTCTTATACGTTTAAGGATATATTTATTTCATTAGTGTTAATGTAAAAATTTTTAATTTTGCACCAAAAGAATCTTAGAAAACTTACCTAACCTTATTATAAAAAGAACAATTTATTTTAGCCTAACCCAACTAAATATATTTTAGATTTGTTTACAATAATTTAATATTAAACAAACACAGTGAAATATATTTTTTTTCGTTAGGTTCAGAATGATTTTGGCGATATTATTGCATTCACAAATTTTCGCTTGTCCTATATGGCAAGATGAGCGTTGCTATTTAAGCCAAGATCGCAAGTTCTGCCTATTCGGCACGACATATATATACATGTATATATATATATATATATATATATATATATATATATATATATATATATATATATATATATATATATATATATATATATATATATATATATACATATATTGTAATTAACGGTGATATATGGCACAAATTAAGCCATTTAACTCAAATTAAATAGAAGGAAATAGTACAGATTTTTTTGGTCTTCAAGAAGTGATAACACAGAGTGTAAACCGAGTGGAGGTACTCCAGAAAAATGGTTGATTCAACAGGAGTGACGGCGGTATTCCAAAATAGTGCAGTTGTTGTGAGGTTTGGGGGGTTCAGTTGCTTGAACATAACAAGTGGTTGATCTTAACACAAGTGTTGGGTATTCCAACAGTAGTAGCATTTGCTCCAACACGGGTGGCGGGACTTCTGCAAGTCTTGACACGAGTCGTAATCACAGTATGACTCGTTCAGCTGTCAAGTAATCACTGGCCTACCCACAGCGCTGGGTCACACCCCCCGACTTAGGACCCAGAAGATTACTACACAGCAGAGTGTCCTAAGACAATACATTAATTCCCGCAGCAACGCGAGTGATAACTGCTACAAGGAGACTAGTGCTCGCTCCGAAAGAAGTGACGTTGCTTCAATAACAGTGGCGGTGGTGGCCGTAGTGGGTTGTCCGCTACTCACCCCTGCTCAGTCATGCAATATTCATGCAGTGATCCCGGCCATATCATCACTGTGCATGTTAGGCAGAGAAACAAGACTACACTTATACACACAAATAACCCGCACATAGTAGAGAAAGAGAAGCTTACCACGACGTTTCGGACCGACAATGACCATTTACAAAGTCACACTAATATATTCTCTCCCTCTCCTGTAATTCCCACATCTTATTTACTTGATGCCCTCGGGATAGTTTTTTGGTGTGTGATCATATGCTCACTTTTTTCGGTGCTTCCAAATTAGCACTCTTTAATAATTGCTTGTTTCGAGAGAGAGAGAGAGAGAGAGAGAGAGAGAGAGAGAGAGAGAGAGAGAGAGAGAGAGAGTTGATTTGAATTCTTCCAGTCGTGCTTCCTGCTCTTACTGCATGCAACTCTCGCTCTTGAAAAATGCCTTATATGATAACACGTCCACTGTGTTGGCATGCAGCAGCACAACTGATGACAGGATTGTTAGCTAACAACAGTACCCTTGATAATGGGATTGTGGGCTAGCAACAGTACCGTTGATGGCAGAATTATGGGCTAACAACAGCACCTTTGATGACAGGATTGTTAGCAAATAACAGCACCCTTGATGACAGGATTGTGGGGTAACAACAGTACTGTACCTATTCCGATCATTGAGGTAGAGGGGGCTGGGCTTATGTGACACGGGGATACCTATCTCGGGTCCGGCAGCTGTTATGTACTTACGGAAGTGCTTCTGAGACATAGAAGGTAATCAGGTTTGAGCCGAGAAAGAGAGGGAAGGCTCCAATTTCTCGGATCTAGAGCTATTTATCAGCAACAAGGCATAATCCTTCAGGGGTATTATTTCTCGTTGTATAATGCAAATCCTTCAGATGCTGAAGCTTGCTACAGCACCGGGAATGTAAAACTGTGGGAAACATCTTTCATCTTTGTTATTCCTGAATGATAATGATGACGATAATGATAATGATGAGGAAAAATGATGATAATGATGACAGTTATTGAACCTCCTGATCACGATCAGCTACATCATAATATGTCAGATATGCAATAAGATCACAGTAAACAAGTGATATCACAACACGCAGAACAACCACTGTGAACAAATAGTGAAATTCCAGGCTATTTCGTGATTCCTGACGTTTCCTCGATAATGTGAGAAATCACGAAAGTGCCTGGAATTTCACTATTTTTTTCACGGTGGTTCTTCTGCATACCAAATATTCCTGTGGTCGACGCTTCCAACCTCTTCCTCTGTGTTCTTCCTGTTTTCTCCCGCTGCTTTCCCCAGCATCCACTCCTGGCCATCACGTCAACACGAGGGTCAGCGGTGATGATGCCACAGGCCGGTC
>NC_091318.1:28410103-28412603 GCF_038502225.1 Cherax quadricarinatus | reverse complement strand
GAGAAAATTAGGAGAGCTTTCTGAAAAAATGGAGAAAGAGCTCTCTGTGAAATTGGAAAGGTGGTTGGAGAAGGAGACAAAGAATTGGGAGGCACAAGTCGAAACTGCAGTAGCCAAGATAAGGGTCCTAGAAGTTGAGATAAATAGGCTGGAGCGAGTTACAGGGGCAGTGACCAGAGAAGACACAGCATATGAAGCTGCGAGGCTGAACAGGAAGGAAGGAATTATGAATTATGCTAAGGCCACATCAATCTGCCAAGGAGGACCAAGGAGTGAAAGGGAAGATCAACTGGTTGCAGATGGAGAGGGTGATAGGTCGAATGCTGAGGCACAACAAGGCTATCAAGAGCCACTGGAAAAATCAAGGGAGAAACTGACCACACACAGGCAGGATCCAGAGCCACAGAGGGTGAGGCAATGCGAGGAAGAAAGGGCAAAATCAGTGTTTATCCATGGGCTTCAGGAGAGAGAGGAAAGGACACACACTGAAAGGAAGCAGGAAGAAAGGAAGGAGATTGAGAAAATCATAACAGAAATAGGTGAAGAGAGGGACGAGATTGTAAATTTTCAGAGAATAGGGGGGTACTCGAAGGTGAGAAACCGACCAATCAAGCTGATTCTCAGGACGGAAACAGTGCGGAACAGGATCCTCCAAGAGAAACCACGATTGAAATACTCGGAAGAGTACAAGAGGGTGTTCCTAGACAGAGACAGAACAAAATCAGAACGACAGCAGCTGAGGGAGAGGACAAAAAAGCGAAAGGAGCTAGGAAAAGAGACAAGGAGGGAACCAGCAGAGGTCAGTCAGAGCAGGACAGAACAGCAAGGGCAAGCACACACACAACTACTCTCAGAACCACACAACCTATCACACCATCCCAACACACCCTACAATCCATACCCACAGCCTCCACCCAACACCAAGCTATAGAACCCCACAGTATGCCACCAGGTCTCCCACCCTCACAGGCCCCCCAAACCACAGTGTTGGAAAGGAAACTGAAGGTATGGTACACAAACGCTGATGGAATAACAAATAAGTGGGAGGAGTGGCAAGAAAGAGTCAAAGAAGCATCACCGGACATCATAGCTCTCACAGAAACCAAGCTTACAGGTATGATAACAGATGCCATCTTTCCAACGGGATACCAAATCCTGAGGAAAGACAGAGGGAACAGGGGGGGTGGAGGAGTGGCGTTGCTGATCAAAAATCGCTGGAATTTTGATGAGCTGGAGAGAGAAGATAGCGGAGAAGAAAGTGATTACATAGTGGGAACACTTCACTCTGGAGGTCCCAAGGTGGTAATAGCAGTGATGTATAACCCACCACAGAACAGCAGGAGGCCAAGGCAAGAGTACGACGAGAGCAATAGAGCGATGGTTGACACACTGGCTAGAGTGGCCAGAAGAGCTCATGCATGCAGGGCAAAGCTCCTGATCATGGGTGACTTTAACCACAAGGAGATAGATTGGGAGAACTTGGACCCACATGGGGGCCAAGATACTTGGAGGGCTAAGATGATGGAGGTGGTACTGGAGAACTTCATGTACCAACACGTAAGGGACACTACAAGAGAGAGAGGAGAGGATGAACCAGCAAGGCTGGACTTAGTATTCACCTTCAGTAGTGCAGATATCGAGGACATCACATATGAAAGACCCCTTGGGGCCAGTGACCATGTGGTTGTAAGCTTCGAATACACAGTAGAGCTACAAGTGGAGGGAGAAGCAGGAAGGCCAGGACGAATGAAGCCAAACTACAAGAAAGGGGACTACACAGGAATGAGGAACTACCTGAACGGGGTTCAGTGGGACAGAGAACTGGCAGGGAAACCAGTTAATGAGATGATGGAATATGTAGCAATAAAATGCAAGGAGGCTGAGGAGAGGTTTGTACCCAAGGGTAACAGGAGTAATGAAAAAGCCAGGATGAGCCCATGGTTTACCCAAAGGTGCAGGGAGGCAAAAACCAAGTGTGCTAGGGAATGGAAGAAATATAGAAGGCAAAGGACCCAGGAGAATAAGGAGAACAGTCGTAGAGCCAGAAATGAATATGCACAGATAAGAAGGGAGGCCCAAAGACAATATGAAAATGACATAGCAGCGAAAGCCAAATCTGACCCGAAACTGTTGTACAGCCACATCAGGAGGAAAACAACAGTCAAGGACCAGGTAATCAGGCTAAGGAAGGAAGGAGGAGAGACAACAGGAAATGACCGGGAAGTATGTGAAGAACTCAACAAGAGATTCAAAGAAGTGTTCACAGAGGAGACAGAAGGGACTCCAGAAAGACGGAGAGGTGGGGCACACCACCAAGTGCTGGACACAGTGCACACAACCGAGGAAGAAGTGAAGAGGCTTCTGAGTGAGCTAGATACCTCAAAGGCAATGGGGCCAGATAACATCTCCCCATGGGTATTGAGAGAGGGAGCAGAGGCGCTATGTGTACCCCTAACAACAATATTCAATACATCTATCGAAACCGGGAGATTGCCTGAGG
>NC_091318.1:28377603-28402603 GCF_038502225.1 Cherax quadricarinatus | reverse complement strand
TGACGTTGGTGTTTCATATGAATACACAAAAGCCCACCAGATACAATCATTGTTTAACATCAGGAGAAAACAACATTCCTGGTGCTTCATTTCACCAGTGTAAAGTCACCTTTGTAAACACCGAAATCCAAGCTGGAGAACTCGTGTACTATCTGATGCTCTCTCTCGTCTCATCGCTGACCTTCGTACTCAGGGTGAGCGAGCACCTTCTGGTGTTTATTTGCCAAGATCTGATTGTTGGTTCCCTTGAAGGGATGTACCCCCTTCAAGGGATGTACTCCCTTCAAGGGATGTGTTCCTTTCAAGGGATGTGCTCCTCTCAACGGATGTACTCCCTTCAGGGGATGTACTTCCTTCAAGAAATGTGCTCCCTTCAAGGGATGTGCTTCCTTCAAGGCATGTACTCCCTTCAAGAGATGTACCTTGATGTCCCTAGAAGGGCTCTGCATTCAAGGAATCGATACTAACCCTCTGTTTGCTTGGATCTGAATTCATAACCACTTCCCCATTTCTCCGGCGCTGTATAACCCCTATGGATTTAGCGCTTCCCCGTGATACAGTGACGATAAATCATGTGCTTATTAGCCCCGGGTGCCATATGATCATGCCATGACTCCTCTCACATTCACCAGGTAAACAAACTTTTTAATGTTTCTAATGTCGTTTTTATAGTCATCTGAGAGACCGCAAGAAGAGACTTCTTGTGCTGGGAGACCAACACGTTCAATGACGTACTTAAATATACATTACATCGCTGTGATGACACGAGAGAACCTATGTTGTTATTATCCTTCTACGAGTTAGAATCGAGGTGCAGTGTATATGGCTGCAGTATTCTAAATGTTAATTATACTGTGGGAGACACCCTGAGTGTGCAGCTACCCTGTTCTATATGACAGGCGCTGTGTTGGAACACCCGCAGTGTGTGTGGTTACCCTATTCTATATGAGAGATTCAGTGTAGGAGCACCCGAAGTATGGAGTTGCTATATTCTGCGGTAGTTACAGTGTGGCTACACCTGTATTGTGCCGTTGTTGTATTCTGTAAGATCTTTACGGTGTGGGAACAAAACTATGTGTTACCTTAGCATATTCCAACACACGGAATGGCTTGTTTACATGAAGTGATGAAATATAGACGATTTCAGAAGAGAGGTGAGAATATCATCAAGTATTCCACTATGATCTTGTAATGATCGTCCAGACTCTGTGACGAAGGAACTGATCCTGTTTTGATGGTTCTGATCCTTTATTGCTGTTGCTAGTCTTGTACAGATGTTCTTGTGTTTGTCTTGATGTCCATAGTCCTTACTGATAGCTCTGATCCTGCCTTGATGGCTTTGATCCTCTCTTGATGACCCTGACTTTGTCTTGATGATTCTGATTCAATGTTTACGACTCTTCTCTGTCCCCTGTCTCGCTCTCTGCCCTGAATGTGGCTGCTTCCGCCCATAATAATGATGCTAAATCATATATTTACTTCTTCTCTAGAGAAATGTGTTACATTATAGGTTACTTATGACACGAGAGCATAAAGTAAGCGTCGCTGAAGGTAAGAGCTCCCACTCAAGTCTTAATGTGACTAGTTTGGCAATTAAATCCTGCAGTAAAATCAAGACTGCCGTGCGGCCAAGACTTTGTAAAGTGGCAGCACTTTGCCATGGGTCAAGACTTTGCCATGGGTCAAGATTTTGCGGTGTGGCAAGTCTCTGCCGTGTACCTAGGTGACGAAGGGACATAAAACTGTCGCTTAAGACTGAAACATTTTATGGTTGAATAAGCACAGGAGTTTATACCTGCCTGGTCAAGTACATGAGGACAAGATACTGGTCTAGTCACCTTGGTGCTATCTCTGAATGTCCAGAACTGACCACGACCTGACCACGACCTGACCACGATTTGAATACTACCTGACCACCACCAGATCACCACTTCACCACGACTCCGCTGCTCTTGTCTAGCCATACTGTTGTACCCGAACCTGAAGTTCCGCCGAGGCTTGAAAGGTCATCTTGACTGTCTTCAAGGTCTCGGCAGGAAGAACCTGATTACTGGTTTTAGTCAAGAATACCAAAAATCACTGGGCTAATTAATGGTTTATGTTGCAACATCAGCCGATGTTGCAACACGTTGAAGGCATCATCAGTGTTATAGATCTTGCAGTATCATGACTCACGAAATCATAACGGTACGATTGCTGGCCCGGAGTTTCCGACTCGCTTACTGCGAGTTCAATCCCCACCCGTACAGTGGCTTTTTTCTTGCAGTAAACAAGCCCACGTATTAAACATTGGTAAGAAAATGACCTATTAGATGTTAAGAAACTTTGTTTACCGTAGATGTATAGACGATTTGGTGCAGAAAGACGCGAACAATCGCTAGGACAGATTGATAAGAAAACATTTCGGTCTTGGGACCTTCAAGTGACCAAGGTCCAGAGACCGAAACTTTTTCTAATAAATATGTCTTAGTGTTTGTTTACGTGCCTTTCTAAACCAATTTATCGGTAGCTATTACCAAGATTTATACGAGTATACATGATAAATTCTTGGTTTTCAAACTTTTAGACAAGATTCCCTTATTATTAGATCATTCGTGTTGAAAACATGATAAGATTAGGTTAACCTTAGAGACGGATGTAAACAAAAGTTTGTCATTTTTGGATGTTAGTAATGAAAGAAGCATAGATTATTGTGTTACTCTGCTTTGCCGGACAATAAATGATATCGGTCTGTATACTAAGTTTTCGTTTTGTATTCCCGTGAATTATAAACGTAAATTGATGTTTATTACAACAAACAGAAGCCTTCTGATGTCTCTCCAGATTATTTTAAACTACATATACGTAGTTATATACGTACGAGTTAATGGTACTTTTCCCCTATTAATTATATAAGAAACACACACACACACACATTCACACACACACACACACAGACACACACACACACACACACACACACACACACACACACACACACACACACACACACACACACACACACACACACACACACATATATATATATATATATATATATATATATATATATATATATATATATATATATATATATATATATATATATATATATAGGATGGGGTCCACCTCTGGTGTAAATTGTGGGATCCACAGCCTCGGAGAAGTGGATAAAAAGGCTTCAGGGAAAAATATTTGGATTTCTTCCTGAAGCCGTTTAAATATTCCACTTCCCCTACCACCCCATCTTTTGATATATATATTTTTTTTACTAATAGGAATATTTTATTACATAATATGACACAGAAGATCTAAGAGACACATTGTTGATATAAAGGTGGCATATACGGTACATGTTGTTGTGTGTGTATCACCGATTATAAGGCGAAAATCTCATCCAGCTCCTCAGAGCTGGGGCGTGTGCCCAAAATACAGCAGGCATTACCCCTTTGAACAGCCGCACTGAGCCGCTGGAACAGAAAACTAGCTGCCCTGGGATCCCTAGTTACCCTGATGAGTCTTTTTCCCAGCTCCTTAAGGAATTTAGATGCACTCTTTCCGCATGAGCCAAGGGTCTCTGAGCCTATGGGAACAAACATATAATGATGGGCAAGTTCTCCATATTTTCTAGACTTTTGGGACTCCCTGAAGCTGGCAGCTGCCCCTCCTTCCTCCCTGGTGTATTGGAGATAGGTATCAGCCAAGGTAGATGCACATGTATAGTCCCACACCACCTGCTTCCCATCTGTCCAGGCTTGAAGGGTGATACCATCTGGACGCTTCTGGCTGCCATCAGATCTGCATAGTTGGGGTGGCTCCCTTACTGCTGGGCATCCAGCTGTTGTGAGGCTCCTCTTGATAATGTTATTAACCTCCTCATGTCTTGCAATCTTTCCCTCGGATTTACGGCACACAAGACCATGGTACCCGAATCGGTCTGCTGCTTCACTGCCACAAATACACCTGTGTTCGGCGAGAATAGGGGCGGCAAGTCGAAGGGCAACACCGATGCGGATGGTCTGTGGGTCGAGACGTGTGCCAAGGCTGGAGTTGGGAACAGCCAACAGAAAGTCCACAAGAACACAAGAACACAAGAACGAAGGAACACTGCAGAAGGCCTACCGGCCCATGCGAGGCAGGTCCAAGTCCCTACCGGCTTAAGCCAATGCACCCAACCTAGTCAGGTCAGGTCACATTGACTTAAGGGAGGAACACGGCAACCGACCTGTTAGCACAAGCTATCAGGTCCAACTCACACCCACCCACATCTACTCATGTATTTATCCAACCTATTTTTAAAGCTACACAACGTTCTGGCCTCTATAACGGTACTTGGGAGTTTGTTCCACTCATCCACAACTCTATTACCAAACCAGTACTTTCCTATATCCCTCCTGAATCTGAATTTTTCCAACTTAAAACCATTGCTGCGAGTCCTGTCTAGGCTAGATATTTTCAGCACACTATTTACATCCCCTTTATTTATTCCTGTCTTCCACTTATAAACCTCAATCATATCCCCCCTAATTCTACGTCTTTCTAGAGAGTGCAGTTTCAGGGCCCTTAGTCTATCCTCATAGGGAAGGTTTCTGATACATGGGATCATCTTTGTCATCCTCCTTTGTACATTTTCCAGAGAATTTATATCCATTCTGTAATACGGTGACCAAAACTGTGCAGCATAATCTAAATGAGGCCTAACCAAGGATGTATAGAGTTGAAGAACAACCTGAGGACTCCTATTATTTATGCTTCTTGATATGAAGCCAAGGATTCTATTAGCTTTATTGCGAACACTTATGCACTGTTGTCTTGGTTTCAGATTACTGCTAACCAGAACTCCTAAATCTTTTTCGCAATCCGTAATATTAAGATCTACATTATTTAGTTTATATGTGGCATGGTTATTGTCCTGTCCAACATTTAGAACTTTGCATTTGTCTATATTAAACTGCATCTGCCACTTCTCCGACCACTGCATCAGTCTATTCAAATCTTCCTGGAGTGCTCGAATGTCCTCGTCAGAATGAATTCGACGGCCTATTTTGGTGTCATCGGCAAACTTGCCGATGTCGCTCTTTATGCCCTCATCTATGTCGTTTATGTAGATTGTGAACAGCAGGGGGCCCAACACTGACCCCTGTGGAACACCGCTCGTGACGCTTCCCCACTCTGATTTCTCCCCATTTATGCAAACTCTCTGCTGCCTATTTGTCAACCATGCCTCTATCCAGGAAAAAATTTCTCCTCCTATTCCATGTGCTTTAATTTTCCTCAATAGTCTCTGATGTGGGACCCTGTCAAAAGCCTTACTGAAGTCCATATACACAATATCATATTCATTACCATGATCTACCTCCTCAAATACCTTAGTGAAAAAAGTTAATAAATTCTTAAGGCAGGAACGCCCCTTTGTAAAACCATGCTGAGATTCGTTGATTAATTTATGCTTTTCAAGGTGGCTACGAACTGCCTCGGCAATTATTGATTCCATAAATTTTCCCACTATGGAGGTTAGGCTTATTGGTCTATAGTTCGAAGCTAAGGACCTGTCACCTGTTTTGAAAATAGGTATCACATTTGCCATTTTCCACTTATCTGGCACCATGCCAGTTTGTAGTGATATGTTGAAAAGATTAGCCAAAGGTGTGCTAAGCTCCTCTTTACATTCCTTTAGAACCCTTGCATACAGTTCATCAGGGCCTGGGGATTTGTTAGGTTTTAATTTATCTATTTGCCTAAGGACCATGTCACTTGTGACCCTAATAGTGCACAGTTTATTATCGTCCTGTTCTACATAATTTATCATTACTGGAATATCGCTGGTATCCTCCTGTGTAAAAACTGAGAGGAAGTATGTGTTAAATATTCTACACATTTCCTTATCACTGTCAGTGAGCTGACCCGAGGAACTTTTGAGTGGGCCTATCTTGTCCCTGATCTTACTTCTGTATACCTGAAAGAATCCTTTTGGGTTAGTCTTCGATTCTCTTGCAACTTTAACCTCATAATCTCTTTTTGCTTTTCTAATTCCCTTTTTTATTTCTCTCTTTAACTGAATATATCGATTTCTTAATTGCCCCTCTCCTCTTTTGATTTGCCTATATATGCCTCTCTTTTGACCAATCAGATATTTTAATCTATTGTTCATCCATTTAGGATCATTTTTGTTTGATCTGATTTCCCTATTTGGAACATAATTTGACTGAGCAGCTAGAACTATGCCCTGGAAAGCATCATATCGGCAACCATCACCACCTACCTGACCCCTAGTCAGGTCATTCCAGTTCAGCCCACCTAAGTAATTTTTCAGTCCTATGAAATCAGCCAAGCGAAAGTCAGGGACGGAGACTTGATTGCCATTATTAGGGGAATTCCATGATATGTTAAAACTGAGTGATTTGTGATCACTCTCCCCAAGCTCATCATTAACCTCAAGATTATTAATTAGTGTTTCCCTACTGGCAAGAACCAAGTCAAGGAGGTTATTTCCCCTAGTTGGCTCTGTCACAAACTGTTTTAAAAAACAATCCTGGATCGTATCAAGAAAGTCACCCGACTCTAAATTTCCTGTCAAATTGCTCCAGTCAATCTGTCTATAGTTGAAATCTCCCATTAGCACAACATTTTCGTATGTAGATGCCTTACGAATTTCGTCCCATAGAAGTTTACTGCACTCCCTATCAAGATTTGGGGCCCTGTAAATCACACCCAAAATTAGTTTTTCTCGGCCCTCGAGAAGCTGTAACCAAACAGATTCAGTGGCTGACGCTTCTAATTTAATATCTTGTCTAACACAACAATTTAAATTGTCTCTGACATACATCGCTACTCCACCACCTTTCCTGTTGACCCTGTCAGTGTGGAATAATTTATAGCCTTGTATGTGACATTCAGAGGGCATCTCTCTATCTTTCAGATTGAGCCAGGTCTCTGTTATAGCAATAATATCTATGTTTCCTGCACTTGCAATTAATCTTAGCTCATCTATCTTATTTCTAACACTCCTGCTATTAGTATAGTAAACCTTAAGGGAGCTAGTCCCTTGCTGCCCTCTGCTGTCCCCCTTTGTTTGCTGACCTGTTCTATTGTCTTTATTTATAACTTCATGCTGAATGCCTTTTATACATTTACTGTTTCCAACCCTAGTGTTGCAACCTGCTTGTTTCCCACACACACCCATACCTCTATCTTCCATCAGTTTAAAATCATAGGCATTTCACCAATGGCCTTCTCAATCGAGTCTGCAAGTGCTACCACCCCTGCCCCAGAGAGATGAACCCCATCCCTTGCATACATATCATGTTTGCCATAAAAGTTGTTCCAGTTGTCAATGAATGGGATTGCAAGTTCCTTGCAGTATCTGTCTAGCCAGCAATTTACACCAATTGCCCTAGACAACCATTCATTTCCTACTCCCCTTCTAGGCAAGATGCTACATATGATTGGGATCCCTCCCTTAGACTTAATGAAATCTATAGCTGACCTGTACTTATCTAGCAGCTCTTCTCTCCTACCCTTCCCAATATCATTTCCACCAGCACTGAGACAGATAATGGGCTTGTTCCCATTACCTGACATGATATTATCCAGTCTGTTGACAATGTCCCCAACACCAGCTCCAGGGAAGCACACTCTATCTCTCATCTTATTCCTATTACAAAAAGCACAATCAACATATCTTACCTGAGAGTCACCAACCACAAGAATGCGCTTACCTTCATTAGCAGGGGCAGTAGTACCCTTACCTTCACTGGCCACTGAAGTACATTCATCCTGGAGAACAGAGAAGCGATTTCCTACCTTCAGATCTGCACTCTTAACTTTCCTTACTCTGATGCGCCTCCCATTACTGTGAACAACTCGCCACTTGTAGCAGGTGCTGGGCTGCACCTCACTGCTGGTAGCCGTTGCTACCACCCCACCTACAGCCTCCTCACAGTGAGAGACAGACTGCACCTCACTGCTAGAAGCCTCATTCCCCACATCTCCAACCACCTCACACTCTCTCCCAGGCCCATTGAGGTGGACCTTCAGCCTCCTAATCTCCTCCTGGAGAAGCAAGACCTCCTCCTTCAACTCTCCAACCTCAGCTTTTAAAACACTGTAGAAGCAAGCCATGCTTTGTAACCGTCCACGCTAATCCCCAAGCAGCTCAGGGTCTGTGACCTCACGTGACGACTGACCACTGAACACTCCAGCATGAGGGGCTCTCACTGCCAGGAGGCGGGCTCTATCCTTCCCTGACACACTCTGAAGCATTGTTGAGGCAATATTTTCCACTATTGGACCATCCCAGTGCGATTGTTCGTAGTTGTTGGGGGAGCAGGTCTGGCTCCAGAGCCCGTTAGATTATCCCAGTTCATGGCTCCGTCAATGAATTATATATATATATATATATATTTATATATATATATATATATATATATAGGAGGGTCGGAGAGTTTCAGTGGGGGGAAATAAATGGGATTAAATCTGGAGTATCTGAGAGAGTTAGAGCAAAGGAAGGGGTAGCAGTAATGTTAAATGATCAGTTATGGAAGGAGAAAAGAGAATATGAATGTGTAAATTCAAGAATTATGTGGATTAAAGTAAAGGTTGGATGCGAGAAGTGGGTCATAATAAGCGTGTATGCACCTGGAGAAGAGAGGAATGCAGAGGAGAGAGAGAGATTTTGGGAGATGTTAAGTGAATGTATAGGAGCCTTTGAACCAAGTGAGAGAGTAATTGTGGTAGGGGACTTGAATGCTAAAGTAGGAGAAACTTTTAGAGAGGGTGTGGTAGGTAAGTTTGGGGTGCCAGGTGTAAATGATAATGGGAGCCCTTTGATTGAACTTTGTATAGAAAGGGGTTTAGTTATAGGTAATACATATTTTAAGAAAAAGAGGATAAATAAGTATACACGATATGATGTAGGGCGAAATGACAGTAGTTTGTTGGATTATGTATTGGTAGATAAAAGACTGTTGAGTAGACTTCAGGATGTACATGTTTATAGAGGGGCCACAGATATATCAGATCACTTTCTAGTTGTAGCTACACTGAGAGTAAAAGGTAGATGGGATACAAGGAGAATAGAAGCATCAGGGAAGAGAGAGGTGAAGGTTTATAAACTAAAAGAGGAGGCAGTTAGGGTAAGATATAAACAGCTATTGGAGGATAGATGGGCTAATGAGAGCATAGGCAATGGGGTCGAAGAGGTATGGGGTAGGTTTAAAAATGTAGTGTTAGAGTGTTCAGCAGAAGTTTGTGGTTACAGGAAAGTGGGTGCAGGAGGGAAGAGGAGCGATTGGTGGAATGATGATGTAAAGAGAGTAGTAAGGGAGAAAAAGTTAGCATATGAGAAGTTTTTACAAAGTAGAAGTGATGCAAGGAGGGAAGAGTATATGGAGAAAAAGAGAGAGGTTAAGAGAGTGGTGAAGCAATGTAAAAAGAGAGCAAATGAGAGAGTGGGTGAGATGTTATCAACAAATTTTGTTGAAAATAAGAAAAAGTTTTGGAGTGAGATTAACAAGTTAAGAAAGCCTAGAGAACAAATGGATTTGTCAGTTAAAAATAGGAGAGGAGAGTTATTAAATGGAGAGTTAGAGGTATTGGGAAGATGGAAGGAATATTTTGAGGAATTGTTAAATGTTGATGAAGATAGGGAAGCTGTGATTTCGTGTATAGGGCAAGGAGGAATAACATCTTGTAGGAGTGAGGAAGAGCCAGTTGTGAGTGTGGGGGAAGTTCGTGAGGCAGTAGGTAAAATGAAAGGGGGTAAGGCAGCCGGGATTGATGGGATAAAGATAGAAATGTTAAAAGCAGGTGGGGATATAGTTTTGGAGTGGTTGGTGCAATTGTTTAATAAATGTATGGAAGAGGGTAAGGTACCTAGGGATTGGCAGAGAGCATGCATAGTTCCTTTGTATAAAGGCAAAGGGGATAAAAGAGAGTGCAAAAATTATAGGGGGATAAGTCTGTTGAGTGTACCTGGTAAAGTGTATGGTAGAGTTATAATTGAAAGAATTAAGAGTAAGACGGAGAATAGGATAGCAGATGAACAAGGAGGCTTTAGGAAAGGTAGGGGGTGTGTGGACCAGGTGTTTACAGTGAAACATATAAGTGAACAGTATTTAGATAAGGCTAAAGAGGTCTTTGTGGCATTTATGGATTTGGAAAAGGCGTATGACAGGGTGGATAGGGGGGCAATGTGGCAGATGTTGCAAGTGTATGGTGTAGGAGGTAGGTTACTGAAAGCAGTGAAGAGTTTTTACGAGGATAGTGAGGCTCAAGTTAGAGTATGTAGGAAAGAGGGAAATTTTTTCCCAGTAAAAGTAGGCCTTAGACAAGGATGTGTGATGTCACCGTGGTTGTTTAATATATTTATAGATGGGGTTGTAAGAGAAGTAAATGCGAGGGTCTTGGCAAGAGGCGTGGAGTTAAAAGATAAAGAATCACACACAAAGTGGGAGTTGTCACAGCTGCTCTTTGCTGATGACACTGTGCTCTTGGGAGATTCTGAAGAGAAGTTGCAGAGATTGGTGGATGAATTTGGTAGGGTGTGCAAAAGAAGAAAATTAAAGGTGAATACAGGAAAGAGTAAGGTTATGAGGATAACAAAAAGATTAGGTGATGAAAGATTGAATATCAGATTGGAGGGAGAGAGTATGGAGGAGGTGAACGTATTCAGATATTTGGGAGTGGACGTGTCAGCGGATGGGTCTATGAAAGATGAGGTGAATCATAGAATTGATGAGGGAAAAAGAGTGAGTGGTGCACTTAGGAGTCTGTGGAGACAAAGAACTTTGTCCTTGGAGGCAAAGAGGGGAATGTATGAGAGTATAGTTTTACCAACGCTCTTATATGGGTGTGAAGCGTGGGTGATGAATGTTGCAGCGAGGAGAAGGCTGGAGGCAGTGGAGATGTCATGTCTGAGGGCAATGTGTGGTGTGAATATATGCAGAGAATTCGTAGTTTGGAAGTTAGGAGGAGGTGCGGGATTACCAAAACTGTTGTCCAGAGGGCTGAGGAAGGGTTGTTGAGGTGGTTCGGACATGTAGAGAGAATGGAGCGAAACAGAATGACTTCAAGAGTGTATCAGTCTGTAGTGGAAGGAAGGCGGGGTAGGGGTCGGCCTAGGAAGGGTTGGAGGGAGGGGGTAAAGGAGGTTTTGTGTGCGAGGGGCTTGGACTTCCAGCAGGCATGCTTGAGCGTGTTTGATAGGAGTGAATGGAGACAAATGGTTTTTAATACTTGACGTGCTGTTGGAGTGTGAGCAAAGTAACATTTATGAAGGGATTCAGGGAAACCGGCAGGCCGGACTTGAGTCCTGGAGATGGGAAGTACAGTGCCTGCACTCTGAAGGAGGGGTGTTAATGTTGCAGTTTAAAAACTGTAGTGTAAAGCACCCTTCTGGCAAGACAGTGATGGAGTGAATGATGGTGAAAGTTTTTCTTTTTCGGGCCACCCTGCCTTGGTGGGAATCGGCCGGTGTGATAATAAAAAATATATATATATATATATATATATATATATATATATATATATATATATATATATATATGCTTATTAGTAAAATTCTCCAGGTACTCCAGGTAAGACAATAGATATTGTGCAGAATTAGACACATGTGCAACACCTGGGTGTCTTTATTTACGAACATTTCGCCATTCAGTGACTTTATCAAAATAAATTCAAGGACATAACTGGAAGACTATAGAATATTGTACCCAAGAATACAATTTCTTCTTCGTTTACTTATTATGACAATAATTCTTTTTCAGCTAGGCAATAAACTTAATAAATTATTCTCTGACTTTTATGTTCAAATAAATATTAGAAATATCTTCAAATCATATAAAAACAGCAACAAATTCATAAGAGCAAAAGATCCTGGTCTATACAACATATATACACCGAGAGGTGTATATCTTTCAGAGTATATATACTGAGAATTTATTTTAATCCCTATTTTAGGGATTAAAGTGTTCTTGTCTGCTGGAGAACAGGTTACGTGCAGCCTTAATGACTTCAGTGTAGTCAATAGGCTTCAAATGCCATTAATAAAGCAAACAGACGTGGGAGAGCTGTAAGCCCTCGTTTACTGATAACACGAAGAGCAGTTTAAATCACAAGAATCCACGAACATCAGGATATATCGACCTAAACGGCACTTGGGATTACTAAGCCATCGCACAGCACTGTTAGGAAACACACACAGCCCCGTCCCCCACACACAGACATATATGGACAGACTGACACACACACACACACAAACACACACACACACACACACACACACACACACACACACACACACACACACACACACACACACACACACACACACACACACACACACACACATAAAAACACTTGATCACTACAGAGTTGACCTCGGAGTCACGGTTACAGCTGGTGGTCAGAGAGTGGACCCTCGCATCATGGTGACGCATCTGACGCGGCTCTGCAAGCAACAATGGACAGCAACCATGGCTAGCTAGTAACCATGGGTAGCAACAATGGGTAGCAACCATGGCTAGCAACCATTGGTAGTAACAATAGGCAGCAACCATTGGTAACAACCATGGGTAACAACCATGGGCAACAACCATGGGTAACAACCATGGGTAACAACCATGGGTAACAACCATGGGTAACAATCATGGGTAACAACCATGGGTAGCAGCCATGGGTAACAACCATGGGTAACAACCATGGATAACAACCATGGGTAGCAACCACGGGTAACAACCATGGGTAACAAACATGGGTAGCAACCATACATAACAACCACGGGTAACAACCATAGGCAACAACCATGGGTAACAGCCATGGGTAACAACCATGGGTAACAACCATGGGTAGCAACCATGGGTAACAACCATGAGTAACAACCATGGGTAGCAACCATGGATAACAACCGTGGGTAACAACCATGGGTAACAACCATGGGTAACAACCATGGGTAACAAGCATGGGTAGCAACCATGGGTAGCAACAATGGGTAACAACCATTGGTAACAACCACGGATAACAAACATGGGTAGCAACCATGGGCAACAACCATGGGTAACAACCATGGATAACAACAATGGGTAGTAACCATGGGTAATAACCATGGGTAACAAACATGGGTAGCAACCATGCATAACAACCATGGGTAACAACCATAGGCAACAACCATGGGTAACAGCCATGGGTAACAACCATGGGTAACAACCATGGGTAACAACCATGGTTAACAACCATGAGTAACAACCATGGGTAACAACCATGGGTAACAACCATGGGTAACAACCATGGGTAACAAGCATGGGTAGCAACCATGGGTAACAACCATGGGTAACAACCATGGGTAACAACCATAGGCAACAACCATGGGTAACAGCCATGGGTAACAACCATGGGTAACAACCATGGGTAGCAACCATGGGTAGCAACAATGGATAACAACCATGGGTAACAACCATGAGTAACAACCATGGGTAACAACCATGGGTAACAAGCATGGGTAACAAGCATGGGTAACAAGCATGGGTAGCAACCATGGGTAACAACCATGGGTAACAACCATGAGTAACAACCATGGGTAGCAACCATGGGTAACAACCATGGGTAACAACCATGGGTAACAACCATGGGTAACAAGCATGGGTAGCAACCATGGGTAGCAACCATGGGTAACAACCATTGGTAACAACCACGGATAACAAACATGGGTAGCAAACATGGGTAATAACCATGGGTAACATACATGGGTAACAAACATGGGTAGCAACCATGGGTAACATCCATAGGCAACAACCATGGGTAACAGCCATGGGTAACAACCAAGGGCAACAACCATGGGTAGCAACCATGGGTAGCAACCATGGATAGCAACCATGGGTAACAACCATGAGTAACAACTATGGGGAGCAACCATGGGTAACAACTATGGGTAACAACCATGGGTAACAATCATGGGTAGCAACCATGGGCAGCAACCATGGGTAACAACCATGGATAACAACCATGGATAACATCAATGGGTAACAACCATAGGCAACAACCATGGGTAACAGCCATGGGTAACAACCATGGGAAACAACCATGGGTAGCAACCATGGGTAACAACCATGGATAGCAACCATGGGTAACAGCCATGAATAACAACCATGGGTAGCAACCATGGGTAACAACCATGGGTAACAATCATAGGTAACAACCATGGGTAACAACTATGGGTAACAACCATGGGTAGCAACCATGGGTGACAACCATGGGTAACAACCATGGGTTGCACCCATAGGTAACAACCATGGGTAGCAACCATGGGTAACAACCATGGGTAGCAACTATGGGTAACAATCATGGGTAACAACCATAAGCAACAACCATGGGTAACAACCATGGGTAACAACCATGGGTAACAACCATGGGCAGCACCCATGGGTAACAACCATGGGTAGCAACCATGGGTAACATCCATGAGTAACAATCATGGGTAGCAACCATGGGTAACAACCATGGGTAACAACCATGGGTAACAATCATGGGTAGCAACCATGTGTAACAACCAGGGATAGCAACCATGGGTAGCAACCATGGGTAACAACCATGGGTAACAAACATGGGTAGCAACCATGCATAACAACCATGGGTAACAACCATAGGCAACAACCATGGGTAACAGCCATGGGTAACAACCATGGGTAACAATCATGGGTAGCAACCATGGGTAACAACCATGGATAGCAACCATGGGTAACAACCATGAGTAACAACCATGGGTAGCAACCATGGGTAACACCCATGGGTAACAACCATGGGTAACAGCCATGGGTAACAACCATGGGTAACAACCATGGGTAACAAGCATGGGTAGCAACCATTGGTAGCAGCCATGGGTAACAACCATTGGTAACAACCACGGATAACAAACATGGGTAGCAACCATGGGTAACAACCATGGGCAACAACCATGGGTAGCAACCATGGATAACAACCGTGGGTAACAACCATAGGCAACAACCATGGGTAACAACCATGGGTAACAACCATGGGTAACAACCATGGGTAGCAACCATGGGTAGCAACCATGGATAACAACCATGGGTAACAACCATGGGTAACAACCATGGGTAACAAGCATGGGTAGCAACCATGGGTAGCAACCATGGGTAACAACCATTGGTAACAACCACGGATAACAAACATGGGTAGCAAACATGGGTAATAACCATGGGTAACATACATGGGTAACAAACATGGGTAGCAACCATGGGTAACATCCATAGGCAACAACCATGGGTAACAGCCATGGGTAACAACCAAGGGCAACAACCATGGGTAGCAACCATGGGTAGCAACCATGGATAGCAACCATGGGTAACAACCATGAGTAACAACTATGGGGAGCAACCATGGGTAACAACTATGGGTAACAACCATGGGTAACAATCATGGGTAGCAACCATGGGCAGCAACCATGGGTAACAACCATGGATAACAACCATGGATAACATCAATGGGTAACAACCATAGGCAACAACCATGGGTAACAGCCATGGGTAACAACCATGGGAAACAACCATGGGTAGCAACCATGGGTAACAACCATGGATAGCAACCATGGGTAACAGCCATGAATAACAACCATGGGTAGCAACCATGGGTAACAACCATGGGTAACAATCATAGGTAACAACCATGGGTAACAACTATGGGTAACAACCATGGGTAGCAACCATGGGTGACAACCATGGGTAACAACCATGGGTTGCACCCATAGGTAACAACCATGGGTAGCAACCATGGGTAACAACCATGGGTAGCAACTATGGGTAACAATCATGGGTAACAACCATAAGCAACAACCATGGGTAACAACCATGGGTAACAACCATGGGTAACAACCATGGGCAGCACCCATGGGTAACAACCATGGGTAGCAACCATGGGTAACATCCATGAGTAACAATCATGGGTAGCAACCATGGGTAACAACCATGGGTAACAACCATGGGTAACAATCATGGGTAGCAACCATGTGTAACAACCAGGGATAGCAACCATGGGTAGCAACCATGGGTAACAACCATGGGTAACAAACATGGGTAGCAACCATGCATAACAACCATGGGTAACAACCATAGGCAACAACCATGGGTAACAGCCATGGGTAACAACCATGGGTAACAATCATGGGTAGCAACCATGGGTAACAACCATGGATAGCAACCATGGGTAACAACCATGAGTAACATCCATGGGTAGCAACCATGGGTAACACCCATGGGTAACAACCATGGGTAACAGCCATGGGTAACAACCATGGGTAACAACCATGGGTAACAAGCATGGGTAGCAACCATTGGTAGCAACCATGGGTAACAACCATTGGTAACAACCACGGATAACAAACATGGGTAGCAACCATGGGTAACAACCATGGGCAACAACCATGGGTAGCAACCATGGATAACAACCGTGGGTAACAACCATAGGCAACAACCATGGGTAACAACCATGGGTAACAACCATGGGTAACAACCATGGGTAGCAACCATGGGTAGCAACCATGGATAACAACCATGGGTAACAACCATGGGTAACAACCATGGGTAACAAGCATGGGTAGCAACCATGGGTAACAACCATGGGTAACAACCATGAGTAATAACCATGGGTAGCAACCATGGGTAACAACCATGGGTAACAACCCTAGGCAACAACCATGGGTAACAGCCATGGGTAACAACCATGGGTAACAACCAAGTGTAGCAACCATGGGTAGCAACCATGGATAACAACCATGGGTAACAACCATGAGTAACAACCATGGGTAACAACCATGGGTAACAACCATGGGTAACAACCATGGGTAACAAGCATGGGTAGCAACCATGGGTAACAACCATGGGTAACAACCATGAGTAACAACCATGGGTAGCAACCATGGGTAACAACCATGGGTAACAACCATGGGTAACAACCATGGGTAACAAGCATGGGTAGCAACCATGGGTAGCAACCATGAGTAACAACCATTGGTAACAACCACGGATAACAAACATGGGTAGCAACCATGGGTAATAACCATGGGTAACAAACATGGGTAACAAACACGGGTTGCAACCATGGGTAACATCCATAGGCAACAACCATGGGTAACAGCCATGGGTAACAACCATGGGTAACAACTATGGGTAGCAACCATGGATAGCAACCATGGATAGCAACCATGGGTAACAACCATGAGTAACAACCATGGGTAGCAACCATGGGTAACAACCATGGGTAACAACCATGGGTAACAACCATGGGTAGCAACCATGGGCAGCAACCATGGGTAACAACCATGGATATCAACCATGGGTAGCAACCATGGGTAACAAATATGGGTAACAACCATGGGTAGCAACCATGGATAACATCAATGGGTAACAACCATAGGCAACAACCATGGGTAACAGCCATGGGTAACAACCATGGGTAACAACCATGGGTAGCAACCATGGGTAACAACCATGGATAGCAACCATGGGTAACAGCCATGAGTAACAACCATGGGTAGCAACCATGGGTAACAACCATGGGTAACAATCATAGGTAACAACCATTGGTAACAACCACGGATAACAAACATGGGTAGCAACCATGGGTAACAACCATGGGTAACAATCATAGATAACAACCATGGGTAGCAACCATGGGCAACAACCATGGGTAACAAACATGGGTAGCAACCATGCATCACAACCATGGATAACAACCATAGGCAACAACCATTGGTAACAGCCATGGGTAACAACCATGGGTAACAACCATGGGTAGCAACCATGGGTAACAACCATGGATAGCAACTATGGGTAACAACCGTGAGTAACAACCATGGGTAGCAACCATGGGTAACAACCATGGGTAACAACAATGGGTATCAACCATTGGTAACAACCATGGGTAGCAACCATGAGTAGCAACCATGGGTAACAACCATGGGTAACAACCACGGATAACAACCATGGGTAGCAAGTATGGGTAACAACCATGGGTAACAACCATGGGTAGCAACCATAGGCAACAACCATGGGTAACAGCCATGGGTAACAACCATGGGTAACAACCATGGGTAGCAACCATGGGTAACAAACATGGATAGCAACCATGGGTAACAACCATGAGTAACAACCATGGGTAGCAACCATGGGTAACAACCATGGGTAGCAATCATGGGTAACAACCATGGGTAACAACCATGGGTAACAACCATTGGGAAAAATCATGGGTAACAACCATGGGTAACAACCATGGGTAGCAACCATGGGTGACAACCATGGGTAACAACCATGGGTGGCACCCATTGGTAACAACCATGGGTAGCAAACATGGGTAACAACCATGGGTAGCAAACATGGGTAACAATCATGGGGAACAACCATAAGCAACAACCATGGGTAACAACCATGGGTAACAACCATGGGTAACGACCATGGGTAGCACCCATGGGTAACAACCATGGGTAGCAACCATGGGTAACAGCCATGGGTAACAATCATGGGTAGCAACCATAGGTAACAACCATGGGTAACAACCATGGGTAACAACCATGGGTAGCATCTATGGGTAACAACAATGGGTAACAACCATGGGTAACAACCATGGGTAACAACCATGGGTAGCAACCATGGGTAACAACCATGGGTAACAACCATGGGTGACAACCATGGGTAGCAACCATGGGTAACAACCATGGGTAACAACCATGGGTAACAACCATAGGTAACAACCATGGGTAACATCCATAGGTAACAACCATAGGTAACAACCATAGGTAACAACCATAGGTAACAACCATGGGTAACAACCATAGGTAACAACCATAGGTAATAACCATAGGTAACAACCATGGGTAACAACCATGGGTAACAACCATAGGTAACAACCATGGGTAACAACCATAGGTAACAACCATGGGTAACAACCATAGGTAACAACCATGGGTAACAACCATGGGTAACAACCATGGGTAACAACCATAGGTAACAACCATGGGTAACAACCATAGGTAACAACCATAGGTAACAACCATGGGTAACAACCATAGGTAACAACCATGGGTAACAACCATGGGTAACAACCATAGGTAACAACCATGGGTAACAACCATGGGTAACAACCATAGGTAACAACCATGGGTAACAACCATAGGTAACAATAATGGGTAACAACCATGGGTAACAACCATAGGTAACAACCATGGGTAACAACCATGGGTAACAACCATAGGTAACAACCATGGGTAACAACCATAGGTAACAACCATGGGTAACAACCGTAGGTAACAACCATGGGTAACAACCATGGGTAACAACCATAGGTAACAACCATGGGTAACAACCATGGGTAACAACCATGGGTAACAACCATGGGTAACAACCATAGGTAACAACCATGGGTAACAACCATAGGTAACAACCATGGGTAATAACCATGGGTAACAACCATAGGTAACAACCATGGGTAACAATCATGAGTAACAACCATGGGTAACAACCATGGGTAACAACCATGGGTAACAACCATGGGTAACAACCATGGGTAACAACCATGGGTAACAACCATAGGTAACAACCATAGGTAACAACCATGGGTAACAACCATGAGTCGCATTTTTTTATTTTTTTTAGCACATTGTAATTTGAAAAATTTTCATCGACACTCTTAGCTTCTATTCTGTGTCAACTTGTCCTTATTTCTGCCCTCTTCCTCTATTCTCTTATTTTATCATTGTTAGCTAAACCATCTTTATTACTCTGGAAACCTGACCCAAATTTTTATTTTAATTTTTATATAAATTTATTGTATATATATATATATATATATTTATATATATATATATATATATATATATATATATATATATATATATATATATATATATATATATATCACTGAACCGTTGGATGTAAACAGAAATAAAATCTTTGACAGTAAGAGATAATTTAAATTTACATTAGCATAGATGATATATGATGGCGCGTCTTCCCACTGTACAATATTTATCATGTAAATGATCCAGAGGGTGGGCGTAGGGGTGTGGGCGTGGGGGGTGTGGGAGTGGGGGTGGGCGTAATGGTGGTGGGACGTGCTAATTCGTGTGTGATCAGGGGACAGAGGATCGAGCCTCCACCACTCCCAGTGCTAATTGATTTACGGGAAATTTAGCCAAAGTGGGGGAAATATTTTTTTTGAGTGAGGAGAGAATGAGTTGGGTGAGACAACAAGTTTGTAGGAACATCCAGCCCAGAGGTCGAGGTGGCAGCCTTGTAGAGGCCACGAGAGGTCGAGGTGGCAGCCTTGTAGAGGCCACGAGACTGACAGTTACAACCTGACACAACCTCTCAACTCCGTCACCGACACAACCTCTCAACTCTAACACTGACACTACCTTTCAGCTCTAACACTGACACAACCTCTCAGCTCCAACACTGGCACTACCTCTCAGCTCTAACACTGACTAAACCTCTCAGCTCCAACACTGACACAACCTCTCAGCTCTAATACTGACAACCTCTCAGCTCCAACACTGACACAACCTCTCAGCCTTAATACTGACACTACCTCTCATCTCCAACAGTGACATAACCTCTCAGCTCCAACACTGGTACAATCTCTCATCTCTAACACTGACACAACCTCTCGGCTCTAAGACTGTCACAACTTCTCAGCTACAACACTGACACAACCTCTCAGCTCCAGCACTGACACTACCTCTCAGTTCTAGCACCGACACAACCTCTCAGCTCCAACACTGACACAACGTCTCAGCTCCAACACTGACACTACCTCTCAGCTCTAACACAGACAATATCTCAGCGTACAAGTGTCCACCACAAAAGCTTCGTTGCAGTTTTAAAGGCACCATTATTTGTTGTCTGACAGATATTGCAAGGTACCATTGTTGTCGTCTAACAGCTGTAGTCTGAGATCTCTCTCTCTCTCTTCTGTATGGTGTCTCTGTCTCTCTTCTGAATGGCGTCTCTCTCTCATTAACCACGTTTCTAACTGATGTTACAACTTACGTATACTCATTTTTAAATTTCTTAGGACTGCATAATTCGTACATATTTTAGACATTTTTGGAAATGCAAGATTCCAGTCAACTATTCCTTATTAATAAAAATATAAGAATAGATTATTTTTTTTAATTTCTAATCTGTGGAACATTCGGTTCGTGGAGACTCGATCCTCCGTTCACTTGTCGTGATACAGACATATTTCGTACTCATCTATCTGTACTTTCTTATCCGTTGTTGCAGAGGTTGAGTCTAAGTTCCTGGCCCTGCCTCTTCAACTGTCAGTTACTGGGTTTACTCTCTCCCGCCTGTGCGAGCCTTGTCGTACCTATTCGTAAAGGTGTGTATAAATCCTTTCCTGTGTATAAATCAGGTCATTCCACTTCTGAGGTTAAAGGAATACTTCCTGACAGCCCTGTGACTCGTCTTTGTTTTTAATCTTCATCAGTGCCCTTGTGTACCTGTTTCTCCCCTCTCTGAATAAACTCTCTCCCTATCCACCAGTTACATTATATATTACATTATTTGTATATTGCGTTTGTCGATGACAATTATATTATAACAGTCATCATCAATATCATCATCATCATCATCATCATCATCATCATCATCATCATCATCATCATCATCATCATCATCATCATCATCATCATCATCATCATCAATCATCATCAATCATCATCCACCACGGTCAAGATTGACTCCTGGAGCGAGTACCTGAACTCGTACCGAGAAGAACTTTAAGTTGGTCGAGAGGAAGGCAGGTGTGTTAACTTAGTGGCCCGGACCACGGAAATATTACGACATATGGTCATTATCTCTTCTTCGGGCCATTTCTACGGTTCATTGTATTTCGTGTATTATTTTCTTCTGCAGTTGCAGCGGGAGGGGAAGCAAGGGGGATGGGGAGGAGGGGAGGTTTCCAGATGTCGAAACATCGGCATTCATTGTTCGCATCGCTATTGGGCCGTGCGGACGTGCTGCGCAGTAGCTCCTGATTGAGTTGGCTTTTGCGCAGTGGTGACGTGTACTTAGCTCTGTGAAGACCTGTTTGCGCGCTCTCTACGAATTGAAGCAAGATGCCCTCCATCGAGCAACTTTACCAACAGCTTAAGGAAGAATTGAGGATGGCGAAGATAGAGATTCGGCGACTGACCGAGGAAAACAAGAAGATTCGTAGTAGTCCTCCTGTTTTGAGTCCTCAGGTCAAGAAGGGAAACTGGTCAGTGGCTGGACAGCAGGGAACGAAGTTGACGATCAAGAAGACGAATGGAAAGGTAGAAACGATGAAGAAGAAAGAGACTGCCGTGAAAACTGTTGTGGAAACATCTAATACATTCTCAGTGCTACCCGACGAATGTGAGTCGACTACTGGGAACATCACGACGAACGACATTAAGGAAGGTAAGAATATTGTTGTTGTTGGGGATAGCCAAGTTAGGTATATGGGTAGGGCGTTCTGCTTGAAGGACAGGAGTACGAGACAGAGAGTTTGCTTTCCTGGGGCTGGGATGGGGGATATTGTTAGCCATCTGGATGACATCATGAGAGGTAATGGGAACAATCCTATTATCTGTCTCAGTGCTGGAGGCAACGATGTTGGCAGACGTAGGAGTGAAGACCTGATTAGCAAGTATAGGTCAGCAATAGAAATAATTAGGAGTAAGGGTGGGAACCCTGTCATATGTGGTATTTTGCCAAGGAGAGGAGTTGGAAATGAATGGTTGTCCAGGGCAATTGGTGTCAATTGCTGGCTGGACAAATACTGTAAGGAAAATAAGGTAACATTCATTGACAACTGGGACCTCTTCTATGGCAGAAAGGACATGTATGCCAGGGATGGGGTTCACTTATCTAGGTCTGGAGTGGTAGCACTGGCAACTGCAGTGGAGGGAGCAGTTAGGACTTTAAACTAGGAATAGTTAGTGGTATGGGTTTTGGCAGGAAAACAGTGAAGTCCCAGTGTAGTAATATTACGAGTTCTAGGGGAACTAGTAATAAGCAGAACGAGGTACATATTGAAAAGCCAGGGACTTTGGGTGATAAGGACAGTAATAGGTTTAGTAGAAAAACAGAAATGAGCAGGAAGGGTAAAGAGAAAGGAGAGTCTTTCAATGTTTATTATGCTAATTGCCGTAGTGCTAGGAATAAGATGGACGAGTTGAGATTAGTTGCTAGTGCAGGTAACATTGATGTATTTGCCTTAACTGAGACGTGGTTTAATTAAAAAAGTCGGGACATGCCTGCGGAATGTCATATTCAGGGCTTTAAATTGTTCCAAGTAGATAGAAGTAACGGGAAGGGGGGTGGGGTGGCATTGTATGTCCGAGATCGCTTGAACTGTTGCATAAAAACGGGTATTAAGTCTGAAGTAACACATGTTTGGATAGAATTTTCAGAGGGGCATGAAAAATTAATTTTAGGAGTGATATACCGTCCCCCAAACTTAGATAGGGACCAAGGGAGACTACTATGGGAGGAAATTGTTAAGGCCACAAGGCACGATAATGTAGTAATTCTAGGAGACTTTAACTTTAGTCATATTGATTGGAATTTCTTGACTGGGAATTTAGAATCATACGACTTCTTAGAAGTAGTTCAGGATTGTTTTTTGAAGCAGTTTGTGACAGAACCTACAAGGGGAAATAACCTGCTTGACTTAGTTATGGCAAACAATGAATCCCTTGTTAACAATTTAGAAATTTCAGAGGAACTGGGTGCTAGCGACCACAAATCAATTACATTTAGCATTGAATGGAAGTACGATAGTAGCGATAACTCAGTAACAGTCCCAGATTTTCGCTTAGCAGATTACGATGGGCTTAGAGAACACTTATCGTCTGTTGACTGGGGTAACGAAGAGAGCTATCAATATGACAGTTTTCTGAACACTATACATGCTGCTCAAAGAACGTTTATCCCATATAAAGAAATTAGATCAAATAGAAATGACCCAAAATGGATGAATAATAGGCTCAAATATCTACTAGGGCATAAGAAAGGAATTTATAGGCGTATCAAAAGAGGTGAGGGTCATCTTATGAATCAGTATATTGACATTAAGAGGGACATTAAAAAGGGGATAAGAAAAGCTAAAAGGGACTATGAAATTAAAGTTGCTAGGGATTCTAAAACTAACCCCAAAATTTTTTTCCAGGTCTATAGAACAAAAGTTAGAGATAAGATAGGTCCCCTTAAAAATAACTATGGGCACCTTACTGACAAGGAGAATGAAATGTGCTCGATTTTAAATAATTATTTTCTCTCAGTTTTTACACAGGAAGACACTAACAATATTCCAGTAATAAATTTTTATAGTGGGCTAGAAGAAGATAAATTATGTAACATCACAGTCACTAGTGAAATGGTTGTGAAGCAGATAGACAGACTGAAGCAAAATAAGTCGCCGGGTCCTGATGAGGTTTTTTCAAGGGTTCTTAAGGAATGCAAAATGGAACTCTGTGAACCATTAACTAATATTTTTAATTTATCTCTTCAAACAGGTGTAGTGTCTGATATGTGGAAGATGGCTAATGTAATTCCTATTTTTAAAACAGGGGACAAGTCGTTACCGTCAAATTACCGCCCAATAAGCCTGACCTCAATTGTAGGCAAATTACTAGAGTCAATTATAGCTGAGATTATAAGAAGCCATCTCGATAAGCATAGCTTGATTAATGATACTCAGCATGGATTCACAAGAGGCCGGTCTTGTCTAACTAATTTATTAACTTTCTTCAGTAAAGCTTTTGAGGCTGTTGACCACGATAAAGAATTTGATATTATTTACTTAGATTTTAGTAAGGCTTTTGATAGAGTTCCGCACCATAGACTGTTAAAGAAAGTGGCAGCTCATGGCATTGGAGGAAAAGTGCTCTCATGGATCGAGTCATGGCTCACTGACAGGAAGCAGAGAGTGTCCATAAATGGGGTTAAATCCGAGTGGGGATCTGTAACAAGTGGCGTTCCACAGGGAT
>NC_091318.1:28237603-28365103 GCF_038502225.1 Cherax quadricarinatus | reverse complement strand
AGAATCTTAGAAAACTTACCTAACCTTATTATAACAAAAACAATTTATTTTAGCCTAATCCAACTATATATATTTAAAATTTGTTTACAATAATTTAATACTAAACAAACACAGTGAAATATATTTTTTTCGTTAGGTTCAGAATGATTTTCGCTTGTCTTATATGGCAAGATGAGCATTGCTATTTAAGCCAAGATCGCAAGTTCTGCCTATTCGGCACGACATATATATATATATATATATATATATATATATATATATATATATATATATATATATATATATATATATATATGCAAAACAACCACTCTGAAAGAATAGAGAAATTCCAAGCGCTTTCGTGACTACTCACATTATCAAGGAACTATGTCGTGAGTAGTCACGAAAGCGCTTGGAATTTCTCTATTCTTTCAGAGTGGTTGTTTTGCATATTCTGAAATCACCTGGGTACTGTGATCGTATTGCATATATATATATATATATATATATATATATATATATATATATCTATATATATATATATATATATACATATATATATATATATATATATATATATATATATATATATATATATATATATGTATATATATATATTTATATATATATATAAATATATGTATATATATATATGTATGTATATATATATATATATATATATATATATATATATATATATATATATATATATATATTATATATATTTCTGTATATATATATTATATATATATGTATAAATATACACATATATATATGTATATACTGTATATACATATATATATATATATATATATATACATATATATATATGTATATATATATATATATATATATATATATATATATATATATATATAGATATATATATATATATATATCTATATATATATATATATATATATATATATATATATATATATATATACATATATATATATATATATATATATATATATATATATATATATATATACATATATATATATATATATATATATATATATATATATATATATATATATATATATATATATATATATATATAAATATATGTCGTGCCGAATATGTAAAACTGAGTATACCAGGAAAAGTATACGGTAGGGTTATAATTGAAAGAATTAGAGGTAAGACAGAATGTAGGATTGCTGATGAGCAGGGAGGCTTCAGAGTGGGTAGGGGATGTGTAGATCAAGTGTTTACATTGAAGCATATATGTGAACAGTATTTAGATAAAGGTAGGGAAGTTTTCATTGCATTTATAGATTTAGAAAAGGCATATGATAGAGTTAATAGAGGAGCAATGTGGCAGATGTTGCAAGTATATGGAATAGGTGGTAAGTTACTAAATGCTGTAAAGAGCTTTTATGAGGATAGTGAGGCTCAGGTTAGGGTGTGTAGAAGAGAGGGAGAATACTTCCCGGTAAAAGTAGGTCTTAGACAGGGATGTGTAATGTCACCATGGTTGCTTAATATATTTATAGATGGGGATGTAAAAGAAGTAAATGCTAGGGTGTTCGGGAGAGGGGTGGGATTAAATTATGGGGAATCAAATACAAAATGGGAATTGACACAGTTACTTTTTGCTGATGATACTGTGCTTATGGGAGATTCTATAGAAAAATTGCAAAGGTTAGTGGATGAGTTTGAGAATGTGTGTAAAGGTAGAAAGTTGAAAGTGAACATAGAAAAGAGTAAGGTGATGAGGGTATCAAATGATTTAGATAAAGAAAAATTGGATATCAAATTGGGGAGGAGGAGTATGGAAGAAGTGAATGTTTTCAGATACTTGGGAGTTGACGTGTCGGCGGATGGATTTATGAAGGATGAGGTTAATCATAGAATTGATGAGGGAAAAAAGGTGAGTGGTGCGTTGAGGTATATGTGGAGTCAAAAAACGTTATCTATGGAGGCAAACAAGGGAATGTATGAAAGTATAGTAGTACCAACACTCTTATATGGATGTGAAGCTTGGGTGGTAAATGCAGCAGCGAGGAGACGGTTGGAGGCAGCGGAGATGTCCTGTCTAAGGGCAATGTGTGGTGTAAATATTATGGAGAAAATTCGGAGTGTGGAAATTAGGAGAAGATGTGGAGTTAATAAAAGTATTAGTCAGAGGGCAGAAGAGGGGTTGTTGAGGTGGTTTGGTCATTTAGAGAGAATGGATCAAAGTAGAATGACATGGAAAGCATATAAATCTATAGGGGAATGAAGGAGGGGTAGGGGTCGTCCTCGAAAGGGTTGGAAAGAGGGGGTAAAGGAGGTTTTGTGGGCGAGGGGCTTGGACTTCCAGCAAGCGTGCATGAGCGTGTTAGATAGGAGTGAATGGAGACGAATGATACTTGGGACCTGACGATCTGTTGGAGTGTGAGCAGGGTAATATTTAGTGAAGGGATTCAGGGAAACCGGTTATTTTCATATAGCCGGACTTGAGTTCTGGAAATGGGAAGTACAATGCCTGCACTTTAAAGGAGGGGTTTGGAATATTGGCAGTTTGGAGGGATATGTTGTGTATCTTTATATGTATATGCTTCTAAACTGTTGTATTCTGAGCACCTCTGCAAAAGCAGTGATAATGTGCGAGTGTGGTGAAAGTGTTGAATGATGATGAAAGTATTTTCTTTTTGGGGATTTTCTTTCTTTTTTGGGTCACCCTGCCTCGGTGGGAGACGGCCGACTTGTTGAATATATATATATATATATATATATATATATATATATATATATATATATATATATATATATATATATATATATATAGCAATGGAAACATTATGTATCAGTATTCTTAACTGCTGGAGGAAAGCGACACATCTGCCGGTTTTTGGGTCACCGAGGAATACCGGGAAGCGCTGGTCTTTTTATTTTGATGTTAGTGGAGGAGGAACTGGCACCGCAGCGTCAGCCTCCCTGTCCGGGCTGACGGGTGTATTGACATCAATGTGCAGGAAGCTGCTTGACACTGTACCACATGCAGTAAGAGCGCCTGGCAGATATGAGGATCAGCACCATAGCCTGAGCTCTGAGCGCCTGGCAGATATGAGGATCAACACCATAGCCTGAGCTCTGAGCGCCTAGCAGACATGAGGATCAGGTCCATAGCTTGAGCTCTGAACGCCTAGCAGACATGAGGATCAGGACCATAGCCTGAGCTCTGAGCGCCTGGCAGATATGAGGATCAGGACCATAGCCTGAGCTCTGAGCGGTTGGCAGACGTAAGAATCAGGACCATCGCCTGAGCTCTGAGTGCCTGGCAGACGTGAGAATCAGGACCATCGCCTGAGCTCTGAGTGCCTGGCAGACGTGAGAATCAGGACCATCGCCTGAGATCTGAGTGCCTGGCAGACGTGAGAATCAGGACCATCGCCTGAGATCTGAGGGCCTGGCAGACGTGAGAAGCAATTCAACCAGCCCACTAAATCATAAATACTGTCTCGGGTGACAAATAACAGATGACAGAGTAATCTTGTGAACTGCTTTAAAGGTGAGACCTATCTCCAGACCACACTCTGACGGACCTAACTCCAGACCACACTCTGACGGACCTAACTCCAGACCACACTCTGACGGACCTTACTCCAGACCACACTCTGACGGACATAACTCCAGACCACACTCTGACGGACCTAACTCCAGACCACACTCTGACGGACCTAACTCCAGACCACACTCTGACGGACCTATCTCTGGACCATACTCTGACGGACCTAACTCAAAACCACACTGACGGACCTAACTCCAGACCACACTCTGACGGACATATCTCCAGACCACACTCTGACGGACCTAACTCCAGACCACACTCTGACGGATCTAACTCCAGACCACACTCTGACGGACCTAACTCCAGACCACACTCTGACGGACCTAACTCCAGACCACACTTTGACGGACCTAACTCCAGACCACACTCTGACGGACCTAACTCCAGACCACACTCTGACGGACCTAACTCCAGACCACACTCTGACGGACCTAACTCCAGACCACACTCTGACTGACCTAACTCCAGACCACACTCTGACGGACCTAACTCCAGACCACACTCTGACGGACCTATCTCCAGACCACACTCTGACGGATCTAACTCTAGACCACACTGACGGACCTAAGTCCAGACCACACTCTGACGGACCTAACTCCAGACCGCACTCTGACGGACCTAACTCCAGACCACACTCTGACGGACCTAACTCCAGACCACACTGACGGACCTAAGTCCAGACCACACTCTGACGGACCTAACTCCAGACCACACTGACGGACCTAAGTCCAGACCACACTCTGACGGACCTAACTCCAGGCCACATTCTGACGGACCTAACTCCAGACCACACTCTGACGGACCTAACTCCAGACCACACTGACGGACCTAAGTCCAGACCACACTCTGACGGAAGTAACTCCAGGCCACATTCTGACGGACCTAACTCCAGACCACGCTCTGACGGACCTAACTCCAGACCACGCTCTGACGGACCTAACTCCAAACCACACTCTGACGGACCTAACTCCAGACCACACTCTGACGGACCTAACTCCAGACCACACTTTGACGGACCTAACTCCAGACCACACTCTGACGGACCTAACTCCAGACCACACTCTGACGGACCTAACTCCAGACCACACTCTGACGGACCTAACTCCAGACCACACTGACGAACTTAACTCCAGACCACACTCTGACGAACCTAACTCCAGACCACACTCTGACGGACCTAACTCCAGACCACACTCTGACGGACCTATCTCCAGACCACACTCTGACGGATCTAACTCCAGACCACACTCTGACGGACCTATCTCCAGACCACACTCTGACGGATCTAACTCCAGACCACACTGACGGACCTAAGTCCAGACCACACTCTGACGGACCTAACTCCAGACCGCACTCTGACGGACCTAACTCCAGACCACACTCTGACGGACCTAACTCCAGACCACACTGACGGACCTAAGTCCAGACCACACTCTGACGGACCTAACTCCAGACCGCACTCTGACGGATCTAACTCCAGACCACACTCTGACGGACCTAACTCCAGACCACACTGACGGACCTAAGTCCAGACCACACTCTGACGGACCTAACTCCAGGCCACATTCTGACGGACCTAACTCCAGACCACACTCTGACGGACCTAACTCCAGACCACACTCTGACGAACCTAACTCCAGACCACACTCTGACGTACCTAACTCCAGAGTACACACTGACGGACCTACCTCCAGACCACACTCTGACGGACCTAACTCCAGACCACACTCTGACGGACCTAACTCCAGGCCACATTCTGATGGACCTAACTCCAGACCACACTCTGACGGACCTAACTCCAGACCACACTCTGACGGACCTAACTCCAGACCACACTCTGACGTACCTAACTCCAGAGTACACACTGACGGACCTAATACGTTTGGAGAGGGCTAAATCCGCACGAGTCATACACCAGCTTTGAAATGGAAGATAATTACATTTAATCTAAGGAAGGGAAGGATAGCTCTAAATTCCCTTAGATCAAGAGCCCTTCGCCAACACCAAGGTGTCTCGTCTTCCCTTCAATGATCTGCGATGCACAAAACATTTAACGCGTTGTTTATCCTCACCAACAGTTTGAATGGTCAGGGAGCGGCCGGAGGATCGAGCTTCCACGACTCCAGGCGCCGGATGACTCTGATTGGAAGTAATACCTCTGGAGAAATAACTTGAACTGCTCAAGAACTAGTTATGGGAGAGGAATGATGGAAAGTCTACCACTGGGATGAGTTGATGGAAAGTCTACCACTGGGATGAGTTGATGGAAAGTCTACCACTGGGATGAGTTGATGGAAAGTCTACCACTGGGATGAGTTGATGGAAAGTCTACCACTGGGATGAGTTGATGGAAAGTCTACCACTGGGATGAGTTGATGGAAAGTCTACCACTGGGATGAGTTGATGGAAAGTCTACCACTGGGATGAGTTCACACGTAGTCTTATTTATACTTCTTCACACTAGAGTACTCTCACTCCAACACACTTCTTCACGCTAGAGTACTCTCACCCCAACACACTTCTTCACTCTAGAGTACTCTCACCCCAACACACTTCTTCACTCTAGAGTACTCTCACCCCAACACACTTCTTCACGCCAGAGTACTCTCACTCCAACACACTTCTTCACTCTAGAGTACTCTCACCCCAACACACTTCTTCACTCTAGAGTACTCTCACCCCAACACACTTCTTCACTCTAGAGTACTCTCACCCCAACACACTTCTTCACGCTAGAGTACTCTCACTCCAACACACTTCTTCACGCTAGAGTACTCTCACTCCAACACACTTCTTCACTCTAGAGTACTCTCACTCCAACACACTTCTTCACGCTAGAGTACTCTCACTCCAACACACTTCTCTAGAGTACTCTCACTCCAACACACTTCTTCACTCTAGAGTACTCTCACTCCAACACACTTCTTCACGCTAGAGTACTCTCACTCCAACACACTTCTTCACACTAGAGTACTCTCACCCCAACACACTTCTTCACGCTAGAGTACTCTCACCCCAACACACTTCTTCACTCTAGAGTACTCTCACCCCAACACACTTCTTCACTCTAGAGTACTCTCACTCCAACACACTTCTTCACGCTAGAGTACTCTCACTCCAACACACTTCTTCACGCTAGAGTACTCTCACTCCAACACACTTCTTCACGCTAGAGTACTCTCACCCCAACACACTTCTTCACTCTAGAGTACTCTCACTCCAACACACTTCTTCACGCTAGAGTACTCTCACTCCAACACACTTCTTCACGCTAGAGTACTCTCACTCCAACACACTTCTTCACTCTAGAGTACTCTCACCCCAACACACTTCTTCACGCTAGAGTACTCTCACCCCAACACACTTCTTCACTCTAGAGTACTCTCACTCCAACACACTTCTTCACGCTAGAGTACTCTCACTCCAACACACTTCTTCACGCTAGAGTACTCTCACTCCAACACACTTCTTCAGGCTAGAGTACTCTCACCCCAACACACTTCTTCACTCTAGAGTACTCTCACTCCAACACACTTCTTCACTCTAGAGTACTCTCACTCCAACACACTTCTTCACGCTAGAGTACTCTCACTCCAACACACTTCTTCAGGCTAGAGTACTCTCACTCCAACACACTTCTTCACGCTAGAGTACTCTCACTCCAACACACTTCTTCACGCTAGAGTACTCTCACTCCAACACACTTCTTCACGCTAGAGTACTCTCACTCCAACACACTTCTTCACTCTAGAGTACTCTCACTCCAACACACTTCTTCACTCTAGAGTACTCTCACTCCAACACACTTCTTCACTCTAGAGTACTCTCACTCCAACACACTTCTTCACACTAGAGTACTCTCACTCCAACACACTTCTTCACGCTAGAGTACTCTCACTCCAACACACTTCTTCACGCTAGAGTACTCTCACTCCAACACACTTCTTCACTCCACGGTATACTCACTCCAACACACCTTCAATAACTGCTGCTGTAAAAGACTCTGGATATTCTCGTTGATGTAGTAATCAATCATTGATGTCTCCCCCCCCCCATCCTCTTCCCTGCTGGGTCGAGTTATCAATGTAGTCATCCGAATGCTGTTGATTAAGAGTGTCTGAGAGTCTGCCATCAAGAGTTCTCCCACTCAGATGATAAATACATTACACAACACACATTTATCGTTGCTGTAAATCACACATAACAAATTTCTGGTCAAATATAAAAAAAAAAACTTGTTCTTAACCATCTCTGAGAATTGTTTTCTGAACATCACAAAAGAAATCAGTAAGACAATATACTACTTCTGGGATACAGGAGGAAATCAGTTTCAAACCCCACCCGTTCTGTGGTTTGTTTGCAAATAGTGTTATTACGATTTCGTGAATCAGGTCTGAGGCATTGCCAGTGGAGGACCTACGTTTTTGGGGCCCTGAATCTGGAACTGTTATGGGGGGGGCCCCTTCGTAACTCTTTCTCATACAATAGACCCAAAATTTTTAAGCACTGTGGACTATAATCGCTTCTGGGGCCCCTCCGGGATTAGGGCCCCTCAAGCTTAAGCTTCATTAGTCTTATAGATCCGCCCCTGGATGATTACATTAGCCACCATCTCCTCTCTCAGTACCTAACACTGACATAGAAAGTTTGATCCAAAGAGTGCAGCTCTCCTCCCACTGGATCAAAAATAATTTTTTCCATTCTCCCAGCAGCATCACAATGAACATAGATCCATCATCAATGATGGATCTATACAACAACACACTAGTCACTCAAAAAATAATATTAAAATCAAAGTAACGGCTTCTGTATTTTTGTCTTGGTCAAAAATCTTCGTCTTGGTCATAATTTCTCGTCTTTGGTCATAATTAAAGGCGAGCTTTAAATAATGATTATAGCGTCGTATTTCATACGGTATTAAGGTGGCATCAATGTATAATTGATTATGGTACTAATTCTAAATGGCTTTTTATATAACGTATCCAGAAATTGAATGAGTATTTCTCGAAGATTAAGACTGAATAGTAATTTATAATAATAATAATAATAAAAAAAAAAAATAATAATAATAATAATAATAATAATAATAATAATAATTATTATTATTTTCTTTCAAGTCATTCTACAATAAAATGAAGATTTTTTGGGTTAAATATTAACAAGAGTGGCTCCACCTGTCTGGTTGTTAGTGGACGGAGGATCGAGCCTACATCATGTCTTTTGCTTTTCATGAAAGAATATTTTCTTATTTTCTCCTTCGTTTATCCCCCCCTCCTGTGTTTTTATCTTCATTCAGCCTTTTCTACAGTTTCTCTGGGTTTTCTTTTGCCTCCGATTCCATCTCCTTCGCTGAACTTTCTTTCTGTCTTATTCTATGTCTGGTATATTTATTCCCTTTCAGGTCTCTTTCTTCTATCCTCTCCTTCTCTTTCTTCTGTCCTCTCCTTCTCTTTCTTCTGTACTTTTCTGTCCTGACCATGAATTAGTTTCATATTCTTTTCCAACATTTTTACCTTGCTTTTGCTTCCCATGACCACCTTCCATCACCCAGCATCACCACCCAGCATCACCACGCAGCATCACCACCCAGCATCACCACGCAGCATCTCCTCCCAGCGTCACCACTCAGCATCACCACCCAACATCTCCCAGCATCACCACAAAGTATCTCCAACTAGCATTACCCAGCATCACCCAGCACCACCACCCAGCATCACCCAGCATCATCGCCCAGCATCACCCAGCATCATCACCCAGCATCACCCAGCATCATCACCCAGCATCGCCCAGCATCATCACCCAGCATCATCACCCAGCATCACCCAGCATCACCATCCAGCATCACCCAGCATCATCACCCAGCATCGCCCAGCATCATCACCCAGCATCATCACCGAGCATCACCCAGCATCACCCAGCATCATCACCCAGCATCACCCAGCATCACCCAGCATCATCACCCAGCATCATCACCCAGCATCACCCAGCATCATCACCCAGCATCACCCAGCATCACCCAGCATCATCACCCAGCATCACCCAGCATCATCACCCAGCATCACCACCCAGCATCACCCAGCATCATCACCCAGCATCACCCAGCATCATCACCCAGCATCACCCAGCATCACCCAGCATCACCACCCAGCATCACCCAGCATCACCACCCAACATCTCCCAGCATCACCACAAAGTATCTCCAACTAGCATTACCCAGCATCACCCAGCACCACCACCCAGCATCACCCAGCATCATCGCCCAGCATCATCACCCAGCATCACTCAGCATCATCACCCAGCATCACCCAGCATCACTCAGCATCATCACCCAGCATCACCCAGCATCACCACGGTCACGGGAGACACTGAGGATCCGCTGGTCGTGTCCAGTCATTTACGACAAACCAAAGCGGAATAGTTACGATCATTGGCAAAAACTTGCTTATTTACGACTTCATGAACTCGCAAACGATTATTTGTTCTCAGAAGCCTTTTCCAGAATTGCCCGAATGATCCGCGAGTAAAAGTTAATGAAATTCACTGAATTCGGAACTCTATGGTGTGTGTGTGTGTGTGTGTGTGTGTGTGTGTGTGTGTGTGTGTAAATTATACTGCTTGAAGCCCTACGCAGTCTTCAAATTCCTACATCCTAAGAAGTTAAAAGGCACAATACCGTGACTGGAACAATACACAAATGATTCGTACGCAGGAGAGAGAAACTTACGACGACGGTACCGTGTCATCTGCAAAGAGCAACTGTGGCATCTCTAGCTTATTATCAGCTTAAACGTATATTACTCTCACACCTTTCTTCATCGCACTAGCATTCACTTCTATGATGGGTAACGAGGGAGCTATGATGGGTAACGAGGGAGCTATGATGGGTAACGAGGGAGCTATGATGGGTAACGAGGGAGCTATGATGGGTAACGACGGAGCTATGATTGATAACGAGGGAGTTTTGAGTAACGAGGAGCTATGATAAGTAACGAGCGAAGATTTTTATATATAATCGTAGTTCTAATAGATAATAATCATCTCTGAAGAACGGCCATAAAGAGCTAAACACTGAAAAAGATAGACATTTCGTCTGTATCCCGCTTACAGGACGGAGAATCGAGCCTCCGCGGGCGCTCGCTCTGAATGACACATTTTCTCACCATTTAACATAAAATATCCAAAAGCGCTTGGAAATATTATTGCAACTTCCGGATCTCGACAAATTAATGAACATTCCTGCAGTACAAAATATTACGAAACGCTCAAAAATACAACATACCAGCCATGTATAATGTATAAAACAACAAGCCATGTATAATTTTTAAATTAAATATTTATACTCTAGAACAGAGGGGAATATCCGTGGCTACACAACCTGCTTTAACACTGTCAATCCTCCAGTCTTTATTTACTAATCGTGATCCTTTTCCTCAGTCTCGTCTTCGACACAGAGGAACATCAATCATGGCGGCCCCTACCATCCTTCGCAGACGATATTAGAATTTACATGAAAGTGGCACCTCTTGAGAATACTGCAAATCTCCAAGAGTATATAAATCAAATCAGCCGGGGGGTTTCAAAGGTTAGTAAGTTGGAAACAGTGTTATTTCTTGACTCGTGAAATCGTTATAACACTATTTGAGACTGCATCACGGTTATTAAGACTGGATTCTCATCTGTACGCTAAGATATAATTAAGAAAACATCCATTAAGGATTAAAGCGAGTTCAGAGTTTACATACATCGAGAGATATATACATTTCGGTGGATATACAATGAGATATACCCACCTCTCGGTAAATGTATACAGAGATGAAGACCTTTGAGAGATATTTTTATAAGCATATCGTCAAGGGATGGACTTCATGCCTCAGAGAATTCACAAATTCTGTCAACATTTATCAGAAGTTGAGTTTAACGAAGGGCAAACATACACAAGGTAAACAAGAATGTGGTGAACATGAAAGTTATAACGAGTTTTGTTCTATGCTCTTCCTCAGCGTTTTTTAAATTCATCCTGTATTCCACGAAAACTATATATGAATTCCACTGTTCGTTTGAAAATCACAGAATTCAGTAATAACTACAATTTGCTTCTCACACACTAAAAACTGATTATCAGGTTACAGTTTGTTGTGCAATAAGAGTTCAACAATGAAGAATGCCATTACACGAGCTGAAAGCGCTGGTGTCAGAGGGGTGATGGATGGAGTTACACTGGTAATGAGTATTGCACAATGACGGAGGGTCAGTTCAGGGCCCAGTCCAAGGAGGATAGGGAGATGACGACCCCTGATAGATGCAAAGGTCGAATGTCAGGCCTAACGACCCATCCTGTTGTCACATAGATCCACTCTTCGACCTTCTAGTCTGACGACCTCTCTAATCGACACATGAATCCACCCATTGACCTTCTAGTCTGACAACCTCTTTTGTCGACACGTGGATTCAAGCAGTCTGACGACCTCTCCTCCTCCTGCCGACACGTGGATCCAAGAAGCGAGTGTCCGCTCTAACGACCCCCCCTCCCCCTTTAACCTACACGAGGATGCTGGCAGTGAATCGGTCAGACACAAACGACCCCTTCTGTCAACTCCAGGACAAACACACTGTATCGGTCTGGGGATAACAACCTCTCGTTTCGACTCCATGAACCCGAACAGTGAATCGATCCGGGATAACGGTCCTCTCCTCCTCCTCCTGGAAGCCACTTGTGGGAAGATGGCTCCGCAACAGGCTTTAAAACTTCGTAAATTAAATTTTTCTCCTTTTGTACATGGGCAAAATTTTGACGATATGATCAATATTCTTTTTATTCAACATAATAGTGCTGTACTTTTCTCTGGTATATTATTTCAGGCGTTGTGTCGCTCTTATGGTAAGAGGAATTTCCCCAAGCAATACTGCTGTTACTACTACTACTACTACTACTACTACTACTACTATTACTACTACTACTACTACTACTAATAATAATAATAATAATTTAGCACATTTTTTAATTGTTTGTTTTTCAAAGTTATCGTTATGACTGAATCTCTTGTGTACCTAAAACAATGCCTAAAACACTTAGTTTAGGTTATATCATGTGTGCTTGTAACTCATAGTCAGGATGATCAAAATTTATAACTTGCTCCTGTAACTGTATATACAATTTTCTATTCTTTTTATCTTTCTGATTATTTTTGTTTTTTTGCTGACGTGTTCGGTGTAAGATTCTATTGAAGTGGCAGCGTTCATTCCACTTAGGAATTAGCATGATTCCACTGAGATATTAACATGATTCCACTTAAGAATCAGTATGAGACAACGTACGTTCTTCTGCTAATCTGTTGCTCAATAAATACGGTTGCGAGACCTTGTAAGCTCTGTGTGTGTGTCCCGACACAGGATATATACACAGACGTGTATGACTCTCACTGTATATATACTCTGAGAGCTTATTTTAATCCGTATTCTAGTTATTAAAATATTCTTAACTGGTCGTGAACAGGTAACAAGCAGCTGAAGCTGTTTGTCACCTATTCATTCGACAGCCTGTGTAGTCGACAGCCTCTGAACCCCATTAATTAACTAATCAACCATCCACACACCATGGGCATTATATCCACTTATGTGTTCTTGAGACAGGCATAATATGGCCATTATAACCCTCCTGGATGTCTATTAGATAGAGATATTCTCGAGACTCAGCCAAGGGGTGAAAGATTTATTTATCAATCCGGCGAAGTATATTACCCCAGGAATCCATCTCTCCCCCAGGGTAGCTTAGTGACGCGCCGCCAATAAATCTCTGACCGACGTAGTCAGCTCATGAATAAATCCGCACCTTATTTTCAGAGGTGATTGACAGGCCTGGAGTGTGTTCGGCTGCTCACCGCACATACGAACAAGTTACCATGGACGGAGCCTAATTTCACGTCCGTGAAGGGTGACGAAGGTCTTTGTTAGCCGTATTTTGCGTATTATAAATCAGGCTTAGAAAGTCATTTAGAGGAAAGGCGTTTTGTCTTATGTTCAATGTTCTGATGCTCTTCAAAGGGCGAAACGTTGTTTCATTGGATACTAACTTGCCTGGAGGTGGTCAGGTTCTCCTTTGAGGCATTCTGGCGATCTTAGTTTACGAACTTTTATATTTATGGGGAAGCGCTAAATCCATAGAGGTGATACACTACCTGAGGATTGAGAAGTAGTCAGGTTTAACATGAGGAATAGTAAGGGGGCAGCTCCCATTCCTTGGATCAACAACTCCTCTCCGGCGTATCATAGAAACTCCTGAGAGAAAGTTCTTTGACAAAGTGCATTACAAAACGGAGGATCGACTCCACACAACTCCCAGCTCTGAATTACTAATACGAACCACACGTATCTTAAACACAATCTTCCCTTCGCGACTATTTACCCGTAAGTAAACATCCTCTGTTATAAAATACCTTTCCACGACCAATTCAGTTTTACACATATTTTTTTCACCCTCATTCACAGACCCCAAAAAATCTCACTATATAGAAGAGAATTGATAAGAAAATTTACGGTAAGTGATTTGCATACTAATAAAATTCTCAGTGTTTCAGCCTCTCTTTGCTCGTCGGAATTATTATTATGTTGACATCGTGATTGCAAATATGAAAAAAAAAATACCACAGTGAAAATAGGAGATAAAATCTGAGCGCTTTCATGTGCTTACACACGCACATCTTCATTCCTCTGAAGATGTGTAAGCACGTGAAAGCGCTTAGGTTTCATTTCCTATTTTCACCGTGGCATTTTTTCTTACTGAATTATATCTACATTCTTATAATGGGTATATATAACCTTAAGGACACTGACACCTATACACAAATAACCCGCACATAGGAAAGAGGAGCTTACAACAACGTTACGGTCCAACTTGGACCATTTACAAAGTCACACTAACAAAAAGTAGAGAAGGAGGGGGTATATATAGGCCAGCAGATAGGGAATTAATTATTGACAGCTGTTATGCTCCTGGAAGACACTCGTTTATTCATCCTCCAGCGTCGTCAACAGGAAAAAACTGCAATGAGTGTGAGAGGTTAGGCTGGAAAGACTTTTCACCGTTGTACATATATGGTCTACTGTACCCACAAGATGAAGAATTAGTCACATGTGTGACATCTGAGAATCTTCATTTGTAGACGTTTCGCCCACCAGTGGCGCTTTCAGTACAAGAATTTAATGTGAAGAATTATATACACAATGTGAGGTAATCAATCCCCCAGTCTTGGAGATGGTGACGAGCATCCAGATGCTGCACACTTGTTACCTTTGTTCCACAGGTCGTTGGTAGAAATAAATGGTATACAATATTGTGACCCTTTATTGACTACTTTTCGCTCACACAGTAAGCTCTTTCAAGTCACAGATCTATCTGTGACTTAATAAAGCCCACTGTATGGGCGAAACGTTCTCAATAAAGGATCACGTTATACTGCATTTATGTCTAAGTGGTAGATAAGAGTGAGGAAGGTAGAATAACTAGTGTAAGGAGGAACGATGGGAGAGTAAGAAGCCCAGGACTGGACAAAAACTCGAGTCCAGGACTGGACGAGACTCATGGACAAGTCTCCTTATACCTGTGGCACCCTGTTCACCTAGAAGTAAACAGATCCCTGAGTGTTGAGCGACTGTTGTGTATAGCATCCTGGGAGAAACGGGAGGAAGGGTGTAGTGGTAGTTTACTTTGGAGAGGACTGTGTTAGGAAATTAACTGAGGTTGGATAACAATCCTTTGCCTGTTAATGAACTGAGGTTGAATAGCAACTCTTCCTTTGTTAATAGTTGAGGTTGAATAGCAACTCTTCCTTTGTTAATGAGTTGAGGTTGAATAGCAACTCTTCCTTTGTTAATGAGTTGAGGTTGAATAGCAACTCTTCCTTTGTTAATGAGTTGAGGTTGAATAGCAACTCTTCCTTTGTTAATGAGTTGAGGTTGAATAGCAACTCTTCCTTTGTTAATGAGTTGAGGTTGAATAGCAACTCTTCCTTTGTTAATGAGTTGAGGTTGAATAGCAACTCTTCTTTTGTTAATGAGTTGAGGTTGAATAGCAACTCTTCCTTTGTTAATGAGTTGAGGTTGAATAGCAACTCTTCCTTTGTTAATGAACTGAGGTTGAATAGCAACTCTTCCTTTGTTAATGAGTTGAGGTTGAATAGCAACTCTTCCTTTGTTAATGAGTTGAGGTTGAATAGCAACTCTTCCTTTGTTAATGAGCTGAGGTTGAATAGCAACTCTTCCTTTGTTAATGAACTGAGGTTGAATAGCAACTCTTCCTTTGTTAATGAACTGAGGTTGGATAGCAACTCTTCCTTTGTTAATGAACTGAGGTTGAATAGCAACTCTTCCTTTGTTAATGAGCTGAGGTTGGATAGCAACTCTTCCTTTGTTAATGAGCTGAGGTTGGATAGCAACTCTTCCTTTGTTAATGAGCTGAGGTTGGATAGCAACTCTTCCACTGTTAATGAGCTTAGGTTGGATAGCAACTCTTCCTTTGTTAATGAGCTGAGGTTGGATAGCAACTCTTCCACTGTTAATGAGCTTAGGTTGGATAGCAACTCTTCCACTGTTAATGAGCTGAGGTTGGATAGCAACTCTTCCTTTGTTAATGAGCTGAGGTTGGATAGCAACTCTTCCACTGTTAATGAGCTTAGGTTGGATAGCAACTCTTCCACTGTTAATGAGCTGAGGTTGGATAGCAACTCTTCCACTGTTAATGAGCTTAGGTTGGATAGCAACTCTTCCATTGTTAATGAGCTGAGGTTGGATAGCAACTCTTCCACTGTTAATGAGCTGAGGTTGGTTAATAGCTATTGGCCTGCAAATTTATCGTTGTAAACAAATCCAACCCCAGAGGCCTGTGTTTATTTACACTGAGCCTCGACGACCACAAACACGTGAAGGGTAAACGTGGTGCATTCTACAGACATAGTTCCAGTTCGCTTGTTTGCTGACCTCTTGGCCTCAACGCCTTCAAGACACCCAGCATTGCCTCCTTCTGGGTGGAGTTCTGGTTACCGCCCTGGCCTCCCACGCGTCAGCCTCTACCTCCTCGACCTCCTCGCTTACTGGACCAGTGAGAGCATTTGAATCACAATCGTAAGATGCAGAGTTCGATTCCCTGCATTCACCACAAACACAGTCAACCACCACCACTACTACTACTATTACTACAATCACTACTACCACCACTATTACTGCTACTACTACTACTACTACTACTACTACTACTACTACTACTACTACTACTTCTACTACCACAGCTTGATAATGTTGGCATTGATGGCGAATTTTGATAAGGTCAACCACAAGATATTTGCCAACACACATTATCACGGTTCTTACTACCGCAGAAGTCATCCATCTTGTTCTTACTACCGCAGGAGCCATCTATCGCGTTCTTACTACCACAGGAGCCATCTATCGCGTTCTTACTACCGCAGGAGCCATCTATCGAGTTCTTACTACCGCAGGAGCCATCTATCGCGTTCTTACTACCGCAGGAGCCATCTATCGCGTTCTTACTACCGCAGGAGCCATCTATCTTGTTCTTACTTCCGCAGGAGCCATCCATCTTGTTCTTACTACCGCAGGAGCCATCTATCGCGTTCTTACTACCGCAGAAGCCATCCATCTTGTTCTTACTACCGCAGGAGCCATCAATCGCGTTCTTACTACCGCAGGAGCCATCTATCGCGTTCTTACTACCGCAGGAGCCATCTATCGCGTTCTTACTACCGCAGAAGCCATCCATCTTGTTCTTACTACCGCAGGAGCCATCTATCGCGTTCTTACTACCGCAGGAGCCATCTATCGCGTTCTTACTACCGCAGGAGCCATCTATCTTGTTCTTACTTCCGCAGGAGCCATCCATCTTGTTCTTACTACCGCAGGAGCCATCTATCTTGTTCTTACTACCGCAGGAGCCATCTATCGTGTTCTTATTACCGCAGGAGCCATCTATCTTGTTCTTACTACCGCAGGAGCCATCCATCTTGTTCTTACTACCGCAGGAGCCATCTATCTTGTTCTTACTACCGCAGGAGCCATCCATCTTGTTCTTACTACCGCAGTAGCCATCCATCTTGTTCTTACTACCGCAGGAGCCATCCATCTTGTTCTTACTACCGCAGGAGCCATCCATCTTGTTCTTACTACCGCAGGAGCCATCCATCTTGTTCTTACTACCGCAGTAGCCATCCATCTTGTTCTTACTACCGCAGGAGCCATCCATCTTGTTCTTACTACCGCAGGAGCCATCCATCTTGTTCTTACTACCGCAGGAGCCATCCATCTTGTTCTTACTACCGCAGTAGCCATCCATCTTGTTCTTACTACCGCAGGAGCCATCCATCTTGTTCTTACTACCGCAGGAGCCATCCATCTTGTTCTTACTACCGCAGGAGCCATCCATCTTGTTCTTACTACCGCAGTAGCCATCCATCTTGTTCTTACTACCGCAGGAGCCATCCATCTTGTTCTTACTACCGCAGTAGCCATCCATCTTGTTCTTACTACCGCAGGAGCCATCCATCTTGTTCTTACTACCGCAGGAGCCATCCATCTTGTTCTTACTACCGCAGGAGCCATCCATCTTGTTCTTACTACCGCAGGAGCCATCCATCTTGTTCTTACTACCGCAGGAGCCATCCATCTTGTTCTTACTACCGCAGTAGCCATCCATCTTGTTCTTACTACCGCAGGAGCCATCCATCTTGTTCTTACTACCGCAGGAGCCATCCATCTTGTTCTTACTACCGCAGGAGCCATCCATCTTGTTCTTACTACCGCAGGAGCCATCCATCTTGTTCTTACTACCGCAGGAGCCATCCATCTTGTTCTTACTACCGCAGGAGCCATCCATCTTGTTCTTACTACCGCAGGAGCCATCCATCTTGTTCTTACTACCGCAGTAGCCATCCATCTTGTTCTTACTACCGCAGGAGCCATCCATCTTGTTCTTACTACCGCAGTAGCCATCCATCTTGTTCTTACTACCGCAGGAGCCATCCATCTTGTTCTTACTACCGCAGGAGCCATCCATCTTGTTCTTACTACCGCAGTAGCCATCCATCTTGTTCTTACTACCGCAGGAGCCATCCATCTTGTTCTTACTACCGCAGGAGCCATCCATCTTGTTCTTACTACCGCAGTAGCCATCCATCTTGTTCTTACTACCGCAGGAGCCATCCATCTTGTTCTTACTACCGCAGGAGCCATCCATCTTGTTCTTACTACCGCAGGAGCCATCCATCTTGTTCTTACTACCGCAGGAGCCATCCATCTTGTTCTTACTACCGCAGGAGCCATCTATCTTGTTCTTACTACCGCAGGAGCCATCCATCTTGTTCTTACTACCGCAGGAGCCATCCATCTTGTTCTTACTACAGCAGGAGCCATCCATCTTGTTCTTACTACCGCAGGAGCCATCCATCTTGTTCTTACTACCGCAGGAGCCATCTATCGCGTTCTTACTACCGCAGGAGCCATCCATCTTGTTCTTACTACCGCAGGAGCCATCCATCTTGTTCTTACTACCGCAGGAGCCATCTGTCTTGTTCTTACTACCGCAGGAGCCATCTATCTTGTTCTTACTACCGCAGGAGCCATCTATCTTGTTCTTACTACCGCAGGAGCCATCCATCTTGTTCTTACTACCGCAGGAGCCATCCATCTTGTTCTTACTACCGCAGGAGCCATCCATCTTGTTCTTACTACCGCAGGAGCCATCCATCTTGTTCTTACTACCGCAGGAGCCATCTATCTTGTTCTTACTACCGCAGGAGCCATCCATCTTGTTCTTACTACCGCAGGAGCCATCCATCTTGTTCTTACTACCGCAGGAGCCATCCATCTTGTTCTTACTACCGCAGGAGCCATCTATCTTGTTCTTACTACCGCAGGAGCCATCCATCTTGTTCTTACTACCGCAGGAGCCATCCATCTTGTTCTTACTACCGCAGGAGCCATCCATCTTGTTCTTACTACCGCAGGAGCCATCTGTCTTGTTCTTACTACCGCAGGAGCCATCTATCTTGTTCTTACTACCGCAGGAGCCATCTATCTTGTTCTTACTACCGCAGGAGCCATCCATCTTGTTCTTACTACCGCAGGAGCCATCCATCTTGTTCTTACTACCGCAGGAGCCATCTATCTTGTTCTTACTACCGCAGGAGCCATCCATCTTGTTCTTACTACCGCAGGAGCCATCCATCTTGTTCTTACTACCGCAGGAGCCATCCATCTTGTTCTTACTACCGCAGGAGCCATCTGTCTTGTTCTTACTACCGCAGGAGCCATCCATCTTGTTCTTACTACCGCAGGAGTCATCCATCTTGTTCTTACTACCGCAGGAGCCATCCATCTTGTTCTTACTACCGCAGGAGCCATCTGTCTTGTTCTTACTACCGCAGGAGCCATCTATCTTGTTCTTACTACCGCAGGAGCCATCTATCTTGTTCTTACTACCGCAGGAGCCATCTGTCTTGTTCTTACTACCGCAGGAGCCATCTGTCTTGTTCTTACTACCGCAGGAGCCATCTATCTTGTTCTTACTACCGCAGGAGCCATCTATCTTGTTCTTACTACCGCAGGAGCCATCCATCTTGTTCTTACTACCGCAGGAGCCATCCATCTTGTTCTTACTACCGCAGGAGCCATCTATCTTGTTCTTACTACCGCAGGAGCCATCCATCTTGTTCTTACTACCGCAGGAGCCATCCATCTTGTTCTTACTACCGCAGGAGCCATCCATCTTGTTCTTACTACCGCAGGAGCCATCTGTCTTGTTCTTACTACCGCAGGAGCCATCTATCTTGTTCTTACTACCGCAGGAGCCATCTATCTTGTTCTTACTACCGCAGGAGCCATCCATCTTGTTCTTACTACCGCAGGAGCCATCCATCTTGTTCTTACTACCGCAGGAGCCATCCATCTTGTTCTTACTACCGCAGGAGCCATCTGTCTTGTTCTTACTACCGCAGGAGCCATCTATCTTGTTCTTACTACCGCAGGAGCCATCTATCTTGTTCTTACTACCGCAGGAGCCATCTGTCTTGTTCTTACTACCGCAGGAGCCATATATCATGTTCTGGTAGTCTTGGTATCAATCTCCAGAGAGTGTTCTTTTCTCCCCGCCCAACCCGGATACCAGGTATGTTAGGTAAGGTTTTTGTCAGGAAACAAGACAAGTGTTGATAGACTGACTACCTTAAAGCTGCTTCTCTCTCCATCGCTGTATTAATCTGTATTTGACTGAAGAAGTCTGCTCTGCAGGCGAAACGTTCCGTCCCTACTCTCCTCTCGTATGTGTGTATATATATATATATATATATATATATATATATATATATATATATATATATATATATATATATATATATATATATATATATATATATATATATATATATACATATATATATAGACTGGTTCCCTTACCTTCGTGTATTAGTGCGACTATTTAATGGATGATGTTGGACTGAAACGTTGCATATGCGAGTTATTTGTTTATTATCTTATTCATCATACACAGATATATTTCTGAGTATCCTCAGATATCTCCGGATACAACTCCTCCCCCAGAGATAGGCCTCTCTCTTGATTTTTCTCCCCTGAGAGACAAAATGCGTTTATTGATGTCACACTCCAGTCGATTGATGTCTCACTCCTGTTCATTAATCTCACGCTACGGTTTATTGATGTCACAATTCGACTTACTGATGTCACAATTCGGTTTATTGATGTCATAATTAGGTTTATTGATGTCACAATTCAGTTTATTGATGTCACAATTCGGCTTACTGATGTCACAATTCGGTTTATTGGGGTAGATGAATAGAGATAAAGAAAAAATAATCGAAATAAATCTCTATGACAGTTTCCTGGACTGATCCTCAAACTGTGTATTTCTCCATGGTGGCTATGCAAGGCAGGCGAGCGGCTGTTGATTCGAGGAAATGGAGTTGAAGTTAGGTTAACTTGCCCCAAACCTGGATTGTCTCCCATTTTCCAGGAGTTGTGTGACCCCCTACGTTTTAGAGCTTCCCGGTCAATGTAATAATAATAATAATAATAATAATAATAATAATAATAATAATAATAATAATAATAATAATAATAAGTAATGATAATAATAATAACTAATAATAATAATAATAATAATAATAATAATAATAATAATAATAATAATTAAGATTATTATTATTATTATTATTATTATTATTATTATTATTATTATTATTATTATTATTATTATTACTATTATTATTATAGTGCCTGATAGTGCTAAAAAGTGTAGGAAAGGAGGTCCAGGTGGCACTCTTGAAGGTTGTTAAATATTAAAGGAGTGACAGGTAAGTGGCAGTGAGACTGGCACTTCCGGTCCTCGGAGGCATTGTCACTCCCATCACTTTTAAGACTTTTTAATTTAGGAAGATGATATATATATATATATATATATATATATATATATATATATATATATATATATATATATATATATATATATATATATATATATATATATATATATATATATATATATATATATATATATATATATATATATATATATATATATATGCAAAACAACCACTCTGAAAGAATAGAGAAATTCCAAGCGCTTTCGTGACTACTCACATTATCAAGGAACTATGAAAGTAAAGCATCCAAGGAAGCTATATAAGGGGTCTGGCCAACACCTCACTATCAGATCCCACAACGGTTAAACACCTGACGTGCGCCGACCCAACTTGGATAGGTCCTTTGCACAACTCACCCACAAACTATTCTACCCAAGAAAATTTAAAAATTATTTGTCCAGTGTATTATTAAATTCTTCCCAAATTCTTTTAATTATAAATGGATTTAATTTATATAAACCAAAGGAAATATTCATATTATTGTCAAAACTGCTTTTTATGAAACAAGATTCAATTATATTCCTGTCGACCATGGACTTGCTTGATACTACTTTCTCAACTTTTTGAAAATCAATTGGATGGTTAAAATCTCTTACATGAATAAATAGAGCATTGGAATCTTGTCCAGTTCTAATGCTATATTTATGTTGTTTTAATCTTAGTTCGAGATTTTTACCAGTTTGACCGTAATAAATTTTATCGCAAATTTTACAAGGAATCTTATAGACACATCCATCAGCATTTTGGGGGGAATTCTTTATCAAAAGTTTTTTTACTGTATGAAGATTTTTGAATACAACTTTAATATTAAAAGTCTTAAGAAGAGAAGGCATATCAACCAAGTTTTCATGGTAAGGGAGAACCAACATATTTTTAGTTGAATAAGGCTGGTTGTCCCTTTTTGGATTGTAAAAAGTATTTCTAGCAACATTAAAAGATTTATCAATTACATTTCTTGGGTATTTTAAATCATTACCTATTTCATAAATTTTGGATATTTCCTCATCTATGAACTCAGGACTACAAATTCGTAAAGCTCTCAAAAACATTGATGAGAAAACAGACAGTTTGACTCTATCTTGATGCGAGGAATAATAGTGGACATAGGAACAGTTATTTGTAGGTTTTCTGTAAATTTTAAATTTGAATTCATTATTACCCTTAATAATTAAAACATCTAGAAAAGGCAATGAGTTATTTTCTTCAAACTCAACAGTACAGTTTATAGAATGGGCTAAGATATTTAATTTTCCAAGGAAATGGTGTATATCTACATTTTTGGGCATTTGCGTCTTATGCCCAAAAATGTAGATATACACCATTTCCTTGGAAAATTAAATATCTTAGCCCATTCTATAAACTGTACTGTTGAGTTTGAAGAAAATAACTCATTGCCTTTTCTAGATGTTTTAATTATTAAGGGTAATAATGAATTCAAATTTAAAATTTACAGAAAACCTACAAATAACTGTTCCTATGTCCACTATTATTCCTCGCATCAAGATAGAGTCAAACTGTCTGTTTTCTCATCAATGTTTTTGAGAGCTTTACGAATTTGTAGTCCTGAGTTCATAGATGAGGAAATATCCAAAATTTATGAAATAGGTAATGATTTAAAATACCCAAGAAATGTAATTGATAAATCTTTTAAAGTTGCTAGAAATACTTTTTACAATCCAAAAAGGGACAACCAGCCTTATTCAACTAAAAATATGTTGGTTCTCCCTTACCATGAAAACTTGGTTGATATGCCTTCTCTTCTTAAGACTTTTAATATTAAATTTGTATTCAAAAATCTTGATACAGTAAAAAAAACTTTTGATAAAGAATTCCCCCCAAAATGCTGATGGATGTGTCTATAAGATTCCTTGTAAAATTTGCGATAAAATTTATTACGGTCAAACTGGTAAAAATCTCGAACTAAGATTAAAGCAACATAAATATAGCATTAGAACTGGACAAGATTCCAATGCTCTATTTATTCATGTAAGAGATTTTAACCATCCAATTGATTTTCAAAAAGTTGAGAAAGTAGTATCAAGCAAGTCCATGGTCGACACGAATATAATTGAATCTTGTTTCATAAAAAGCAGTTTTGACAATAATATGAATATTTCCTTTGGTTTATATAAATTAGATCCATTTATAATTAAAAGAATTTGGGAAGAATTTAATAATACACTGGACAAATAATTTTTAAATTTTCTTGGGTAGAATAGTTTGTGGGTGAGTTGTGCAAAGGACCTATCCAAGTTGGGTCGGCGCGCGTCAGGTGTTTAACCGTTGTGGGATCTGATAGTGAGGTGCTGGCCAGACCCCTTATATAGCTTCCTTGGATGCTTTACTTTCATAGTTCCTTGATAATGTGAGTAGTCACGAAAGCGCTTGGAATTTCTCTATTCTTTCAGAGTGGTTGTTTTGCATATTCTGAAATCACCTGTTTATTGTGATCTTATTGCATATATATATATATATATATATATATATATATATATATATATATATATATATATATATATATATATATATATATATATATATATATATATATATATATATATATATATATATATATATATATATATATATATATATATATATATATATATATATATATATATATATATATATATATATATATATATATATATATATATATATATATATATATATATATATATATATATATATATATATATATATATATATATATATATATATATATATATATATCTATAGAGAGAGAGAGAGAGTTTCAAATCTCATCTTCCTGTACGTCCTTCTACTGGAAGAGGTGAGTCAGGATCCTCTTAGAGAGGTCCATAAAAACTCTTGTGTCAGTTTGCCAGGCGGAAGTTGCCGGGTCATAAATCATCTCTGTCATCACTGTGAGACAAGCAAGGTAACTGTTTGTGTAGCCACGCTGCGTGTGTGTGTGTGTGTGTGTGTGTGTATGTACTTACCTAGTTGTACTCACCTAGTTGAGGTTGCGGGGGTCGAGTCCGAGCTCCTGGCCCCGCCTCTTCACTGATCGCTACTAGGTCACTCTCCCTGAACCGTGAGCTTTATCATACCTCTGCTTAAAGCTATGTATAGATCCTGCCTCCACTACATCGCTTTATTTATTTATTTATTTATTTAGAAATTTTAGCATACATACAGAGGTACAAAAAAATACAGGTAAGAGCAGCATGCCAAACTATTCCACTTACTGACTACTCTGTGGCTGAAAAAATACTTCCTAACATCCCTGTGATTCATCTGTGTCTTCAACTTCCAACTGTGTCCCCTTGTTACTGTGTCCAATCTCTGGAACATCCTGTCTTTGTCCACCTTGTCAATTCCTCTCAGTATTTTGTATGTCGTTATCATGTCCCCCCTATCTCTCCTGTCCTCCAGTGTCGTCAGGTTGATTTCCCTTAACCTCTCCTCGTAGGACATACCTCTTAGCTCTGGGACTAGTCTTGTTGCAAACCTTTACACTTTCTCTAGTTTCTTTACGTGCTTGGCTAGGTGTGGGTTCCAAACTGGTGCCGCATACTCCAATATGGGCCTAACGTACACGGTGCACAGGATCCTGAACGATTCCTTATTAAGATGTCGGAATGCTGTTCTGAGGTTTGCTAGGCGCCCATATGCTGCAGCAGTTATTTGGTTGATGTGCACTTCAGGAGATGTGCCTGGTGTTATACTCACCCCAAGATCTTTTTCCTTGAGTGAGGTTTGTAGTCTCTGGCCCCCTAGACTGTACTCCATCTGCGGTCTTCTTTGCCCTTCCCCAATCTTCATGACTTTGCACTTGGTGGGATTGAACTCCAGGAGCCAATTGCTGGACCAGGTCTGCAGCCTGTGTGTGTGTGTGTGTGTGTGTGTGTGTGTGTGTGTGTGTGTGTGTGTGTGTGTGTGTGTGTGTGTGTGTGTGTGTGTGCAATCAGTCACTGATTTATGAAACGTATTTACCCGGCCCTATTAAATTAGTGTAGCATTTTGAAACCAGTTTTAATCCGCGATTGACCTAAAAATAATATTGGAGGTTGGATCATTAAATGTCCAGAGACCAGCACAGCACTGACCAGATGGCGAGCACTTGCTACGGTCAGAGACCAGCACAGCACTGATCAGATGGCGAGCACTTGCTACGGTCAGAGACCAGCACAGCACTGACCAGATGCCGAGCATTTGCTACGGTCACAGAGGAAGAAGAAAAAAACGTCAAAGTGGGACCACTTCCCACCTGCTGGGTCTTGTCAGGACCGGTCTGCCCAGCTCACTCTTGCTTGTTGCTACTGACGGTACCTGACGACACCTAATGTCAGCTGACGCCCGCTGACGACAGCTTGAAACCCATGCACACCAGCGACGTCATATACGGCATCCGACAGCAAAACGCAATGTCGGTTGACGCCCCTCCCTGACGTGTTGTAGGCAGTGTTGGTGTGTCCCAAGACCCTGTCTAACCCACATCCTCCCGCAAATTTCTCTTTTCTTTCTTATGAATTGACTGATAAATCTTTGGCTAATTAGCTGTTCAACAGATTATTAATTTTGCACCAAAACTGTCGTAGCAGTCCCCCATCACCTCGCTAAAATTAACATGATATAATTTAACTTAGGCCAAATCTCCAAGAAAATCTCTAAGACAGTGGACATACTATTAAAGATTCGGTAATATGTTCCACAACCAGCTCTCCTTGCCCTGTATCACTCACTCATTTACCCCTGTCTCACCTGTGGAATTTCTGTATGGGGTTCAACAACAATAAATCATCTCAGACCACTAATAACACAGCAAAAGGCTGCAGTCAGAATGATAACAAATTCCCACTCCAGACAGCACACTCCACCAATATTCAAAAGTCTTAACTTACTCACCATAGAGAACATCCATACTTATTATTGTACCTAGTACATACATAGAACACTACACTCAAATATTAACCCTCCCCTCAAACTTCTCCTTACCAACCTTAACAGGACACACGACCATAACACAAGGCACAGATCACTCTTTGATTTTCTCCGTGCCCATCTCACACTATGTAAAAACTCTATGCACATAAAGGGCCCAAAAAATTTGGAATTCATTACCAGTGAATACCAAAGGAACCCAATCTGTACATCAATTCAAGACTCTTCTTAAAAACTACCTACTCACCCAAGACTAAATACTCAGTACCTAACGTTACCAACAGAGGTACCACATCACTCTCCACAACCTCAGATTATAATTACTCACTGTGTTACTCAACCTCAGAACCCCAAAAGTAACTGCTCAGAGTACAATAAATTCTCAAATTTTAACGCAAATATTTTAATGCAAATATCGAAAAACACATATTTAACATAAGTATAACTTGTTGTATAATTACTGCAACCTGATCAAACTATGTTTTGTATGTCTAGTGTTAAAATAATCAATAATCTGTTAAGTTTAGACTGCCCGTAATGCCAAGGTATGATACCGGCTCTTTGCACTACAAATCATTGTAAACCCTCACTGTAAACTACGTATGTATATATACTACCTACAATATGTCAACCACATTGTAAACCTGCAAGGAAATGAAAAAAATCTAAATCTAAATCTAAATCTACTCAACCTATCTTAGGTCAGCCTAAATTTATTTAGTATTGCTGAATGTCAGAAGAATATATTTAGCAGATAAACAGTATACACCGGGATGTGTATATCTCTCAGTGTGTATATTCTGAATTAGTAACCCAGAGAGTTAGCCCTGTGTATCACTAATATTGATAGCATCCCTTCAGGGGACATCAGTACGAGGGACAGTCAGAGATGTCAGCCCTGAACAACGCTTACAGCATGCCTTCAGTCGACTTCAGTAAGAAAGTAAGAGACGTCAGCCTTGAACATCACTGACAGCATCCCTTCAGTGGACATCAATGAGACAGTAACAGACGTCAACCCTGAGTAACACTGACAGTATCCCGTCAGTTGACATCAGTAAGAGGGACAGTGAAAGGCGTCAGCACTGGTCAATACTGGCAGCATCTCGTCACCCTCGTGTAAGATCTGCAGTTGTAAACAAACCACAAATTGACGGAGATAACATCTTGTCACACAGACCAGACACACGAGATAACTTACTGGACACTCGTAGATATTTGCAAGTTGTATTATCTTAGTAGAGTAAGACTGAGTGGATTATTATTATTATTATTATTATTATTATTATTATTATTATTATTATTATTATTATTATTATTATTATTATTATTATTATTATTATTATTATTATTATTATTGTTATTATTATTATTTTTATTATTACTATGTTTATTGCTATTGTCATTATAGTTATTGTTATTAATAATAATAATAATTATAATATTATTATTAACTGAATGACCCGCCAGGTTTGGCGGGTCATTCATGTGAAGCTCAAGACCCTCTCATTACTAGCTAATGCATCTATATCTAATGTATCTGTGTCTAATGTATCTGTGTATAATGTATCGGTGTCTAATGTCTCTGTCTAATGTATCTATATCTAATATATCAGCATCGAAAATCTCTGCATCTAATTTATCTGCGTATAATGTGTATTATTTATGTATCTCATGACACATACGCCTCATCCAGGTGTTATTTCAATACAAAATGCTCCTTAAGAATTTGTAAATGGTCATGTTGATGTGTAACAAGCCATTGTTTACCTCTGAGATAGGATGCTCATTCCCGTGAGGGAATCCTGTCTAGTGAATAAACAGAAGAATGGGCGGAGACTCGAACCTTGGTCCTGGCACGTAACAGTCCCAATTCTATGCCAGCAAGACGGTGGTGCCGGCTCACGTTATTTTTTGCCCTAGTACCTTCATTACATATATTGATAACACAAAATTGTAGCGCTGGGCGAGCCACCCGCGAGAGGCGTTACCAGCAGATTACTGCATGACGCTGCATGATGCTGCACGATGCTGCACGATACTGGAGGAGGAGCAACAACCCCAGCGTTGCTGCATGATGCTGCACGATGCTGGGGAAGGAGCAACAACCCCTGCGTTGCTGCATGATGCAAGAGACAAGCTACAAGCATAGTGTTGCATGTTGCTGATGGTTGAGAGAAGGGGACAAGTGTTGCTCTCACGGACATAAAGTTGCAGCACTTGATGTACGTTGTTAATTGTTGATGAGGAACAGTGCAGTTGTTGCAGAGGTACAGTGCAACTGTTGCAGATGAAGAATACATTTGTTGGAGAGGTACAATACTAATGTTAAAAAGGAACAATACCACTGTTGCAAATGAACAATACAATTGTTGCAAAGGAAGAATGCAGTTGCTGCATAGGTACAATTGTTGCAGAGAACCAATACAATTGTTGCAGAGGTGCAATATTATTGTTGCATAGGTACAATAAATACTCACAGAGAGAGAATGCAATATCTTACTAGATTTATATACTGATCTCGTTACACACACAAATATTCTATACACATTCGTATGCACGTACAAGGACACACACGCACACACACACACACACACACACACACACACACACACACACACACACACACACACACACACACACACACACACACACACCTTATGAAGAAGAAGGTACACCTATTCACTATATCATCTTCCTAATTCTTTACATGTTCAGTTTGAACACTGTCTTCAGTCTAAGGACTTTCACATCCAACTGAACCACAAGTGAACTAAACACTTGATAAGATGAACAAGCTTTGAACAAGACTTAGGAGCAGACAAGTGTTACGGCTAATGATCCTTCTAACCATTAGCGTTGAATGAATTAAGAGAAGTGTAACACTGAGTTTTAATTATGCTTGTTATCCCCTGATCTGGAATTGACTGGAATATTTTTTTTTTTTTGGGGGAGGTGGGGGAGGCTTGATCTATTATTTTATTTTCCAAATTAACAAGGAGGAAATATTAAAATGACAATATTGACAAAGATAAAACTCCTAAAACAGCTATCCTTCAGAGGGTAAAAAGTGGTCGCCGCCAATCCTGTTTGGCTACGGAACTATCGTAAGAGCAATGTCCCTTACTGCGGATAATGTGAGTGTGTGAGTGTGTGTGAGTGTGTGTGTGAGTGTGTGTGTGTGTGTGTGAGTGTATGAGTGTCTCCCACTGTACAATAATCACAGACACGGCTGGAAGGGGGGAAGGTGCCGAGTAATTCCTGCACAAGGAGATTTGTAAGCGAGAGAAAAAATAAACATAACCATCGTTCATCAGAGATTTGCATCAGAGGAACAAGAAAGGAGAATACATTTACCGTCAGATATGAACGATCAGAATCTGCGACAAACGCGATTCCGCATCAATTTATAAGATTAAGTCTATACTTCTACATGATGCGTCTTCTGTTCTTTGTACATTTGGGTAGAATAAAAAGCGTGTATGTAGTATTCTGTTGTAACAACGTTTCGCTCTGTGTAAAGGTATTTTAAGTCTGGTTATATATGTATAGATATATATATATATATATATATATATATATATATATATATATATATATATATATATATATATATATATATATATATATATATATATATATATATATATATATATATATATCACACACACACACACACACACAGGCGCATATAACAGGGAGGGCACTGCAATGGATCAGGGAATACCTGACAGGGAGGCAACGACGAGTCATGGTACGTGAAGAGGTATCACAGTGGACGACTGTGACGAGCGGGGTCCCACAGGGGTCAGTTCTAGGACCAGTGCTATTTTTGATATATGCGAACAACATGATGGAAGGAATAGACTCTGAAGTGTCCCTATTCGCAGATGATGTGAAGCTGATGAGAAGAATTAAATAGGATGAGGATGAGGCAGGACTGCAAAGAGACCTGGACAGGCTGGACATTTGGTCCAGAAACTGGCTTCTCGAATTCAACCCTGCCAAATGCAAAGTCATGAAGATTGGGGAGGGGCAAAGAAGACCGCAGACAGAGTATAGGCTAGGTGGACAAAGACTACAGGCCTCACTCAGGGAGAAAGACCTTGGGGTGACCATAACACCGAGCACGTCACCGGAGGCACACATCAACCAAATAACTGCTGCAGCATACGGGCGCCTGGCAAACCTGAGAATAGCGTTCCGATACCTTAATAAGGAATCGTTCAAGACACTGTACACTGTGTATGTTAGGCCCATACTGGAGTATGCAGCACCAGTCTGGAACCCACACCTGGTCAAGCACGTCAAGAAGTTAGAGAAAGTACAAAGGTTTGCAACAAGGCTAGTCCCAGAGCTCAGGGGAATGTCGTACGAGGAAAGGGTGAGGGAAATTGGACTGACGACACTGGAGGACCGAAGGGCCAGGGGAGACATGATAACGACATACAAGATACTGCAGGGAATAGACAAGGTGAACAGAGATAGGATGTTCAAGAGAGGGGACACAAAAACAAGGGGTCACAACTGGAAGCTGAAGACTCAGACGAGTCATAGGTACGTTAGGAAGTATTTCTTCAGTCACAGAGTCGTCAGAAAGTGGAATAGCCTAGCAAGTGAAGTAGTGGAGGCAGGAACCATACATAGTTTTAAGAAGAGGTATGACAAAGCTCAGAAAGCAGAGAGGGAGAGGACCTAGTAGCGATCAGTGAAGAGGCGGGGCCAGGAGCTGAGTCTCGACCCCTGCAACCACAATTAGGTGAGTACAATTAGGTGAGTACACACACACACACACACACACACACACACACACACACACGCACGCACGCTCAGACGCTCCTGGAGTTCAACCCCACCAAGTGCAAAGTCATGAAGATTGGGGAAGGGCAAAGAAGACCGCAGACGGAGTACAGTCTAGGGGGCCAGAGACTACAAACCTCACTCAAGGGAAAAGATCTTGGGGTGAGTATAACACCAGGCACATCTCCTGAAGCGCACACCAACCAAATAACTGCTGCAGCATATGGGCGCCTAGTAAACCTCAAAACAGCATTCCGACATCTTAATAAGGAATCATTCAGGACCCTGTACACCGTGTACGTTAGGCCCATAATGGAGAATGCGGCACCAGTTTGGAACCCACACCTAGCCAAGCACGTAAAGAAACTAAAGAAAGTGCAAAGGTTTGCAACAAGACTAGTCCCAGAGCTAAGAGGTATGTCCTACGAGGAGAGGTTAAGGGAAATCAAGCTGACGACACTAGAGGACAGGACAGATAGAGGGGACATGATAACGACATACAAAATACTGAGAGGAATTGACAAGGTGGACAAAGACAGGATGTTCCAGAGATTGGACACAGTAATAAGGGACAAAGTTGGAAGTTGAAGACACAGATGAATCACAGGGATGTTAGGAAGTATTTTTTCAGCCACAGAGTAGTCAGTAAGTGGAATAGTTTGGGAAGCGATGTAGTGGAGGCAGGATCCATACATAACTTTAAGCAGAGGTATGATAAAGCTCACGGCTCAGGGAGAGTGACCTAGTAGCGATCAGTGAAGAGGCGGGGCCAGGAGCTTGGACTCGACCCCTGCAACCTCAACTAGGTGAGAACTAGGTGAGTACACACACACACACACACACACACACACACACACACACACATATAGGTTTAAGATGAGGTTTGATAAAGCTCATGGAGCAGGGAGAGAGTGGATCTAGTAGCCATCAGTGAAGAGGCAGGGCCAGGAGCTATGAATCGACCCCTGCAACCATAATTACGTGAATACAAATAGGTGAGTACAACGTGGATGGGACGTGGTTTGCGTTGGACTGGGCGTTGATCGCATCCACGTGTGAACGTATCAAGGGGCCACGCCAGGAACACAAAGGTCCCCCATGCGGTGTAAAGTGTCAAGGGCGTATATCGAGTGCAGTGCACGATGGCGCTAACTAAAAGGGGCAAAAGTGTGTACCGACGGTGCCTCTCCGCCCTCCACTTCCTCTCTTCCCACCTCCTCAAACATGACAAAAACAACCCCATGAGTAAATGTAAACAAGCCCACATATTAGGACTGAGAAAATGGAGGACTGTTTAGGGGGTCATGGATCATTATCAAACAACTCCTTAAGCTAATTTCCTACGCTCTGGTCTGAGCTTAGCACTAGGGATCTAGGACATTTGGCCGACGGACACTTCTCCGACGGACATCTGACTAAATGGACATTTATCCTAATGGACTTATGGTCGAACTGGCATTCATCACTATTTCCCTAACACAAACATAAAATAAACAAAAAAATAAACAAGCCTAGCCTAAGCTAAACTAATTATCCATTCAGTCTACTGTCCGTTCGGCCAAATGGCTGTCGGAGCAATGTCCGTTCGGCCAATTGTTCTTTGGTCAATTGTCTGTCGGCCAAGTGTCTCTCGGTCACCCGCCCGATATTCAGATTTCAACTTCCTGAGTATTGAAACTGCTGGTCCAGGTACATGCAGTACATTAATAATTTCACGGGAAGCACTAAAATAGCATTTTTTTTTTGGGGGGGGGGGAGGCATACAGGCCAACTCCTGAGGAACGAGAGGTAAACAGGTTTGATGCAGGTACAGATCAGACTCTTTTTCTTGGATCAAGAGACCTTCAGACCAGTGAGACAACGTAAGCTCTCCACTCACTCTTCTCATCTGAGATCATTACTGAGATTTCACGAAAGGCCAAACTTCTGCCACTTTCTGTAACAGCGTAGGACTGTACCAACATACCCTACTATCATACTGTCATGTTACAAACATCCTGTACCAACATACCATACTATCATACTGTCATGTTACAAACATCCTGTACCAACATACCCTACTATCATACTGTCATGTTACAAACATCCTGGACCAACATACCATACTATCACACTGTCATGTTACAAACATCCTGTACCAACATACCATACTATCATACTGTCATGTTATAAACATCCTGTACCAACATACCTTACTATCATACTGTCATGTTACAAACATCCTGTACCAACATACCATACTATCATACTGTCATGTTACAAACATCCTGTACCAACATACCATACTATCATACTGTCATGTTACAAACATCCTGGAGCAACATACCCTACTATCATACTGTCATGTTACAAACATCCTGGACCAACATACCTCATTATCATACTGTCATGTTACAAACATCCTGTACCAACATACCATACTATCATACTGTCATGTTACAAACATCCTGTACCAACATACCATACTATCAAACTGTCATGTTACAAACATCCTGGAGCAACATACCCTACTATCATACTGTCATGTTACAAACATCCTGGACCAACATACCATACTATCATACTGTCATGTTACAAACATCCTGTACCAACATACCCTACTATCATACTGTCATGTTACAAACATCCTGGACCAACATACCATACTATCACACTGTCATGTTACAAACATCCTGTACCAACATACCCTACTATCATACTGTCATGTTACAAACATCCTGTACCAACATACCATACTATCATACTGTCATGTTACAAACATCCTGTACCAACATACCATACTATCATACTGTCATGTTACAAACATCCTGGACCAACATACCATACTATCATACTGTCATGTTACAAACATCCTGTACCAACATACCATACTATCATACTGTCATGTTACAAACTTCCTGTACCAACATACCATACTATCATACTGTCATGTTACAAACATCCTGGACCAACATACCATACTATCATACTGTCATGTTACAAACTTCCTGTACCAACATACCATACTATCATACTGTCATGTTACAAACTTCCTGTACCAACATACCATACTATCATACTGTCATGTTACAAACATCCTGTACCAACATACCATACTATCATACTGTCATGTTACAAACTTCCTGTACCAACATACCATACTATCATACTGTCATGTTACAAACATCCTGGACCAACATACCATACTATCATACTGTCATGTTACAAACTTCCTGTACCAACATACCATACTATCATACTGTCATGTTACAAACTTCCTGTACCAACATACCATACTATCATACTGTCATGTTACAAACTTCCTGTACCAACATACCATACTATCATACTGTCATGTTACAAACTTCCTGTACCAACATACCATACTATCATACTGTCATGTTACAAACTTCCTGTACCAACATACCATACTATCATACTGTCATGTTACAAACTTCCTGTACCAACATACCATACTATCATACTGTCATGTTACAAACTTCCTGTACCAACATACCATACTATCATACTGTCATGTTACAAACATCCTGGACCAACATACCATACTATCATACTGTCATGTTATAAACATCCTGTACCAACATACCATAATCTTAATTAACAGTGGAAATAATCATTCAAAACATCCTGAGATCTTTTAGATTGTTAATTCGTATTTAGGTTAAAAATCTTTCGAATATACAATTTATCTGAGCACTTACATCAAAAATACTTTTATCGGTGTACTGGGAGATAAACATCTCTGGGAGATAAACATCTCTGGGAGATAAACATCTCCCAGTACAAACAGTGAGAGACAAACAAGTTTTAAGATAGTATCTTGTTTATGAGTTAGTAGTGATAGACTAAGAAAGGTAAACTAACATTATCTTGATGGGCCAAGAATATGAGACGATGGTACAAAAATAATAATATTCTTCTGAAAATCTATATTCACGATAAAACTCGAAATAGATTCAAATTTGGAAACGTTCGTCTTCAGAAAATAAGTTTATTATACACTAAATAAAACAAACTGGCTACATACATTTCTGGAATAAAATTTTCACTTAAAAAACGTACGGAGCAGATTTACTACAGAGTTTCAAGAACAGGTTGAGCAAACGTATGAAGGACAACGATAGTGTGGAGAAAAAAGTATATATTCCGTCTTATCTGTGTTCAATTTTTTTCTTTCTCTCCCATTCTTGGTATTTTCTCCTTCGCTTCTGTAAAAAATTTTGTCCTTGTTATCCTATTTCATCTGCTTATTTATAATTGGTTTTCATCATTTATCTTCGATTTTTATTCTTTGGTCTTGTTTTAGTATACTGTTTGTGTTAGTATTCCGCATTCAGCGTGTACTGCTCTGCTCTGTCAACTCTCTCTTCTTTATTTCTCTTAAATTCTCTTCCTCTTTCTTATCCTCGTAATTCTCCTCTTTCTTATCTTCCTCCTCCTCTTTCTTATCCTCCTCCTCCTCTTTCTTATCTTCCTCCTCCTCTTTCTTATCCTCCTCCTCCTCTTTCTTATCTTCCTCCTCCTCTTTCTTATCCTCCTCCTCCTCTTTCTTATCTTCCTCCTCCTCTTTCTTATCCTCCTCCTCTTTCTTATCTTCCTCCTCCTCTTTCTTATCCTCCTCCTCTTTCTTATCTTCCTCTTCCTCTTTCTTATCTTCCTCCTCCTCTTTCTTATCCTCCTCCTCTTTCTTATCTTCCTCCTCCTCTTTCTTATCCTCCTCCTCTTTCTTATCTTCCTCCTCCTCTTTCTTATCCTCCTCCTCTTTCTTATCTTCCTCTTCCTCTTTCTTATCTTCCTCCTCCTCTTTCTTATCCTCCTCCTCTTTCTTATCTTCCTCCTCCTCTTTCTTATCCTCCTCCTCTTTCTTATCTTCCTCCTCCTCTTTCTTATCCTCCTCCTCTTTCTTATCTTCCTCTTCCTCTTTCTTATCTTCCTCCTCCTCTTTCTTATCCTCCTCCTCTTTCTTATCTTCCTCCTCCTCTTTCTTATCCTCCTCCTCTTTCTTATCTTCCTCCTCCTCTTTCTTATCCTCCTCCTCTTTCTTATCTTCCTCTCCTCTTTCTTATCTTCCTCCTCCTCTTTCTTATCCTCCTCCTCTTTCTTATCTTCCTCCTCCTCTTTCTTATCCTCCTCCTCTTTCTTATCTTCCTCCTCCTCTTTCTTATCCTCCTCCTCTTTCTTATCTTCCTCTTCCTCTTTCTTATCTTCCTCCTCCTCTTTCTTATCCTCCTCCTCTTTCTTATCTTCCTCCTCCTCTTTCTTATCCTCCTCCTCTTTCTTATCTTCCTCCTCCTCTTTCTTATCCTCCTCCTCTTTCTTATCTTCCTCCTCCTCTTTCTTATCCTCCTCCTCTTTCTTATCCTCCTCCTCCTCTTTCTTATCCTACTCCTCCTCTTTCTTATCCTCCTACTCCTTTTCCCATCGCAAACTTAGCGTGATCATTTATCCTGGTCGGTTTGAGCGGCAAATAACGTGATGAAAGAAACTTATATGGAAAAGATTTAGTTGTGTGTTGTCAGCAGGACCCACACGGAAACCTGACCCACCAGTCCGTTCCAAAACCTGACCCACCAGTCTGTTCCAAAACCTGACCCACCAGTCTGTTCCAAAACCTGACCCACCAGTCTGTTCCAAAACCTGACCCACCAGTCTGTTCCAAAACCTGACCCACCAGTCCGTTCCAAAACCTGACCCACCAGTCTGTTCCAAAACCTGACCCACCAGTCTGTTCCAAAACCTGACCCACCAGTCTGTTCCAAAACCTGACCCACCAGTCTGTTCCAAAACCTGACCCACCAGTCTGTTCCAAAACCTGACCCACCAGTCTGTTCCAAAACCTGACCCACCAGTCTGTTCCAAAACCTGACCCACCAGTCCGTTCCAAAACCTGACCCACCAGTCCGTTCCAAAACCTGACCCACCAGTCCGTTCCAAAACCTGACCCACCAGTCTGTTCCAAAACCTGACCCACCGGTCTGTTCCAAAACCTGACCCACCAGTCCGTTCCAAAACCTGACCCACCAGTCTGTTCCAAAACCTGACCCACCAGTCTGTTCCAAAACCTGACCCACCAGTCTGTTCCAAAACCTGACCCACCAGTCTGTTCCAAAACCTGACCCACCAGTCTGTTCCAAAACCTGACCCCCCAGTCCGTTCCAAAACCTGACCCACCAGTCTGTTCCAAAACCTGACCCACCAGTCTGTTCCAAAACCTGACCCACCAGTCTGTTCCAAAACCTGACCCACCAGTCCGTTCCAAAACCTGACCCACCAGTCTGTTCCAAAACCTGACCCACCAGTCTGTTCCAAAACCTGACCCACCAGTCCGTTCCAAAACCTGACCCACCAGTCCGTTCCAAAACCTGACCCACCAGTCCGTTCCAAAACCTGACCCACCAGTCCGTTCCAAAACCTGACCCACCAGTCCGTTCCAAAACCTGACCCACCAGTCTGTTCCAAAACCTGACCCACCAGTCTGTTCCAAAACCTGACCCACCAGTCCGTTCCAAAACCTGACCCACCAGTCCGTTCCAAAATCTGACCCATCAGTACCTAACGTCGCTCTGAGACGCTGTAGCGTCTATCTGTAAACAACAGAAAGCTGCCCATTCCAGTTTTCGAAGCAAAAGAAAGTACTGTTTATTTTAATATATATGCACTGACTGATGGTTCAGGTGCACGGATTGATGATCCAGGTGCACGGATTGGTGATCCAGGTGCACGGATTGATGATCCAGGTGCACGGATTGATGATCCAGGTGCACGGATTGATGATCCAGGCGCACTGACTGATGGTTCAGGTGCACGGATTGATGATCCAGGTGCACGGATTGATGATCCAGGTGCACGGATTGATGATCCAGGTGCACGGATTGATGATCCAGGTGCACGGATTGATGATCCAGGTGCACGGATTGATGATCCAGGTGCACGGATTGGTGATCCGAGGATTGTCATGAATAATGTACAGAAGACCCGTCAAACAGTACAAATTGAGTGACAATGAGTCAGCAAAGTCGACCTGTCAGATTATATATATATATATATATACATATATATATATATATGTATATATATGTATATTATATATATATATGTATATATATGTATATATATATATATGTATATATATATGTATATATATATATACCAACAAATTTTGTTGAAAATAAGAAAAAGTTTTGGAGTGAGATTAACAAGTTAAGAAAGCCTAGAGAACAAATGGATTTGTCAGTTAAAAATAGGAGAGGAGAGTTATTAAATGGAGAGTTAGAGGTATTGGGAAGATGGAGGGAATATTTTGAGGAATTGTTAAATGTTGATGAAGATAGGGAAGCTGTGATTTCGTGTATAGGGCAAGGAGGAATAACATCTTGTAGGAGTGAGGAAGAGCCAGTTGTGAGTGTGGCTGAAGTTCGTGAGGCAGTAGGTAAAATGAAAGGGGGTAAGGCAGCCGGGATTGATGGGATAAAGATAGAAATGTTAAAAGCAGGTGGGGATATAGTTTTGGAGTGGTTGGTGCAATTATTTAATAAATGTATGGAAGAGGGTAAGGTACCTAGGGATTGGCAGAGAGCATGCATAGTTCCTTTGTATAAAGGCAAAGGGGATAAAAGAGAGTGCAAAAATTATAGGGGGATAAGTCTGTTGAGTGTACCTGGTAAAGTGTATGGTAGAGTTATAATTGAAAGAATTAAGAGTAAGACGGAGAATAGGATAGCAGATGAACAAGGAGGCTTTAGGATAGGTAGGGGGTGTGTGGACCAGGTGTTTACAGTGAAACATATAAGTGAACAGTATTTAGATAAGGCTAAAGAGGTCTTTGTGTCATTTATGGATTTGGAAAAGGCGTATGACAGGGTGGATAGGGGGGCAATGTGGCAGATGTTGCAAGTGTATGGTGTAGGAGGTAGGTTACTGAAAGCAGTGAAGAGTTTTTACGAGGATAGTGAGGCTCAAGTTAGAGTATGTAGGAAAGAGGGAAATTTTTTCCCAGTAAAAGTAGGCCTTAGACAAGGATGTGTGATGTCACCGTGGTTGTTTAATATATTTATAGATGGGGTTGTAAGAGAAGTAAATGCGAGGGTCTTGGCAAGAGGCGTGGAGTTAAAAGATAAAGAATCACACACAAAGTGGGAGTTGTCACAGCTGCTCTTTGCTGATGACACTGCTCTTGGGAGATTCTGAAGAGAAGCTGCAGAGATTGGTGGATGAATTAGGTAGGGTGTGCAAAAGAAGAAAATTAAAGGTGAATACAGGAAAGAGTAAGGTTATGAGGATAACAAAAAGATTAGGTGATGAAAGATTGGATATCAGATTGGAGGGAGAGAGTATGGAGGAGGTGAATGTATTCAGATATTTGGGAGTGGACGTGTCAGCGGATGGGTCTATGAAAGATGAGGTGAATCATAGAATTGATGAGGGAAAAAGAGTGAGTGGTGCACTGTTGTCCAGAGGGCTGAGGAAGGGTTGTTGAGGTGGTTCGGACATGTAGAGAGAATGGAGCGAAACAGAATGACTTCAAGAGTGTATCAGTCTGTAGTGGAAGGAAGGCGGGGTAGGGGTCGGCCTAGGAAGGGTTGGAGGGAGGGGGTAAAGGAGGTTTTGTGTGCGAGGGGCTTGGACTTCCAGCAGGCATGCGTGAGCGTGTTTGATAGGAGTGAATGGAGACAAATGGTTTTTAATACTTGACGTGCTGTTGGAGTGTGAGCAAAGTAACATTTATGAAGGGATTCAGGGAAACCGGCAGGCCGGACTTGAGTTCTGGAGATGGGAAGTACAGTGCCTGCACTCTGAAGGAGGGGTGTTAATGTTGCAGTTTAAAAACTGTAGTGTAAAGCACCCTTCTGGCAAGACAGTGATGGAGTGAATGATGGTGAAAGTTTTTCTTTTTCGGGCCACCCTGCCTTGGTGGGAATCGGCCAGTGTGATAATAAAATAAAAATATAAATATATATAAATATATATATATATAAATATATATATAAATATATATATATATATAAATATATATATTTATAAATATATATATAAATATATATATATAGTAGTAGGTTGGTAGACAGCAACCACCCAGGGAAGTACTACCGTCCTGCCAGATGACTGTGAAACAGAAACCTGTAACTGTTTTGCATGATGGTAGGATTGCTGGTTTCTTTTTCTGTCTCATAAACACGCTAGATAACAGGGATATCTTGCTACTCCAACTTACACTTTGGTCACACTTCACAGACACGCACATGCATATATATATACATACATCTAGGTTTTTCTCCTTTTTCTAAATAGCTCTTGTTCCTCTTTATTTCTTCTATTGTCCATGGGGAAGTGGAAAAGAATCTTTCCTCCGTAAGCCATGCGTGTCGTATGAGGCGACTAAAATGCCGGGAGCAATGGGCTAGTAACCCCTTCTCCTGTAGACATTTACTTAAAAAGAGAAGAAGAAAAACTTTATAAAACTGGGATGCTTAAATATGCGTGGATGTAGTGCGGATGACAAGAAACAGATGATTGCTGATGTTATGAATGAAAAGAAGTTGGATGTCCAGGCCCTAAGCGAAACAAAGCTGAAGGGGGTAGGGGAGTTTCGGTGGGGGGAAATAAATGGGATTAAATCTGGAGTATCTGAGAGAGTTAGAGCAAAGGAAGGGGTAGCAGTAATGTTGAATGATCAGTTATGGAAGGAGAAAAGAGAATATGAATGTGTAAATTCAAGAATTATGTGGATTAAAGTAAAGGTTGGATGCGAGAAGTGGGTCATAATAAGCGTGTATGCACCTGGAGAAGAGAGGAATGCAGAGGAGAGAGAGAGATTTTGGGAGATGTTAAGTGAATGTATAGGAGCCTTTGAACCAAGTGAGAGAGTAATTGTGGTAGGGGACCTGAATGCTAAAGTAGGAGAAACTTTTAGAGAGGGTGTGGTAGGTAAGTTTGGGGTGCCAGGTGTAAATGATAATGGGAGCCCTTTGATTGAACTTTGTATAGAAAGGGGTTTAGTTATAGGTAATACATATTTTAAAAAAAGAGGATAAATAAGTATACAAGATATCATGTAGGGCGAAATGACAGTAGTTTGTTGGATTATGTATTGGTAGATAGAAGACTGTTGAGTAGACTTCAGGATGTACATGTTTATAGAGGGGCCACAGATATATCAGATCACTTTTTAGTTGTAGCTACACTGAGAGTAAAAGGTAGATGGGATACAAGGAGAATAGAAGCATCAGGGAAGAGAGAGGTGAAGGTTTATAAACTAAAAGAGGAGGCAGTTAGGGTAAGATATAAACAGCTATTGGAGGATAGATGGACTAATAAGAGCATAGGCAATGGGGTCGAAGAGGTATGGGGTAGGTTTAAAAATGTAGTGTTAGAGTGTTCAGCAGAAGTTTGTGGTTACAGGAAAGTGGGTGCGGGAGGGAAGAGAAGCGATTGGTGGAATGATGATGTGATGAGAGTAGTAAGGGAGAAAAAGTTAGCATATGAGAAGTTTTTACAAAGTAGAAGTGATGCAAGGAGGGAAGAGTATATGGAGAAAAAGAGAGAGGTTAAGAGAGTGGTGAAGCAATGTAAAAAGAGAGCAAATGAGAGAGTGGGTGAGATGTTATCAACAAATTTTGTTGAAAATAAGAAAAAGTTTTGGAGTGAGATTAACAAGTTAAGAAAGCCTAGAGAACAAATGGATTTGTCAGTTAAAAATAGGAGAGGAGAGTTATTAAATGGAGAGTTAGAGGTATTGGGAAGATGGAGGGAATATTTTGAGGAATTGTTAAATTTTGATGAAGATAGGGAAGCTGTGATTTCGTGTATAGGGCAAGGAGGAACAACATCTTGTAGGTGTGAGGAAGAGCCAGTTGTGAGTGTGGGGGAAGTTCGTGAGGCAGTAGGTAAAATGAAAGGGGGTAAGGCAGCCGGGATTGATGGGATAAAGATAGAAATGTTAAAAGCAGGTGGGGATATAGTTTTGGAGTGGTTGGTGCAATTATTTAATAAATGTATGGAAGAGGGTAAGGTACCTAGGGATTGGCAGAGAGCATGCATAGTTCCTTTGTATAAAGGCAAAGGGGACAAAAGAGAGTGCAAAAATTATAGGGGGATAAGTCTGTTGAGTATACCTGGCAAAGTGTATGGTAGAGTTATTATTGAAAGAATTAAGAGTAAGACGGAGAATAGGATAGCAGATGAACAAGGAGGCTTTAGGAAAGGTAGGGGGTGTGTGGACCAGGTGTTTACAGTGAAACATATAAGTGAACAGTATTTAGATAAGGCTAAAGAGGTCTTTGTGGCATTTATGGATTTGGAAAAGGCGTATGACAGGGTGGATAGGGGGGCAATGTGGCAGATGTTGCAAGTGTATGGTGTAGGAGGTAGGTTACTGAAAGCAGTGAAAAGTTTTTACGAGGATAGTGAGGCTCAAGTTAGAGTATGTAGGAAAGAGGGAAATTATTTCCCAGTAAAAGTAGGCCTTAGACAAGGATGTGTGATGTCACCGTGGTTGTTTAATATATTTATAGATGGGGTTGTAAGAGAAGTAAATGCGAGGGTCTTGGCAAGAGGCGTGGAGTTAGATAAAGAATCACACATAAAGTGGGAGTTGTCACAGTTGCTCTTTGCTGATGACACTGTGCTCTTGGGAGATTCTGAAGAGAAGTTGCAGAGATTGGTGGATGAATTTGGTAGGGTGTGCAAAAGAAGAAAATTGAAAGTGAATACAGGAAAGAGTAAGGTTATGAGGATAACAAAAAGATTAGGTGATGAAAGATTGGATATCAGATTGGAGGGAGAGAGTATGGAGGAGGTGAATGTATTCAGATATTTGGGAGTGGACGTGTCAGCGGATGGGTCTATGAAAGATGAGGTGAATCATAGAATTGATGAGGGGAAAAGGGTGAGTGGTGCACTTAGGAGTCTGTGGAGACAAAGAACTTTGTCCTTGGAGGCAAAGAGGGGAATGTATGAGAGTATAGTTTTACCAACGCTCTTATATGGGTGTGAAGCATGGGTGATGAATGTTGCAGCGAGGAGAAGGCTGGAGGCAGTGGAGATGTCATGTCTGAGAGCAATGTGTGGTGTGAATATAATGCAGAGAATTCGTAGTTTGGAAGTTAGGAGGAGGTGCGGGATTACCAAAACTGTTGTCCAGAGGGCTGAGGAAGGGTTGTTGAGGTGGTTCGGACATGTGGAGAGAATGGAGCGAAACAGAATAACTTCAAGAGTGTATCAGTCTGTAGTGGAAGGAAGGCTGGGTAGGGGTCGGCCTAGGAAAGGTTGGAGGGAGGGGGTAAAGGAGGTTTTGTGTGCGAGGGGCTTGGACTTCCAGCAGGCATGCGTGAGCGTGTTTGATAGGAGTGAATGGAGACAAATGGTTTTTAATACTTGACGTGCTGTTGGAGTGTGAGCAGGGTAACATTTATGAAGGGGTTCAGGGAAACCGGCAGGCCGGACTTGAGTCCTGGAGATGGGAAGTACAGTGCCTGCACTCTGAAGGAGGGGTGTTAATGTTGCAGTTTAAAAACTGTAGTGTAAAGCACCCTTCTGGCAAGACAGTGATGGAGTGAATGATGGTGAAAGTTTTTCTTTTTCGGGCCACCCTGCCTTGGTGGGAATCGGCCAGTGTGATAAATATATATATATATATATATATATATATATATATATATATATATATATATATATATATATATATATATATATATATATATATATATATATATAAGGAAGCACTAAAAGCGTAGGGACCATACAGCGCCTGGAGGACTGGAGGTTAACAAGTCTGAGGTGATCATTGTTGTTATTATCGTTATATACTTCATAATGTTGTCCTGGCAATGGTGTTAAGCACATGATGACCTGTCACTACCTTCCTACTGAGGATCGGCTCATGTGCTTGGAATACCTACCTGGGTACCCTGAGAATGTTCCGGGGGGGGGGGGGTGTCAACGCCCACCGCATGGAGCAGTCACTCAGAATCACCCCCGACTATTTCCCATGAATGGCAGGGGTGGTAGCTCCAGCCTCCAGACCAGACTGTCCGGCCTGGACCCATCTCCAGACCAGGACTGTCGTAAGCTATCGAGAAGGATGATTTAGGCGAGTGGAAGTGATGTCTCGCACACACCCGTAAGTATCGAAGAGATAAATGAGCTTTGACCATACTTCCCAGCCCGTGGAAATCACACGATTAATATCCTAGTTTCGTGAGCAACACAAAACTGAAAAGTAGAGAATATTTTCAGATCATTTTATCGCTGGTGAGTATTTTCAAGAGTTAGTTCTATGATATCCAAATATCTTTGCTATTGTACGTCTTTCTATCTTTAAAATACAAAGGTTGCAGATATTGAATTAGCAAGTACCAGGTAAATTTACATAGTAAATCTACACACGTTTTGATAAGTTTGAGAATGTTGCAGATTGCAGAGGAGTTGCAACAATGTTAACTGCTCCCGGCATTGCAGTTGTGGAATGACGATATTGACAGATTAAACTAATGTTAAATAATGTTAACTAAATTTAGGCTGTCCAAAGGTAGATTAGACGGGACTAAGCTAAATTATATCACGTTAATTTTAACAAGGCTAGACGAGGTTACCAATTTCCTTTAGGTACAAATTTAAAACATGTACAATGGTAATTTACGAAAACGTATCTATCGAAAAGATTAACAATTTCGTGGAGAAGTGACACTAGAACATACACACAAACATGCATACATACACATATACATACAAACACACATACATACATTCATACATACATACATACATACATACATACATACATACATACATACATACATACATACATACATACATACATATAATAAACGTGAAAACCAACACTGCTTTCTGAACGATCATTTCTTCACTACTAGATTTCGGAGTCACCTTCTTCCATCATCATCCAGCGAACAAGATCGTAGAAAATGATCTGTATGAGTCAGATCTGAACACATGCTAAACATTACACAAATAACCCGCACTTATGGGAACGTTTCGATCCGACTAGTTCGGTTACTAGTTAGTAATCCAAGTCGGACCGAAACGTCGGTGTAAGTTTGTCCTAAGTGCGAGTTATTCGTGTATTGTTCCAGTCACTATATTCTGCCTTTTTATTCATTATATGTTAAACATGACATGAAACCAGAGCGGTACCGTATATTTTGACCCAGAAATGAGACATTCTTCAACATATATAAGTGATATAAACACAAATGCGCTTACAGGAAATATTTACGAACGTGGCTTCACCTCCGCAATGACCTTCCCCGAGTCACAGACAGATGGCGCTGAAGAGAGAGACGTCTGGTATATTGTAAACACACGACCCACTGCTGGCAAGATCAACGACATATTCGTGATATATGCGGCTGTGATGGGATGCTTATTGTTCTCTTTCCCCTGTGCATGATTTAAATGTAATTTTTTTTTTAATTTTATTGAAAAATGACGTTAAAATATTTTTTTTAATACTGTTAGTTACCATTTTGTCCTAGGCACATGTCGATTAGACACTAGGCCTGTTGTAGGTGTGTGTGTGTGTGTGTGTGTGTGTGTGTTATTTACCATTTTGTCCTAGGCACATGTCGATTAGACACTAGGCCTGTTGTATATGTGTGTGTGTGTGTGTGTGTGTGTGTGTGTGTGTGTGTGTGTGTGTGTGTGTGTGCGTGCGCGCATTTATTCACCTAATTGTGGTTTTATAGGGTCGAGTCGCAGTTCCTGGCCTCTTCTATAGTCGCTATCAGTTACACTCTCTCCCTGCTCCAAGAGCCTTATCGTACCTCATCTTAAAGCTATGCATGGCCCCTGCTTCCACACACTGTGTGTGTGTGTGTGTGTGTGTAATTATCTACCGTACAAAACAATCACGGCTCCCTGGGCTTGCTATCTACCAACTTGGCAGCAGACACATAACTTCCCCTGCGAGTCAATATTCTCGTCGTTTACATACAAATTAAAGGTTGTGAGTCTTCCTCACCAGACGAAACACTGTAATAACGGATAATGATAATACCTTTACCACGCCGGCAACCAAAATTTAATTAGTTCTTTGCCTTACATCAGCAGCATGGGGAAGAAAATTGGGTTAACTCAAGACGCTAGCATTATTTCTCATTTAGAAGAACTGTGTAAGTATATATATATATATATATATATATATATATATATATATATATATGGTAAAATATACGCCAGCTACTCTACATTATCAAGAATATTATCAGAACAGGTTTATCATGTCAGGTCAGAGATTATCCTTAGAGAATGAGGACGCAATCTAACCCCTACACAAGATAAACCATACGCAGCAGGAGCCAAGTCTAAAAATACGCAGGTCGACAGACGCACACAAATCTTCGTAAAAAAAAAGGACAAGTGACAAGATCACATAACTCTCTCTCTCTCTCTCTCTCTCTCTCTCTCTCTCTCTCTCTCTCTCTCTCTCTCTCTCTCTCTCTCTCTCTCTCTCTCTCTCTCTCTCTCTGTCTCTCTCTCTCTTCCTCATACCATTCATGATAATCTAATTCTGGAGGTTATCTGTCATAACTCCCCTGTTGTACGGCTGAAGGGAAAACAGACCAGCGCATCAAAGCGATTATTAGCGATAAACAGGACGGGATTTAATTGACCGACAAGTTTATACAAATTACATTGCAACATGTCTCCTTTATTGCCGACAGCAGAGTTATAACTAGTTAATTAACGCGTAGAGACGGAGTTATGACCCGTTAATCAACAAATTGCAGACAGAATAATGGCATGATAATCAGCTAACAGAAGACTGAAGGCGACAAGCCACTCCAAACTTTACGCAGTAAGTTGAAAATAAATAAGATATATACGAGTCTGTGTTTATGGGTTGTGTGGTACGTAAATGGATTAAAATATCTCTGAGAATAATTTTTCCTTCTCGGTAAACAGAAGCAGATGCAAACACGGCGGAAGAAATGCTGCGCTCTGTGTAGAGCTTTATCACGACTTGCTGAAGCTCTATCCCGGCAGAAGCATCGTTTATAAGGAAGGTTCGCGCTGCACTGAGTGACTTTCTACAGTCCTTGTAGGGAATACCTGCCAGCCTACAAGCACAGATGATTATGACAAAGGAATACTATTTTTCACAGTTCAGACTCCCCGCGGACGAGACTAGCGGAGAGACTAGCGGAGAGACTAGCGGAGAGACTAGCGGAGAGACTAGCAGAGAGACTAGCGGAGAGACTAGCAGAGAGACTACCGGAGAGACTACCGGAGAGACTAGCAGAGAGACTAGCGGAGAGACTAGCAGAGAGACTAGCGGAGAGACTAGCGGAGAGACTAGCAGAGAGACTAGCGGGGAGAGACTAGCGGAGAGACTAGCAGACTAGAGAGACTACTAGCGGAGAGACTAGACTAGAGAGACTACCTAGCAGAGAGACTAGCGGAGAGACTAGCAGAGAGACTAGACTAGCAGAGAGACTAGCGGAGAGACTAGCAGAGAGACTAGCGGAGAGACTAGCAGAGAGACTACCGGACCGGAGAGACTAGGAGAGACTACAGAGAGACTAGCAGAGAGACTAGAGAGACTAGCGGAGAGCACCGGAGAGACTAGCGGAGAGACTACCGGAGAGACTAGCGGAGAGACTAGCGGAGAGACTAGCGGAGAGACTAGCAGAGAGACTAGCGGAGAGACTACCGGAGAGACTACCGGAGAGACTAGCAGAGACTAGCGGAGAGACTACCGGAGAGACTACCGGAGAGACTAGCGGAGAGACTACCGGAGAGACTAGCGGAGAGACTAGCAGAGAGACGTCAAGTTACAGAGATAACTTGACCATTAAGTTGACTTTATAACTAAACAATGTTAATTATGTTAAAGTATACTATTGCACCTTAGATTATTTTCCCAATTATTATTAACCTCTTAACGGGAAGCACTAAAGCCGTGTGGGCTTAATCCAGAAAAAAAAGAGGGGAGCTCTAAGTCTATGGATTTAGAGCTCCTCTCATATATATATATATATATATATATATATATATATATATATATATATATATATATATATATATATATATATATATATAAAATATAGGGAGGTACCACCTCTAGAACTGTCATGGGGACCCTCATCCTCAGAGAAAAGAATAAACTTGCTTCAGGGAAAACTCAAGGTTTTCCCTGAAGCTGTATGAGAATTTTTTCCTACCACCCCCTATATTTCAAGTATGTTTTATTTTAAGACAAAAATACATTGGCCAAACATTCACAAAAATACAACAGAAAGCAAAACAACATAGGTAACTCAGAGCTACATCTCGAATACTTCGTCCAGCTCCCCTGCAGTGGGCCTCGTGCCCAGAATGCTGCAGGCATTTCCTCTCTGGATCGCAACACTGAGTCTCTGAAAGAGAAAGCTGGTCGCCCTGTGGTCCTTGGTTTCTATGATGAGCTTTTCACCCAGCTCTTTGAGGAACTTTAGAACACACTTGCCCCATGCTCCAAGGGTCTCCGACCCTATTGGAATGAAGTTATTGCAAGGGGGGAGGTCTTCATATTTTCGGATCTTCTGGGTCTCCCTGTGGCTGGCAGCTCCACCCCCTTCCACTACGGAGTATGGCAAGTAGGTGTCTGCCAATGTGGCAGCACAGGTGTAGTCCCAGGCAATCTGCTTTCCATCCTTCCAGGGTAGAATAGTGGCTCCATCAGGATGCTTTTGACTTCCATCAGACCTCTGTACTTGGGGTTCCCGTTGAGCTGGGCAACGGGCTGTGGCGAGGCTTCTCTTTATGATGTCATTTACCTCCTCATGTCTGGCATACTTCCCTTCTGCTGTGTGACACACAAGACCATGAAGTCCGAATTGATCAGCTGTCGCCCTGCCGCAAATACACCTATGTTCAGCGAGGATGGGGGCGGCTAGGCGAAGAGCAACACCAATCCGAATGGCCTGTAGGTCGAGACGGGTGCCCAGGGAGGAATTGGGAACAGCTAACAGGAAATCTCCTGAGTGTGGTGCCTTCACTGCCAGGGGACGAGCTTTGTCCTTTCCTGAAGCATTGGAGAGCATTGTGTTGGCAATTTTTTCCATGATCGGTTTGTCCCAGTGGGACTGTTTGTGCTGTTTGGGAGGAGCTGGTCTACTGGAGGAGTCTGTAAGGGTGTCCCACCGAATCGCTGCTTCAGTAAACCTGGGGTCTTGAGCTCCTACCACGTCTCTCAAGCGTTCGGGTACTATCTTCTTGACTAATGCACCGGAAGCCAAACACGAAGACAGAAAAGCAGGTAAAGCAACATGCGGTGCTTTACGCACCCCTATACCTCCCAGTCGCACTGGGAGGGTTGCCTGATCCCATTGCTCATCCTCTAGTGACAGGTTCAGTGCCTTCTTAAAAGTTGATCTCAGGTGTGCGTCATATTCATCGAGTGTTGGGTTGTCAAAAGAGGGTGCACACCTCAAGAAGTAAGTGAGTCTTGGCATAGTAAGACACCTTGTGAGGAGATACAGAGCATCATGGGCATCAAGATCGCTTATTCTCTCCATTCTCATCAGGTCATTCAATTTGTCCCTGAGGACAGTGTCGATGGCCTGGTGACCCAGCGGTGCCCCCAAGAGGGTACTGTTGGACGGAGTGGTAGTTGAGACTTCCGGGAGGATTCTTCGCACAGCATTGATTATTTCCTGGTTCGCTGTGATGATTTCACACTTGGAGGGATTGAGGATGAGTCCCAAGTCTTCTCCCTGTGTTTTCACCAGTTGTAGGTCCCCCACCAGGGACTCTTCAGTACCTGCCAGAGTGCCGTCATCCAGGTACCAGATATTGAGCTCACTGCGTAGGCTGGAAATTAGCTCCCTTACTGCCAAGCAGAAGAGAAGTGGAGCGAGTGGGTCACCCTGCTGAACACCCTCTGATGATTGAATTTCATGTTCTCCAAACAAAAGAATTGAGGGTTTGCTGTAGCCGGCTGAAATGAAGGGAAAAAGACTGGGGAACCGATCCCGAACAGCTGGCAAAACAACATCTCTCTTCACCATATTAAAGGCATTTCTAAAATCAAGTTTGACTATGGCCTTGTCTTCTGGTAGGTCCCTGATGTAGGCCCTTGCGGCATGAGCTGCAGCTTCACTGCCTTGAGAGACCCCAAAGCCCAGTTGGTGTGGCTGGAGTAAAGTAGCAGCTTCTAGGCGAATGTTTCTCACTGCTGCTTTGGCAACGAGACGGCGAAGGGTATTTCCAACTGCAATGGGTCTGATTCCCCCATCCCTCTTCTTCAAAGCACATAGTGAGGCTCCAAAAAAGAAAGATTTAATTTCTTCTGGGATTCGCCCAGCCAGGCAATTGTTGACGAAAGTGTTAACTAGGTGAGAAGAATTGATGCAGATTCACCGAGTACTGGATTTACCATCTCTTTGAGGTGCTGAGGTCGAATTCCAGTGTAACCTCCTGCAGATCCTGCTGGAAATGACACGATCGCCTTATAGACTTCCGATTCTGGCAAAATTAATTGTTCAATGATGGGGTCTTCCTCAGGGTTGTCGTTGATGGCTATGGTGTCCCTGGTTGGATGCTTGTCTCTTAGTGCTTGAGCCGTGGTCTCATCCTTGGGGCTACAGTGTCATCACTTGTAATTATTCTTATTGCTCCCACTGTGTTACCTTCTTCGATTTTTTTCCTAACCTGTGCGCAAATTTTCTCATTTTCAGTGGGGCTTTTCTTGGGTCTACCTCTTTCATTCCTGCGATGATGGGGCAGAGGGACACAGTTGTCCGTTCTTGGGTAGTTGCGCACTGCCTTGATAATTGACATGGTTAGCAGTTTGCCTCGTCTTTCAGGAACTGCAAGACAGACATTGCCGAACAAGAGTAGGTTGCGGCATGCTTGGATGGTGCCTCGGACTTCTAAGTTGGTGGAACCTCCATTCACCCGCTTAAGGTGGTCTGTGAATTTCCCTGCTGCATATATATATATATATATATATATATATATACATATATATATATATATATATATATATATATATATATATATATATATATATATATATATATATATATATATATACATATATATATATATATATATATATATGTCGTGCCGAATATGTAAAACTGGTCAATTAGCAAGAACTCATTTAAAATTAAGTCCTTTCTGAAATTTTCTCTTATACGTTTAAAGATATATTTTTTCATTAATGTTAATGTAAAAATTTGTAATTTTGCACCAAAAGAATCTTAGAAAACTTACCTAACCTTATTATAACGAGAGCAATTTATTTTAACCTAACCCAACTAAATATGTTTTAAATACGTTTACAGTAATTTAGTACTAAACAAACACAATCATACATATTTTTTTCGTTAGGTTCAGAATGATTTTGGCGATATTACTGCATACACAAATTTTCACTTGTCCTATATGGCAAGATGAGCGTTGGTATTTAAGCCAAGATCGCAAGTTCTGCCTATTCGGCACGACATATATATATATATATATATATATATATATATATATATATATATATATATATATATATATATATATATATATATATATATATATATATATATATATATATATTATATATATATATATATATATATATATATATATATATATATATATATATATATATATATATATATATATATATATATATATATTCAACAAGTCGGTCGTCTCCCACCGAGGCAGGGTGACCCAAAAAAGAAAGAAAATCCCCAAAAAGAAAATACTTTCATCATCATTCAACACTTTCACCACACTCACGCATTATCACTGCTTTTGCAGAGGTGCTCAGAATACAACAGTTTAGAAGCATATACGTATAAAGATACACAACATATCCCTCCAAACTGCTAATATCCCAAACCACTCCTTTAAAGTGCAGACATTGTACTTCCCATTTCCAGGACTCAAGTCCGACTATATGAAAATAACCGGTGTCCCTGAATCCCTTCACTAAATATTACCCTGCTCACACTCCAACAGATCGTCAGGTCCCAAGTATCATTCGTCTCCATTCACTCCTAACACGCTCATGCACGCTTGCTGGAAGTCCAAGCCACTCGCCCACAAAACCTCCTTATATATATATATATATATATATATATATATATATATATATATATATATATATATATATATATATATATATATATATATATATATATTTATATATATATATATATATATATATATATATATATATATATATATATATATATATATATATATACATATATATATATATACATATATATATATATATACATATACATACATATATACATATACATACATATATACATATACATACAGATATATATATATACATATATATATATATTTATATATATATATATATATATATATATATATATATATATATGTATATATATATATATGTATATATATATATATATATATATATATATATATATATATATATATATATATATATATATATATATATATATATATATATATATATATATATATATATATATATATATATATATATATATATATATATGTTTAGGGTTCAATGTTTTGCGGATAAAACCCGAAACGCAAAATCAGCAAAGTCACGGGAGCGAAATGATGTTCTGTGTTGCAGTGTTGAATCATGTTTTAATCTAGGGCAGGGGAGCAGGGAGGAGTGATGATGATGAGCACCTGCCAGGGGCACCTGTGTTGTGCTCATCACCTGGCGTTATTTACTCATGTGTGTCTCCCACAGTCCCTGTGTCACGGGAAATTTAACTCAAGTTGATGTTTGCAGATGATCCAATACTTTTTTTTTCTATCTGGAAGTGAACCTGACAGATTTATCACACTGACTGAAGGTACAATAAGTTTTCTTATGGAGATTATTTACATTGTGAGGCTGTTCTTTTTGACGCAAATTCAACTGGAAAAAATTAATCGAAAAAAAATTTAATAGAACGTACTATGAAGGCCTTGTTACGTAGTAACAGCAATAGTAGAACTAGTAGTGGTAGTTGTTGTCGTTGTAATAGTAGTAGTATTAGATGTAGTAGTAGTAGTACAAATAGTAACAAAAGCAATAGTAGTGTAGTAGTACTACTTCTAGTAGTAGTAAAAGCAATAGTAGTAATAACACCAGTAGTAGTAGTAGTAGTAGTGGTAGTAACAGTAGTGGTAGTACTAGTAGTAGTGGTAGTAGTATTAACAGCAGCAGGGAATTGGGAAATAATCATATTTTATCCGAGAAAGGAAAGGGTAGCTCCAGTTCCTTCGATCAAGAGCCCTTCGTCATCATCAAAGCACTCCTCGATCTTGGTGAAATCCTTTAAAGAGAATTACTTAAAGAATGTTCTCATTTTGGCTTGAATGTATAGGGGAACGAGGGTTTGTTTGTCTGGCTGGCTGGCTGGCTGGCTGGCTGGCTGACTGGCTGACTGGCTGACTGGCTGACTGGCTGACTGGCTGACTGGCTGACTGGCTGACTGGCTGACTGGCTGACTGACTAGCTGTCTTAGTAGCTGCTCTAGCGTACTCTTGAGAGCTAAGTATAGAAAGCTATGCCTTCTGAGTGATGCAAATAGCTTCCGAGAGTGCAGCCGGGATTGCTGATATGGAAAGTTCGGTACAGATGTTGCAGATTGCAAGAAAGTGTCGATTACAAGTGAATTTGTGTTGCACCTAAAGGTATCAGCATCGCAGGCAGCTATTACCACGGCTACCGGGGGAACTGTTACCACGGCTACCGGGGAACTGTTACCACGGCTACCGGAGGAACTGTTACCACGGCTACCGGGGGAACTGTTACCACGGCTACCGGGGAAACTGTTACCACGGCTACCAGGGAACTGTTACCACGGCTACCGGGGGAACTGTTACCACGGCTACCGGGGAATTGTTACCACGGCTACCGGGGGAACTGTTACCACGGCTACCGGGGAACTGTTACCACGGCTACCGGGGGAACTGTTACCACGGCTAAAGGGAAAACTGTTATCACGGCTACCGGGGGAACTGTTACCACGGCTACCGGGAAACTGTTACCACGGCTACCGGAGGAACTGTTACCACGGCTACCGGGGAAACTGTTACCACGGCTACCGGGGGAACTGTTACCACGGCTACAGGGGAAACTGTTACCACGGCTACAGGGGAAACTGTTACCACGGCTACCGGGGGAACTGTTACCACGGCTACCGGGGGAACTGTTACCACGGCTACCGGGGAAACTGTTACCTCGGCTACCGGAGGAACTGTTACCACGGCTACCGGGAACTGTTACCACGGCTACCGGGGGAACTGTTACCACGGCTACCGGGGAAACTGTTACCACGGCTACCGGGGAACTGTTACCACGGCTACCGGGGGAACTGTTACCACGGCTACCGGGGGAACTGTTACCACGGCTACCGGGGGAACTGTTACCACGGCTACGGGAGAACTGTTACCACGGCTACCGGGGGAACTGTTACCACGGCTACCGGAGAAACTGTTACCACGGCTACCGGGGGAACTGTTACCACGGCTACCGGGGAAACTGTTACCACGGCTACCGGGGGAACTGTTACCACGGCTACAGGGGAAACTGTTACCTACGTGGGCTACCACGGGGGGAACTGTTACGGCACCGGGGGAACTACACGGGGGAAACTGTTACCACGGCTGTTACCACGGCTACCGGTGAAACTGTTACCACGGCTACCGGGGGAACTGTTACCACGGCTACCGGGGGAACTGTTACCACGGCTACCACGGCTACCGGGGAAACTGTTACCGGGGGAACTGTTACCACGGCTACCGGGGGAACTGGGAAACTGTTACCACGGCTACAGGGGAAACTGTTACCACGGCTACCAGGGGAACTGTTACCACGGCTACCGGGGAAACTGTTACCACGGCTACAGGGGGAACTGTTACCACGACTACCGGGGGAACTGTTACCACGGCTACCGGGGAACTGTTACCACGGCTAACGGGGGAACTGTTACCACGGCTAGCTAGGGGAAACTGTTATCACGACTACCGGGGGAACTGTTACCACGGCTACCGGGGAACTGTTACCACGGCTACCGGGGAACTGTTACCACGGCTACCGGGGGAACTGTTACCACGGCTACCGGGGGAACTGTTACCACGGCTACCGGGGAACTGTTACGGGGAACACCACGGCTACCGGGGGAACTGTTACCACGGCTACCGGGGGGAACTGTTACCACGCTACAGGGGAAACTGTTACACGGCTACCGGGGGAACTGGGGCTACCGGGGGGAACTGTTACCACGGTTACCGGGGGAACTGTTACCAAGGCTACCGGGGGAACTGTTACCACGGCTAGAGGGGAAACTGTTATCACGGCTTCCGGGGGAACTGTTACCACGGCTACCGGGGAACTGTTACCACGGCTACCGGGGAACTGTTACTACGGCTACCGGGGGAACTGTTACCACGGCTACCGGGGGAACTGTTACCACGGCTACCGAGGAACTGTTACCACGGCTACCGGGGGAACTGTTACCACTGCTACCGGGGGAACTGTTACCAAGGCTACCGGGGGAACTGTTACCACGGCTACAGGGGAAACTGTTATCACGGCTACCGGGGGAACTGTTACCACGGCTACCGGGGGAGCTGTTACCGCGGCTACCGGGGAACTGTTACCAGGGCTACCGGGGGAACTGTTACCACGGCTACCGGGGGAACTGTTACCACGGCTACCGGAGAAACTGCTACCACGGCTACCGGGGGAACTGTTACCACGGCTACCGGGGAAACTGTTACCACGGCTACCGGGGGAACTGTTACCACGGCTACTGTGGGAACTGTTACCACGGCTACCGTGGGAACTGTTACCACGGCTACGGGAGAACTGTTACCACGGCTACCGGGGGAACTGTTACCACGGCTACCGGAGAAACTGTTACCACGGCTACCGGGGGAACTGTTACCACGGCTACCGGGGAAACTGTTACCACGGCTACCGGGGGAACTGTTACCACGGCTACCGGGGGAACTGTTACCACGGCTACAGGGGGAACTGTTACCACGGCTACAGGGGAAACTGTTACCACGGCTACCAGGGGAACTGTTACCACGGCTACCGGGGAAACTGTTACCACGGCTACAGGGGGAACTGTTACCACGACTACCGGGGAACTGTTACCACGGCTACCGGGGAACTGTTACCACGGCTAACGGGGGAACTGTTACCACGGCTAGAGGGGAAACTGTTATCACGACTACCGGGGGAACTGTTACCACGGCTACCGGGGAACTGTTACCACGGCTACCGGGGAACTGTTACCACGGCTACCGGGGGAACTGTTACCACGGCTACCGGGGGAACTGTTACCACGGCTACCGGGGAACTGTTACCACAGCTACCGGGGGAACTGTTACCACGGCTACCGGGGGAACTGTTACGACGGCTACCGGGGGGAACTGTTACCACGGTTACCGGGGGAACTGTTACCAAGGCTACCGGGGGAACTGTTACCACGGCTAGAGGGGAAACTGTTATCACGGCTTCCGGGGGAACTGTTACCACGGCTACCGGGGAACTGTTACCACGGCTACCGGGGAACTGTTACTACGGCTACCGGGGGAACTGTTACCACGGCTACCGGGGGAACTGTTACCACGGCTACCGAGGAACTGTTACCACGGCTACCGGGGGAACTGTTACCACTGCTACCGGGGGAACTGTTACCAAGGCTACCGGGGGAACTGTTACCACGGCTACAGGGGAAACTGTTATCACGGCTACCGGGGGAACTGTTACCACGGCTACCGGGGGAGCTGTTACCGCGGCTACCGGGGAACTGTTACCAGGGCTACCGGGGGAACTGTTACCACGGCTACCGGGGGAACTGCTACCAAGGCTACCGGGGGAACTGTTACCACGGCTACCGGGGGAACTGTTACCACGGCTACCGAGGAACTGTTACCACGGCTACCGGGGGAACTGTTACCAAGGCTACCGGGGGAACTGTTACCACGGCTACAGGGGAAACTGTTATCACGGCTACCGGGGGAGCTGTTACCGCGGCTACCGGGGAACTGTTACCAGGGCTACCGGGGGAACTGTTACCACGGCTACCGGGGGAACTGTTACCACGGCTACCGAGGAACTGTTACCACGGCTACCGGGGGAACTGTTACCACGGCTACCGAGGAACTGTTACCACGGCTACCGGGGGAACTGTTACCACGGCTACCGGGGGAACTGTTACCAAGGCTACCGGGGGAACTGTTACCACGGCTACAGGGGAAACTGTTATCACGGCTACCGGGGGAACTGTTACCACGGCTACCGGGGAACTGTTACCACGGCTACCGGGGAACTGTTACCACGGCTACCGGGGGAACTGTTACCACGGCTACCGGGGGAGCTGTTACCGCGGCTACCGGGGAACTGTTACCATGGCTACCGGGGGAACTGTTACCACGGCAACCGGGGGAACTGTTACCAAGGCTACCGGGGGAACTGTTACCACGGCTACCGGGGGAACTGTTACCAGGGCTACCGGGGGAACTGTTACCACGGCTACCGGGGGAACTGTTACCAAGGCTACCGGGGGAACTGTTACCACGGCTACCGGGGGAACTGTTACCAAGGCTACCGGGGGAACTGTTACCACGGCTACCGGGGGAACTGTTACCAAGGCTACCGGGGGAACTGTTACCACGGCTACCGGGGGAACTGTTACCACGGCTACCGGGGAACTGTTTCTACTGCCACGGGTGAGACTTTTCTAAGCTGTGACCTGGCTACGCAGTTGCTTGCTTTAATAGGCCTAGCTATATTGCTCACTTAATATACTATAATGTAAACACTTTATCACGCTTTTATATGCGTTTGAAAAAAAAAATGGCCACGTTTCACTTTACAGCAGTAGCCCGGAGCCTGACCTGCTGTATAAGCGGGGCCCCTCCCCTGTATATGCTCATAGACGCAGTAATGTCATGAGAACAAATCGAGGGGGATAAGCTCTAAGCTTTCGCCTTACGCACTGAGATTAAATTTTGCCGTTTTAACGCTAAACTAATAACTAAGAGACAAAGGAACTCAACCTTCCCAAATCTTATCATCATTATGCTCTTCCGTCCTTTATCACTCGGTGTAAAAAAAAAAATCTGTCAGGTTCTCCACCTCTGCCATACACAGAGCTATCAAGTAGCTACGCATCTACAAAATAGGCAGAGAGGACCACTGCCTCAGCTGCAGCGGTGCAACGGGAACATACTGAGGAGACAGGCAGGGCAGACTGTTGCTTCAGTTATATTGCATCAAATCAGGTCCTCTGGTGTTGAGAAACACTGCAGAGAATCTTGACAAACTCGCGATTCCACCACCAAAAACCTTCACTGAATCTATGTAGATTCCTTATCCAGCACAAGTCCTCCCATGCATGCCGGAAAGTGAACCCTCTTCCTGTCTTTATTGATTGCCTCAACAGTCGCAGATGAAATTCAACATTTTGGCAAAAGATATGTACTCCTTTTTGTCCCCCGTCGTCCAGTCCTTGATTATTATTATAATCAAAAAGAAGCGCTAAGCCACAAGGAGTCCAGTCCTTGAGAGGCAAACTTTGTAGCAGATGACCGAGGCTGCTGCTTCAGCCTCTCGCTTCTACCACAGCAAGATGTAAATACCCTCAGCAACCGTCTTGTGGTTGACCAAACACCCTCAGCAACTATGTTGGTTATCAAACACCTTCAGTAGCCATCTGTTGGTTGACGGAACCTCCTCACTGACTATTTAGTGGTTGACCAAACACTGTCAACGACCATCTAGTGGTTGATCAAACACTGTCAACGACCAATTGGTAGTTAATCAAACACTGTCAACGACTATCTGACAGTTGATTAAACACTGTCAATGATCATCTAATAGTTAATCAAACACCGTCAACGTAAACTCCGTAAACTCCATTAGGTAAACTCCACTTCATAACCTCCATTAAGTAAACTCCACTTCATAACCTCCATTAGGTAAACTCCACTTCATAACCTCCATTAGGTAAACTCCACTTCATAACCTCCATTAGGTAAACTCCACTTCATAACCTCCATTAAGTAAACTCCACTTCATAACCTCCATTAGGTAAACTCCACTTCATAACCTCCATTAGGTAAACTCCACTTCATAACCTCCATTAAACTCCACTTCATAACCTCCATTAAGTAAACTCCACTTCATAACCTCCATTAGGTAAACTCCACTTCATAACCTCCATTAGGTAAACTCCACTTCATAACCTCCATTAGGTAAACTCCACTTCATAACCTCCATTAGGTAAACTCCACTTCATAACCTCCATTAGGTAAACTCCACTTCATAACCTCCATTAGGTAAACTCCACTTCATAACCTCCATTAGGTAAACTCCACTTCATAACCTCCATTAAGTAAACTCCACTTCATAACCTCCATTAGGTAAACTCCACTTCATAACCTCCATTAAGTAAACTCCACTTCATAACCTCCATTAGGTAAACTCCACTTCATAACCTCCATTAGGTAAACTCCACTTCATAACCTCCATTAGGTAAACTCCACTTCATAACCTCCATTAGGTAAACATCACTTCATAACCTCCATTAAGTAAACATCACTTCATAACCTCCATTAAGTAAACTCCACTTCATAACCTCCATTAAGTAAACTCCACTTCATAACCTCCATTAGGTAAACTCCACTTCATAACCTCCATTAAGTAAACTCCACTTCATAACCTCCATTAGGTAAACTCCACTTCATAACCTCCATTAGGTAAACTCCACTTCATAACCTCCATTAGGTAAACTCCACTTCATAACCTCCATTAGGTAAACTCCACTTCATAACCTCCATTAAGTAAACATCACTTCATAACCTCCATTAAGTAAACTCCACTTCATAACCTCCATTAGGTAAACTCCACTTCATAACCTCCATTAGGTAAACTCCACTTCATAACCTCCATTAGGTAAACTCCACTTCATAACCTCCATTAAGTAAACTCCACTTCATAACCTCCATTAGGTAAACTCCACTTCATAACCTCCATTAAGTAAACATCACTTCATAACCTCCATTAAGTAAACTCCACTTCATAACCTCCATTAGGTAAACTCCACTTCATAACCTCCATTAAACTCCACTTCATAACCTCCATTAAGTAAACTCCACTTCATAACCTCCATTAAGTAAACTCCACTTCATAACCTCCATTAAGTAAACTCCACTTCATAACCTCCATTAAACTCCACTTCATAACCTCCATTAAGTAAACTCCACTTCATAACCTCCATTAAGTAAACTCCACTTCATAACCTCCATTAAGTAAACTCCACTTCATAACCTCCATTAAGTAAACTCCACTTCATAACCTCCATTAGGTAAACTCCACTTCATAACCTCCATTAAGTAAACATCACTTCATAACCTCCATTAAGTAAACTCCACTTCATAACCTCCATTAGGTAAACTCCACTTCATAACCTCCATTAAGTAAACTCCACTTCATAACCTCCATTAGGTAAACTCCACTTCATAACCTCCATTAAGTAAACTCCACTTCATAACCTCCATTAGGTAAACTCCACTTCATAACCTCCATTAAGTAAACTCCACTTCATAACCTCCATTAGGTAAACTCCACTTCATAACCTCCATTAAACTCCACTTCATAACCTCCATTAAGTAAACTCCACTTCATAACCTCCATTAAGTAAACTCCACTTCATAATCTCCATTAAACAACACTTCCTAACCTCCATTAAGTAAACTCCACTTCATAACCTCCATTAGATAAGCTCCACTTGATATACTCCATTAGGTAACCTCCACATGATAATCTGCTATAGTTAAACCCCACTAGATATGCTCCATTACATAAGACCCATTAGTTATGATCCATTAGATAAGCTCAATTTGATAAGCTCCACTAGTCTGAGGCTCCAGTCATCTGACACTTCTAAATTAATGACTCACACACAGATGCTGACATCAGTGACGTCTAATTCAGCGTCTGACTCAGCTGCTTCCATCAGTCTACGTCGCTTCGGTCACTCCCGTTGACGCTAGAGAGCGTCCATCTTCAGGCCAATTAGACGGGAAGTAGCAATTGCGCTTAATGAAGGTGGGTAATTAAGGCAGGTAATTTAAGGTAGGTAAGTCCACCCTCTCCTGGATTTATTTCACACGAAGCGCTAACCCACATGGGTTACTGGTGTGGGCTCGGTCCTACGTCAGGTAACGACCAGAGGGAGACGTAACCTGCGCACCACCGGAGTTTTGGTTAATTTAATTATTTTGTCGTTTGTTATACCGTCATTTCCATTATCAAAATGGGAATAGTAGATTATTATTATTATTATTATTATTATTATTATTATTATTATTATTATTGTACAGGGGAAAGTCGCTAAACCCTCAGGGGTCAAACAACAATTAATCTAGTTTGATCCCAGGCACAAGAGAGTAGCTCCAACTCCTTGGAAGAAAATATCTCTTTCCTGTGCATGAAGCCCTCCCATCCCCCTGCGTCCTCAAAGGGATAAGGGGTAGCCCCCTTCATGCCCGGGGAAGGGGCAGTGAAGAGAAAGGGGAAGGGGGAGGTTTCATTCTAAGGGGGAAACTGAGTGGCCGGAATCCCGCCGGAAGAGTGATGACGTCAAGGCTTCGTGAGCGGAAACCCCGAGAGGCTTTAGCGGACGAAGGATCGATCCTGCTGAGGATGATCCATGCAAGACTGAGGATCAATCCTGTACCAAACCTGGAGTAGGACGGTCCTGCGAAGGATGATCCAAGCAAGACTGAGGATCAATCCTCCACCAAGCCTGGAGAAGGACGATCCTGCAAAGGATGATTCACACAAGACTGAGGATCAATCCTCCACCAAGCCTGGAGAAGGACGGTCCTGCGAAGGATGATTCATGCAAGACTGAGGATCCATCCTCCACCAAGCCTGGAGAAGGACGATCCTGCAAAGGATGATTCACACAAGACTGAGGATCAATCCTCCACCAAGCCTGGAGAAGGACGGTCCTGCGAAGGATGATCCACACAAGACTGAGGCTCCATCCTCCACCAAGCCTGGCGAAGGACGATCCACACAGGCTGATCACTTCCCCGAAACACAACCAAATTCCGTGACCCACCGCCGCTATTCCGGCGTAAACATCGTCGCGGGCAGCCACGAAGATTTTTCTTCTCTGTATATATCATATTATCATTCTCATTATGGTGTAATTAGCACACAAGCTACGGAAATCTGCATTGATTAAAGCGGTGATAATATGTGTGACGTTCCTGGTTAATTATCATTACCTTATTTTCCAGTGAGGTGGGTGACCTGACGTGTGTGTGTGTGTGTGTGTGTGTGTGTGTGTGTGTGTGTGTGTGTGTGTGTGTGTGTGTGTGTGTGTGTGTGTGTGTGTGTGTGTGACAGAACCTCAAGTCTGGCTTATGTACTACATATCAATGTCAATGACCCACACTTCGGAAGGGAAACGTTAAACGTTAAACGAAACGTTGTCAGAAAGAACACCTCTAATGCGCTTGTTATTCTTCATTTGTTCACGCTAGTATGTCGTTGCTATCACTCGTCTAGTCTGTCTTGCTAGTTCCCGGCACCAACTATAGTAGTGTACAAACTAATTGGGACAGGAGTAAATTTTGTAATTATCTCATAATATGTCAGTCTCCGGCCTAATTAATATAGTTTGGGTTGTTTTCTTTTCAGAAATGTTTGCTACCGATTTATTGCAACCATCCAGTTGTGGTGTTACCCTGCGACTCTCGTCAGTGCCACAACAGCTGTTGTTCCGTAAGGCTATTCTCGCAAGCGTGCTTAGTGAGTGAATGTGGTTTCGCCAAATTTTTCCAGCTGTGTCGAGGAAGATGTGAAAAAAAATGCAAGACAACACTTCACGACGACAAGGTTATCTTAAGAAACAGTGTGAAGGATCCCAAGAAAACCATTAAAGATCTACAGAGAGATACGCTTCAGTTGGCGTAAATGTTGATTCTTCAACTGTTGGACGAAGGCTCCTTGAAGTTGGCAGAACTGCCAGGAAGCCAGTAAAGAAAATTACTGACTACTGCTATAAAGAAAAATGGCAATCCTGTCAATTCTTTTGCTTCCCATTATGGAAAGAGACTTTCCTGATGGAGAAGGTATTTTCCAGCAGGATCTTGCTCCATGCCACACTTCCAGAAAAACGCTGACATTCTTCGAAGAGAGTGTGCTGAGCGCACTATATTGGCCTGGAAACTCTCCTGACCTCAACTAAATTGAGAACCTATGGACAATAACCAAACGCAGGATCACAAAACAGAACTGTTCACCTATGGAAAAGCTAATTACTGCTGTTATTAGAACCTGGTACCACCACGAAGAATTTGCCAAAATATCTTCAACATTGGTCGAGTCTATGACAAAGCATGTAACAATGCTTATAAATCAATTATCTGTCATATTATTGCCGAGTATTTTTCAAATGAGTGTAATATTTCGTCAGTGTTGCACTCAATAAGGACACTAATATATACACAAACAAATACTTTTTCCTGATACAAGAGTATGTTGTGCATTTAAGTATTTATTGTACCCACGACACTACAGTGCATCACATAGAGGAATATTCTCTTTTCATAACGCATTGTGTTGTCCCACAAACAAGAATATTTTCATGGTACAAAGAATAACATTTCTTGTCCATACTAAAGAGAAACAAACACCAGCAGTGAGCGTCACAAAGCACACACACACACACACACACACACACGATGACCTAACAGTAATTTTCAAGAGTTCTGTGTATTTTTGTGTCACACAGTGAGTGTGTTGAGGAGGGACTGAGTGTATGAGCGAAACACAACCCTTGCTGCACAAATAACCCGCATATAGGAGAAACTCATGACGACGTTTCGCTCACTATATAAAGCCTTATTTGTTCTTCATACAGTCCTCGTTTAGCCTCTTCCTGTATGTGTGTGTGTGCCGTCATAATCCGCTAAATATATTATGAACATTATTAATATTATTATTACCTCGAAAATCACCATAATCATTATTAAACTCATAAAAAAAGTAGTGATCTTATTTAACAAGCATTGCGAGAGGCTATACACTGTTCTCTGATTATCTTGATTACTTTGATCACGCGCTCCTTGGAGCTTGGGTTTACTGACCCCTGACCTGAGCACACGCGATGGTGTTCAGCGTCTCCAGCTCCGCCACCTGCCTCGCACGGATACGATATCACATTTGCATATAAGCCTTATTTGTTACTTTTACAGCTGAAGATGGCTTCAAGTGTAGGCCGAAAAACACAATCTTATATATATATATATATATATATATATATATATATATATATATATATATATATATATATATATATATATATATATATATATATATATATACATATATATATATATATATATATATATATATATATATATATATATATATATATATATATATATATATATATATATATATATATATATATCTTCTTTATTTCAACACACCGGCCGTATCCCACCAAGGCAGTGTGGCCCAAAAAGACCAACGAAAGTTTCTCTTAAATTTAGTAATTTATACAGGAGAAGGGGTTACTATCCCCTTGCTCCCGGCATTTTAGTCGCCTCTTACAACACGCATGACTTACGGAGAAAGAATTCTGTTCCACTTCCCCATGGAGATAAGAGGAAATAAACAAGAACAAGAACTAGAAAGAAAATAGAAGAATACCTAGAGGGGTGTGTATATATGCGCGTACATGTATGTGTAGTGTGTTGTAAGTGTAAGTAGAAGTAACAAGACATACCTGAAATCTTGCATGTTTATGAGACAGACAAAAGACACCAGTAATCCTACCATCATGTACAACAATTATAGGTTTTCGTTGTACACTCACTTGACAGGACGGTAGTATCTCCCTGGGCGGTTGCTGCTTACCAACCTACTACCTAGGATATATATATAAATTGAACCCTTCAATAATTTTGTACTATGAATATCCTCCACTAAAAGAAAGCGTGTACGGTAATGAAAAAAATATATATTAAATTTCCTACCCATATATCATTTCTACGAGGTAGAGATCCTCCTGAGAACACTTGGAACATTACAAGAACAAGGAACTCCGTCTCACATAAAACCACTGGTAGTCATTAGTTCTACTCTGGTGAGCGTGTAAGGAGGACAAGGTAGGAGGGAGGTGGAGGTGTGCCTTGATGCTGGCGTTGGGGGCTCTTGAATGATCCCAATAAGTCACTTTGACCTTTCTGTGAGGTTTTCCTAGGTAATCTACACATATACCGCTATGTATGATAATTTCTGTAACTGTATGTGTATCTGTAGCTCAGTAAACTTACTGTAACTTTCAGCCTGATTACCTTCCAGCCTTGAGTATGATGGGGCGTTTAGAACCCCCACCGGCGAGGGGTATATCGGGTATATATCTGAGGTTTAATGCTAGACGCTGAGTCAAGCAAACAAGACCAGTTTTTGTCTACAAGTGTGTCTTGGGAAGCTGCAATCACCTGTGTTAATCTGTGCACGTGTCCCTTGTATTAGAGTACAATGGCTTATTTGTTGACGATTGGTGTTATTGCCCGTCCGGCCGGTCGCTGTTGGTGGTGATAAGCCTGTGTTTCCTGCGAGTGCTGGATCGGTCCACCAAACAGCTTGTGTTTGCTACAAGTGCTGGACCGGTCCGCCAAACAGTTTGTGTTTGCTACAAGTGCTGGACCGGTCCACCAAACTGCTTGTGTTTGCTACAAGTGCTGGACCGGTCCACCAAACAGTTTGTGTTTGCTACAAGTGGTGGACCGGTCCACTAAACAGCTTGTGTTTACAAGAGCCGGACAGGTAACTAACACACACACACACACACACACACACACACACACACACACACACACACAAATAAACACACTGTCCCTGTTGATTTTCTAAATTTTAACATATTTTCAAAATTTCCTTTAAAATTAACTCCAAAATATATTTTTAAAATTTATTTCGATTTATTTCTAAAATCTACCTTAAAATTCCCTTCAAGATTTATTTTAAGTATTAATGACCCCTCGTGTAGTAGACAGGCATCAACCCCCCACTAACCAACCCACCCAACAACCAAAATTATAACTCAACATAGAATGATAATTATTAATTATTAATTTATAATTTATATTCAGTGAGGATTAATATTTTTTTTTGCCTCTGAGACTTGTTAAATTTATTAATGTAATTATAACTGTGCGGGAGGTTGAGGGAGCTTGTTGACGTCTACTGAGCTAAGCTGAGCTTAGAATCACCTTAGATCAGTAAAACTAAACTGTGGATAAGTAGTACTTGGGTATTTTTTTATTACTGATATGTTTTGCCACACAGTGGCTTCGTCAGTCCAATGTCAAGAAGATTGGTGAAGATCACGAGAAGGTTGAGGTAATCAGTCCATCAGTCGTGATAAGATTGATGGATTGATTGTATCGAGTCCAGGTTGAGGGACTGATTATATCAAACTTCTCCTGATCTTCGTCATTCTTATTTGTATTGGACTGATGAAGCTACGGTGTGGCGAAACGTTTCCACATTAAAGATACCCAGGTGTTATACATGTGTTTTAATTATCAAAATTGAACAGATCACGCCAGTGATCACAAGTCTTAACAAACATACACACAAACGTGTCTTGGCGATCTTAACATAACATAACATAACAATGGAGGAACACTGCAGAAGGCCTACTGGCCCATGCGAGGCAGGTCCTTATCAAAACGACCTCTACCTGAAGCTACCCAAGAAATAACTCCCGTACCCAATGACACCAATCAAACCCATCCCCCCTCTTCTTTAAGCTGTTAATTTTTTCGGGATCATCGCCCCCGCTGCTCGGTCTTAGTTCAGGTATCTTGACTTGAAAAGAACTGTTGCAAAATACAGGGAAATGTAAAGGAAATTTATATTAATAATGAACAAAAGATAAACATTCCTGTCAGAGTGCCAAACGTGTAACAGGTGTGTGTGTGTGTGTGTGTACTCACCTAGTTGTACTCACCTAGTTGAGGTTGCAGGGGCCTAGTCCCAGCTTCTGGCCCTGCCTCTTCACTGGTCGCTACTAGGTCACTCTCCCTGGACCGTGAGCTTTATCATACCTCTGCTTAAAATATTCCCGGGTGTCCGCAGTGAGTAGGATTCGAACCTACGCGGGAAGATCCCATCTGATTTCTAGTCAGACGCCTTAACCACTCGGCCATCACTGCTTGTGTGTGTGTGTGTGTGTGTGTGTGTGTTAGTTAGTTACCATTTTGTCCTAGGCACATGTCGATTAGTGTGTGTGTGTGTGTGTGTGTGTGTGTGTGTGTGTGTGTGTGTGTGTGTGTGTGTGTATGTGTGTACTCACCTATTTGTATTCACCTATTTGTGGTTGCAGGGGTCGATTCTTAGCTCCTGGCCCCGCCTCTTCACCGGTTGCTACTGGGTCCTCTCTCTCCCCGCTCCAAGAGCTTTATCAAACCTCGTCTTAAAACTGTGTATGGTTCCTGCCTCCACTACGTCATTTTCTAGGCTATTCCACTGCCTGACAACTCTATGACTGAAGAAATAATTCCTAATATCTCTCTGACTCATTTGTGTCTTCAACTTGTGTGTGTGTGCGTGTGTGTGTGTGTGTGTGTGTATGTGTGTGTATGTGTGTTTGTGTGTGTGTGTGTGTGTGTGTGTATGTGTGTGTGTACTCACCTAGTTGAGGTTGCGGGGGTCGAGTCCGAGCTCCTGGCCCCGCCTCTTCACTGATCGCTACTAGGTCACTCTCCCTGAACCGTGAGCTTTATCATACCTCTGCTTAAAGCTATGTATGGATCCTGCCTCCACTACATCGCTTCCCAAACTATTCCACTTACTGACTACTGTGTATGTGTGTACTCACCTAATTGTACTCACCTAATTGTGGTTGCAGGGGTCGAGACTCAGCTCCTGGCCCCGCCTCTTCACTGATCGCTACTAGGTCCTCTCTCTCTCTGCTTCCTGAGCTGTATCATACCTCTTCTTAAAACTATGTATGGTTCCTGCCTCCACTACTTCACTTGCTAGGCTATTCCACTTCCTGACAACTCTATGACTGAAGAAATACTTCCTAACGTCCCTGTGACTCGTCTGAGTCTTCAGCTTCCAGTTGTGACCCCTTGTCCTTGTGTCCCCTCTCTGGAACATCCTATGTCTGTCCACCTTGTCTATTCCCCGCAGTATCTTGTATGTCGTTATCATGTGTCCCCTGACCCTTCTGTCCTCCAGTGTCGTCAGTCCAATTTCCCTCAACCTTTCCTCGTACGACATTCCCCTGAGCTCTGGGACTAGCCTTGTTGCAAACCTTTGTACTTTCTCTAACTTCTTGACGTGCTTGACCAGGTGTGGGTTCCAGATTGGTGCTGCATACTCCAGTATGGGCCTAACATACACAGTGTACAGTGTCTTGAACGATTCCTTATTAAGGTATCGGAACGCTATTCTCAGGTTTGCCAGGCGCCCGTATGCTGCAGCAGTTATTTGGTTGATGTGTGCCTCCGGTGATGTGCTCGGTGTTATGGTCACCCCAAGGTCTTTCTCCCTGAGTGAGGTCTGTAGTCTTTGTCCACCTAGCCTATACTCTGTCTGCGGTCTTCTTTGCCCCTTCCCAATCTTCATGACTTTGCATTTGGCTGGATTGAATTCGAGAAGCCAGTTACTGGACCACATGTCCAGCCTGTCCAGGTCTCTTTGCAGTCCTGCCTCATCCTCATCCGATTTAATTCTTCTCATCAACTTCACATCATCTGCGAACAAGGACACTTCAGAGTCTATTCCTTCCATCATGTCGTTCACATATATCAAAAATAGCACTGGTCCTAGAACTGACCCCTTTGGGGACCCCGCTCGTCACAGGCGCCCACTGTGATGCCTCTTCACGTACCATGATTCGTTGCTGCTTCCCTGTCAGGTATTCCCTGATCCATTGCAGTGCCGTCCCTGTTACATGCGCCTGATCTTCCAGCTTCTGCACTAATCTCTTGTGGGGAACTGTGTCAAAGGCCTTCCTGCAGTCTAGGAAAACGCAATCTACCCACCCCTCTCTCTCGTGTCTTACTTCTGTTACCTTGTCATAAAACTCCAGGAGGTTTGTGATACACGATTTGCCTTCCATGAACCTATGCTGGTTTTCATTTATAATCTTGTTCCTTTCCAGGTGTTCGACCACTCTCCTCCTGATAATCTTCTCCATGACTTTGCACACAATACATGTCAGAGACACAGGTCTGTAGTTTCTGTTTCCTTTCTTAAATATGGGGACTACATTAGCTGTCTTCCATTTCTCAGGTAGTTGCCCAGTTTCAAGGGATGTGTTGAAGATTGTGGTTAGAGGCACGCACAGCATCTCTGCTCCTTCTCTAAGGACCCATGGGGAGATGTTGTCCGGTCCCATCGCCTTTGAGGTGTCAAGGTCACTTAGGAGCTTCTTCACCTCCTCCTCGGTTGTTCGTATGTCATCCAACACTTGTTAGTGTGTGTGTGTGTGTGTGTGTGTGTGTGTGTGTATTCACCTGTTTGTACTTATCTATTTGTGGTTGCAGGTTTCGATTCACAGCTCCTTGCCCCGCCTCTTTGCTGGTCGTTACTGTGTGTGTGTGTGTGTGTGTGTGTGTGTGTGTGTGTGTGTGTGTGTGTGTGTGTGTGTGTGTGTGTGCGCGTGTGTGCGTGCGTGCGTGTGTGTGTGCGTGTGTGCGTGTGTGTGTGTGTGTGTGTGTGTGTGTGTGTGTGTGTGTGTGTGTTTCACACTGGTTGTGTCTCCCTGGACAGTTGTTGTCAACCAACCTGTTACCTGTGCCGACAAGAAGCACATTACCTTATATTACCACAAAAGATACAACAAAAGGAGCTGTCAAGACAACACCTGTGAGTGTGTGTTGCTCAGGTGTTGGTGGACGACAAGTGAAGCTGGTATTTTGTGATGAATTTCGTCAGATATTTAATTTTATGCTAAATTCAAATACAACAAAAATCTTGAAGTAAATTTTCTTTACCAGAGGACAATGATGTTTTAGCTGGTTTAGAGACCGTGCCAAACCCGTATGGGCCACGCAGTATCTAGCAAAGAATAATGTGGTCACTGAAGAATGCTGAGGACAAAGAATATGTAAGACTGGCATCACTGCTGCAGGTATTTCCTCAACCCTCTTTCTGTGTTGTTTATTTTAAATAAACATTCCCGTCAGTTGCAGGAAAAACAACTCTCATCCGAAGGATTATTAACCCAGGAAAACCCAGTAAGCCAAGCACTGTGGCTTATGCCCTTTAAAGTCCTTAGCTCCTCCTCCTGTGTTGACTAACTACCAGGTATTCCACTTCTTTACTCTTAAGTGAATAGTTATAGCAGAAGCAAGAAAACTGCTCACATAACTTCTCAAGTGGGAAAAATAGGTAAAGTTCCCTCTTAGATGGAGACATCGGTGAAAAATTGGCGGCAGAGAATTGGCGTGGGTAGTGGGGAGTCTGAATGAGGTCCAGTCACTAGAGGCGTTCCACTAGAATGAGTTTTGGGACCACTTCATAGAGTGTATACAGTATATAATCTGAAGATGTTTCGCCCTCCGTAAGCTGTTACAGTTTAATACTGAGAAATGAAACAGAAATACAAGATCAGGTGCTGTACACTAGGTGTATGTACATAAGGGGAGTATGTACGTATGTCCATTTATCAAAAAGAAAAGGGAGCTAACCTGCATATTAAAATTCATATCTGACTTTACTTAATGAATGCAAATGACTTAGACCATCCATGAAGGCGTCAAAGCGTTGCCCGTCCGGACACATATGCAACGCTAAGGACACTTTATTGCAGGCTACGTCTAGCTGGTCAGGAGCTTTGTCAAGCCCAAAGCTTGACAAAGCCAACACGCGTGACTATTTTCTCCAGACACGATCCCCCAACATCACTCGTGACCATCAGAGACTAAGAACTCTCGAAGGAGAAACTATACAAACAGTGACAAGTCAAACTCTATATTGAGCAGAGCTGCCTTTCATATGTCGAGGCCACAGGAAAACCCCCAAGAAAAATAAGCAGCTTTTATAAAATGCTTAAATAAACAGGACTCTAAATTCAGTAAAAGAATATTTCTCGTCAGAGGAAAATCCATTGCACATTGCTGGAGCACAAGTGTTGGAGTCGAGGTCAGATGCCATCTTGGGAGCAATCAAGCAACATCCAGTTGTGAGCCCCACCTGAGCAGGTCACACCAGAAGCTTTAGGACTTAAACTGAGCCCCACCTCAGGTGACAGTGTTTTACAGTTACACCTTCGGTGACAATAGACACTACGACCACACCTGACAGAGTGAGATAAGTCACTACGACCACACCTGAAGCAGTGAGATAAGTCACTACGACCACACCTGAAGCAGTGAGATAAGTCACTACGACCACACCTGAAGCAGGGAGATAAATCACTACAACCACACCTGAAGCAATGAGATAAGTCACTACGACCACACCTGAAGCAGTGAGATAAGTCACTACGACCACACCTGAAGCAGTGAGATAAGTCACTACGACCACACCTGAAGCAGTGAGACAATAGTCACTACGACCACACCTGAAGCAGTGAGATAAGTCACTACGACCACACCTGAAGCAGTGAGATAAGTCACTACGACCACACCTGAAGCAGGGAGATAAATCACTACAACCACACCTGAAGCAATGAGATAAGTCACTACGACCACACCTGAAGCAGTGAGATAAGTCACTACGACCACACCTGAAGCAGTGAGATAAGTCACTACGACCACACCTGAAGCAGTGAGACAATAGTCACTACGACCACATCCCTGACAGTAAAACAAATGCTTCCCACATTCACCTCCTCGAGAATTTAGCAAACATTTCCAACCACATTTCGAACATCAGAAAACATTTAGATCCTCATTTCCACCTCCATCAGACATCAACAAAGTGACTGACAGCTACAAGAAACACACACTCTCACCTTTCCAAACCCAACAACCATAATACTTAGACGGACTTACGAATCGCTGTGTGATACGAGAAAGTTCTCCCCATATTCCATAAGCCTAGCCCGCTCTACTTTAGTGCACGCAAGAGGGATTATAAACTTCCAATAAATCAAAAAATAAAAAAATATATATACACTTGTCGGTATGTATATACGTATATATGCAGGGAAGAAATCATAATAAAACGCGTGATTGCAAATATGAAAAGAAATCCACAGTGAAAATAGGAGAAAAAACTTAAGCGCTTTCATGTGCTTACATACACATCTTCAGAGGAAGATATGTGAAGATGTGTGTTTAAGCACATGGAATCGCTCAGGTTTTATCTCCCATTTTCACTGTGGTATTTTTCACGTATATATACACATATATATGTACACTTTTGTGTATGTAAGCATGCGCATATGCTCGTGTGCACATGTTTGAGTGTATGCATATATTCTCATGAGTACATATGTAAATATGAACACATGTTTATATATTCAAGTAGTGGGTAAGACAGGTACTCACTTGGCAGCGGCCTGAGCACACAATGAGGGACCGATGTTCGATCCTCGGACCAGTAAGTAGGTACCTGGGTGTTAGTCGACTGGTGTAGAGTTAGGATAACTCCAAGGGGAGACTGTCACACTCAAACACAAGAAATAACAGCAAGGTAGCACTGAGTTGAATATTACAGTCCACACTGTGTTTATTAATGAGCAACAGATAAGTAGTGATTTTAATTCACGAAGCGTTAAATATGTACGTGGAGGTCATTCAATGATTGCTACGTAAGAATCTTTCCTCCGTAAGCCATGCGTGTCGTATGAGGCGACTAAAATGCCGGGAGCAATGGGCTAGTAACCCCTTCTCCTGTATACAATTACTAAAAAAGAGAAGAAGAAAAACTTTATAAAACTGGGTTGCTTAAATGTGCGTGGATGTAGTGCGGATGACAAGAAACAGATGATTGCTGATGTTATGAATGGAAAGAAGTTGGATGTCCTGGCCCTAAGCGAAACAAAGCTGAAGGGGGTAGGAGAGTTTCAGTTGGGGGAAATAAATGGGATTAAATCTGGAGTATCTGAGAGAGTTAGAGCAAAGGAAGGGGTAGCAGTAATGTTAAATGATCAGTTATGGAAGGAGAAAAGAGAATATGAATGTGTAAATTCAAGAATTATGTGGATTAAAGTAAAGGTTGGATGCGAGAAGTGGGTCATAATAAGCGTGTATGCACCTGGAGAAGAGAGGAATGCAGAGGAGAGAGAGAGATTTTGGGAGATGTTAAGTGAATGTATAGGAGCCTTTGAACCAAGTGAGAGAGTAATTGTGGTAGGGGACTTGAATGCTAAAGTAGGAGAAACTTTTAGAGAGGGTGTGGTAGGTAAGTTTGGGGTGCCAGGTGTAAATGATAATGGGAGCCCTTTGATTGAACTTTGTATAGAAAGGGGTTTAGTTATAGGTAATACATATTTTAAGAAAAAGAGGATAAATAAGTATACACGATATGATGTAGGGCGAAATGACAGTAGTTTGTTGGATTATGTATTGGTAGATAAAAGACTGTTGAGTAGACTTCAGGATGTACATGTTTATAGAGGGGCCACAGATATATCAGATCACTTTCTAGTTGTAGCTACACTGAGAGTAAAAGGTAGATGGGATACAAGGAGAATAGAAGCATCAGGGAAGAGAGAGGTGAAGGTTTATAAACTAAAAGAGGAGGCAGTTAGGGTAAGATATAAACAGCTATTGGAGGATAGATGGGCTAATGAGAGCATAGGCAATGGGGTTGAAGAGGTATGGGGTAGGTTTAAAAATGTAGTGTTAGAGTGTTCAGCAGAAGTTTGTGGTTACAGGAAAGTGGGTGCAGGAGGGAAGAGGAGCGATTGGTGGAATGATGATGTGAAGAGAGTAGTAAGGGAGAAAAAGTTAGCGTATGAGAAGTTTTTACAAAGTAGAAGTGATGCAAGGAGGGAGGAGTATATGGAGAAAAAGAGAGAAGTTAAGAGAGTGGTGAAGCAATGTAAAAAGAGAGCAAATGAGAGAGTGGGTGAGATGTTATCAACAAATTTTGTTGAAAATAAGAAAAAGTTTTGGAGTGAGATTAACAAGTTAAGAAAGCCTAGAGAACAAATGGATTTGTCAGTTAAAAATAGGAGAGGAGAGTTATTAAATGGAGAGTTAGAGGTATTGGGAAGATGGAAGGAATATTTTGAGGAATTGTTAAATGTTGATGAAGATAGGGAAGCTGTGATTTCGTGTATAGGGCAAGGAGGAATAACATCTTGTAGGAGTGAGGAAGAGCCAGTTGTGAGTGTGGGGGAAGTTCGTGAGGCAGTAGGTAAAATGAAAGGGGGTAAGGCAGCCGGGATTGATGGGATAAAGATAGAAATGTTAAAAGCAGGTGGGGATATAGTTTTGGAGTGGTTGGTGCAATTATTTAATAAATGTATGGAAGAGGGTAAGGTACCTAGGGATTGGCAGAGAGCATGCATAGTTCCTTTGTATAAAGGCAAAGGGGATAAAAGAGAGTGCAAAAATTATAGGGGGATAAGTCTGTTGAGTGTACCTGGTAAAGTGTATGGTAGAGTTATAATTGAAAGAATTAAGAGTAAGACGGAGAATAGGATAGCAGATGAACAAGGAGGCTTTAGGAAAGGTAGGGGGTGTGTGGACCAGGTGTTTACAGTGAAACATATAAGTGAACAGTATTTAGATAAGGCTAAAGAGGTCTTTGTGGCATTTATGGATTTGGAAAAGGCGTATGACAGGGTGGATAGGAGGGCAATGTGGCAGATGTTGCAAGTGTATGGTGTAGGAGGTAGGTTACTGAAAGCAGTGAAGAGTTTTTACGAGGATAGTGAGGCTCAAGTTAGAGTATGTAGGAAAGAGGGAAATTTTTTCCCAGTAAAAGTAGGCCTTAGACAAGGATGTGTGATGTCACCGTGGTTGTTTAATATATTTATAGATGGGGTTGTAAGAGAAGTAAATGCGAGGGTCTTGGCAAGAGGCGTGGAGTTAAAAGATAAAGAATCACACACAAAGTGGGAGTTGTCACAGCTGCTCTTTGCTGATGACACTGTGCTCTTGGGAGATTCTGAAGAGAAGTTGCAGAGATTGGTGGATGAATTTGGTAGGGTGTGCAAAAGAAGAAAATTAAAGGTGAATACAGGAAAGAGTAAGGTTATGAGGATAACAAAAAGATTAGGTGATGAAAGATTGAATATCAGATTGGAGGGAGAGAGTATGGAGGAGGTGAACGTATTCAGATATTTGGGAGTGGACGTGTCAGCGGATGGGTCTATGAAAGATGAGGTGAATCATAGAATTGATGAGGGAAAAAGAGTGAGTGGTGCACTTAGGAGTCTGTGGAGACAAAGAACTTTGTCCTTGGAGGCAAAGAGGGGAATGTATGAGAGTATAGTTTTACCAACGCTCTTATATGGGTGTGAAGCATGGGTGATGAATGTTGCAGCGAGGAGAAGGCTGGAGGCAGTGGAGATGTCATGTCTGAGGGCAATGTGTGGTGTGAATATAATGCAGAGAATTCGTAGTTTGGAAGTTAGGAGGAGGTGCGGGATTACCAAAACTGTTGTCCAGAGGGCTGAGGAAGGGTTGTTGAGGTGGTTCGGACATGTAGAGAGAATGGAGCGAAACAGAATGACTTCAAGAGTGTATCAGTCTGTAGTGGAAGGAAGGCGGGGTAGGGGTCGGCCTAGGAAGGGTTGGAGGGAGGGGGTAAAGGAGGTTTTGTGTGCGAGGGGCTTGGACTTCCAGCAGGCATGCGTGAGCGTGTTTGATAGGAGTGAATGGAGACAAATGGTTTTTAATACTTGACGTGCTGTTGGAGTGTGAGCAAAGTAACATTTATGAAGGGATTCAGGGAAACCGGCAGGCCGGACTTGAGTCCTGGAGATGGGAAGTACAGTGCCTGCACTCTGAAGGAGGGGTGTTAATGTTGCAGTTTAAAAACTGTAGTGTAAAGCACCCTTCTGGCAAGACAGTGATGGAGTGAATGATGGTGAAAGTCTTTCTTTTTCGGGCCACCCTGCCTTGGTGGGAATCGGCCGGTGTGATAATAAAAAAAAAAAAAAAATATATATATATCGATCACAAGTTAGCCAAAACTCAGCAAAACCCATTTGAAAGCAAGCAACAACGCCCATAGCTATATCAGCTTTTCTTCCCCACATTTAAATGCATTTTAAAAATTAGAATGCGGGTCGTTTCTTAAAAAAAATATTGTGGTAGCCTTCGTTAGAAAAAATCTATACGCACGAGAAACATTTGTTTTGAGATTTGGTTCTAATTAGTTTCCCACTCGCTGCCTGAACTGAATCCCCGAGACGCCGTTACTGTATCGTTTGTCAGCAGTAATTTCGTGGCTGGAACAGCTCTCAGTTGAATCACATACTGAAGATGGAAGCTGGAAGGCATCTCGGTAAGTCCTGGGCATTTCTCAGGTTACTAATGATTCAGAACGGACGGAGACGTCACCTAATTTTTACCTCTGATCTGTTAGTCTGATGTGAAAAGCACTTCCTTCTGTTGTTCCATCTGTTGCTTCATCAAGAGGTCGACACCCCATAAACTTGAACAATTACAGTCATGATGTGGTGATGGGTGCAGTTGTGAACGATGTCTGTTGTAGATGTGGTAATTTGCGAAGTGTTGTGAGTGATGACTCATGTGTTAGTTTGTGTGCGTATATGTGTGCGTATATGTGTGCGTAAAGAGCACAATAAAGCCTGGTTAATGATACAGGTAATCCTAACTGGAACAAGTGAAACAGTAAAAGGAGTACTGTGTGTTACGATGGCTGAAGAGGACCTCAGTTATAAGCCGAAATATCCTGCATTAGTTGTAACTAATACCTTAGAATACTGCCAGGCAATGATCATCTGGTTTTTAAATGAGATGTTGAAGTTAGAGTCACGATTAACTTGTTTCCAGAGGGGCAAAATACTTCTAGTTTGGCCCTCTGCCATGGGGCACTTATCCTGTTTCCTGGCTAACAAAACACTACTAGTGTGACCTGTGCCATGAAACACTTGTCCTGTTTCCTGACCAACACAACACCACAGGCCTACAAGCGTTTACAAAGACACGTAATACGAATAAAACCTTAATTTTGAAGAAAAAACTTTTTGTTGACGATCGAGCGTCGTAAAGTCAGCTAAAAACTGACTCCACACTGAGAGAAACTTCCAAGATAAAGATTCGCCCCTGCGTTACCTGACTTTATTAACTTTCAGCTATTGTATTGTCTCCTCGTGGCTTCGTTTCTTCCACTTCTCGATATTTGGTACTCTTTTTTTTTTCTTTACTGTATTTGATAACTCGTTAGAGTTGAGTTATTTAATCTGCGCCACAGTGGGTGCACTATCTTGGTGCACTATCTTGGTACACCACAGTGGGTGCACTATCTTGGTGCACTATCTTGGTACACCACAGTGGGTGTACTATCTTGGTGCACCTCAGAGGGTACACTCTCCTGGTACTCCACAGGGGTTAGCCTTACCATACTGGTGCACCACAGTCGCCAGCTTCACCATACTGGTGCACCACAACCGCTAGCTTCACCATACTGGTGCACCACAGTCGCCAGCTTCACCATACTGGTGCACCACAGGCGCTAGCCTCACCATACGTGTGCACCACAGCCGCTAGCCTCACCATACTGGCGCACCACAGCCGCTAGCTTCACCATACTGGTGCACCACAGCCGCTAGCTTCACCATACTGGTGCACCACAGCCGCTAGCTTCACCATACTGGTGCACCACAGCCGCTAGCCTCACCATACTGGTGCACCACAGCCGCTAGCCTTACCATACTGGTGCACCACAGCCGCTAGCCTTACTATACTGGTGCACCACAGCCGCTTGCCTTACCATACTGGTGCACCACAGCCGCTAGCTTCACCATACTGGTGCGCCACAGCCGCTAGCCTCACCATACTGGTGCACCACAGCCGCTAGCCTCACCATACTGGTGCACCACAGCCGCTAGCTTCACCATACTGGTGCACCACAGACGCCAGCTTCACCATACTGGTGCACCACAGGCGCTAGCCTCACCATACGTGTGCACCACAGCCGCTAGCCTCACCATACTGGTGCACCACAGCCGCTAGCCTTACCATACTGGTGCACCACAGCCGCTAGCTTCACCATACTGGTGCACCACAGCCGCTAGCTTCACCATACTGGTGCACCACAGCCGCTAGCTTCACCATACTGGTGCACCACAGCCGCTAGCTTCACCATACTGGTGCACCACAGCCGCTAGCCTCACCATACTGGTGCACCACAGCCGCTAGCCTTACCATACTGGTGCACCACAGCCGCTAGCCTTACTATACTGGTGCACCACAGCCGCTAGCCTTACCATACTGGTGCACCACAGCCGCTAGCTTCACCCTACTGGTGCGCCACAGCCGCTAGCCTCACCATACTGGTGCACCACAGCCGCTAGCCTCACCATACTGGTGCACCACAGCCGCTAGCTTCACCATACTGGTGCACCACAGCCGCTAGCCTCACCATACTGGTGCACCACAGCCGCTAGCCTCACCATACTGGTGCACCACAGCCGCTAGCTTCACCATACTGGTGCACCACAGCCGCTAGTCTCACCATACTGGTGCACCACAGCCGCTAGCCTTACCATACCGGCGCACCACAGCCGCTAGCCTTACCATTCTGATGCACCACAGCCGCTAACTTCACCATACTGGTGCACCACAGCCGCTAGCTTCACCATACTGGTGCACCATAGCCGCTAGCTTCACCATACTGGTGCACCACAGCCGCTAGATTCACCATACTGGTGCACCACAGCCGCTAGCTTCACCATACTGGTGCACCACAGCCGCTAGCCTTACCATACTGGTGCACCACAGCCGCTAGCTTCACCATACTGGTGCACCACAGCCGCTAGTATCACCATACTGGTGCACCACAGCCGCTAGCTTCACCATACTGGTGCACCACAGCCGCTAGCCTTACCATACTGGTGCACCACAGCCGCTAGCCTTACTATACTGGTGCACCACAGCCGCTTGCCTTACCATACTGGTGCACCACAGCCGCTAGCTTCACCCTACTGGTGCGCCACAGCCGCTAGCCTCACCATACTGGTGCACCACAGCCGCTAGCCTCACCATACTGGTGCACCACAGCCGCTAGCTTCACCATACTGGTGCACCACAGCCGCTAGCCTCACCATACTGGTGCACCACAGCCGCTAGCCTCACCATACTGGTGCACCACAGCCGCTAGCTTCACCATACTGGTGCACCACAGCCGCTAGTCTCACCATACTGGTGCACCACAGCCGCTAGCCTTACCATACCGGCGCACCACAGCCGCTAGCCTTACCATTCTGATGCACCACAGCCGCTAACTTCACCATACTGGTGCACCACAGCCGCTAGCTTCACCATACTGGTGCACCACAGCCGCTAGCTTCACCATACTGGTGCACCACAGCCGCTAGATTCACCATACTGGTGCACCACAGCCGCTAGCTTCACCATACTGGTGCACCACAGCCGCTAGCCTTACCATACTGGTGCACCACAGCCGCTAGCTTCACCATACTGGTGCACCACAGCCGCTAGTCTCACCATACTGGTGCACCACAGCCGCTAGCTTCACCATACTGGTGCACCACAGCCGCTAGCCTTACCATACTGGTGCACCACAGCCGCTAGCCTTACTATACTGGTGCACCACAGCCGCTTGCCTTACCATACTGGTGCACCACAGCCGCTAGCTTCACCCTACTGGTGCGCCACAGCCGCTAGCCTCACCATACTGGTGCACCACAGCCGCTAGCCTCACCATACTGGTGCACCACAGCCGCTAGCTTCACCATACTGGTGCACCACAGCCGCTAGCCTCACCATACTGGTGCACCACAGCCGCTAGCCTCACCATACTGGTGCACCACAGCCGCTAGCTTCACCATACTGGTGCACCACAGCCGCTAGTCTCACCATACTGGTGCACCACAGCCGCTAGCCTTACCATACTGGCGCACCACAGCCGCTAGCCTTACCATTATGATGCACCACAGCCGCTAACTTCACCATACTGGTGCACCACAGCCGCTAGCTTCACCATACTGGTGCACCACAGCCGCTAGCTTCACCATACTGGTGCACCACAGCCGCTAGATTCACCATACTGGTGCACCACAGCCGCTAGCTTCACCATACTGGTGCACCACAGCCGCTAGCTTCACCATACTGGTGCACCACAGCCGCTAGCTTCACCATACTGGTGCACCACAGCCGCTAGTCTCACCATACTGGTGCACCACAGCCGCTAGCTTCACCATACTGGTGCACCACAGCCGCTAGCCTTACCATACTGGTGCACCACAGCCGCTAGCTTCACCATACTGGTGCACCACAGCCGCTAGTCTCACCATACTGGTGCACCACAGCCGCTAGCCTCACCATACTGGTGCACCACAGCCGCTAGCCTCACCATACTGGTGCACCACAGCCGCTAGCTTCATCATACTGGTGCACCACAGCCGCTAGCCTCACCATACTGGTGCACCACAGCCGCTAGCCTCACCATACTGGTGCACCACAGCCGCTAACTTCACCATACTGGTGCACCACAGCCGCTAGCTTCACCATACTGGTGCACCATAGCCGCTAGCTTCACCATACTGGTGCACCACAGCCGCTAGATTCACCATACTGGTGCACCACAGCCGCTAGCTTCACCATACTGGTGCACCACAGCCGCTAGCCTTACCATACTGGTGCACCACAGCCGCTAGCTTCACCATACTGGTGCACCACAGCCGCTAGTCTCACCATACTGGTGCACCACAGCCGCTAGCTTCACCATACTGGTGCACCACAGCCGCTAGTCTCACCATACTGGCACCAGCCAACACACTAATGGTCCAGCCACCGCTGTCATAATGAAGCTTATGTTGTCAAGTTACACGATGCGCCATCACACCCCACAATGTAGAGCCTCTGCTCATTACTAGCAACAAGTGGACAACTTGCGCGACACCCCTCGCTCTCACCGCCCTCACTTAAGTGAAGTTATTTCCCGAATTTCAGAGTACTATTTACACGCGAAGGGCGTTCATGAGTGTGGGGGAAAATGGCATCATCTGGTATTTTAAAGAGTGTAGATAATCACTTAATGCGTTGAAAATGAAAGCATAGGTGATGAATATTCCTGCTTAAGGTCAGAGTGTTGTTTGAGGTGTGTGCATTACCTCATGCGTTGAAAATGTAAACATTGGTCAAGAATATTCCTGCTTAAGGTCAGAGTGTTGTTTGAGGTGTGTGCATTACCTCATGCGTTGAAAATGTAAACATTGGTCAAGAATATTCCTGCTTAAGGTCAGTGTCGTTTGAGGTGTGTGCATTACCTCATGTGTTGAAAATGTAAACATTGGTCAAGAATATTCCTGCTTAAGGTCAGAGTGTTGTTTGAGGTGTGTGCATTACCTCATGTGTTGAAAATGTAAACATTGGTCAAGAATATTCCTGCTTAAGGTCAGTGTCGTTTGAGGTGTGTGCATTACCTCATGCGTTGAAAATGTAAACATTGGTCAAGAATATTCCTGCTTAAGGTCAGAGTGTTGTTTGAGGTGTGTGCATTACCTCATGCGTTGAAAATGTAAACACTGGTCAAGAATATTCCTGCTTAAGGTCAGAGTGTTGTTTGAGGTGTGTGCATTACCTCATGCGTTGAAAATGTAAACATTGGTCAAGAATATTCCTGCTTAAGGTCAGAGTGTTGTTTGAGGTGTGTGCATTACCTCATGCGTTGAAAATGTAAACATTGGTCAAGAATATTCCTGCTTAAGGTCAGAGTGTTGTTTGAGGTGTGTGCATTACCTCATGCGTTGAAAATGTAAACATTGGTCAAGAATATTCCTGCTTAAGGTCAGAGTGTTGTTTGAGGTGTGTGCATTACCTCATGCGTTGAAAATGTAAACATTGGTCAAGAATATTCCTGCTTAAGGTCAGAGTGTTGTTTGAGGTGTGTGCATTACCTCATGCGTTGAAAATGTAAACATTGGTCAAGAATATTCCTGCTTAAGGTCAGAGTGTTGTTTGAGGTGTGTGCATTACCTCATGCGTTGAAAATGTAAACATTGGTCAAGAATATTCCTGCTTAAGGTCAGAGTGTTGTTTGAGGTGTGTGCATTACCTCATGCGTTGAAAATGTAAACATTGGTCAAGAATATTCCTGCTTAAGGTCAGAGTGTTGTTTGAGGTGTGTGCATTACCTCATGCGTTGAAAATGTAAACATTGGTCAAGAATATTCCTGCTTAAGGTCAGAGTGTTGTTTGAGGTGTGTGCATTACCTCATGCGTTGAAAATGTAAACATTGGTCAAGAATATTCCTGCTAAAGGTCAGAGTGTTGTTTGAGGTGTGTGCATTACCTCATGCGTTGAAAATGTAAACATTGGTCAAGAATATTCCTGCTTAAGGTCAGAGTGTTGTTTGAGGTGTGTGCATTACCTCATGCGTTGAAAATGTAAACATTGGTCAAGAATATTTCTGCTTAAGGTCAGAGTGTTGTTTGAGGTGTGTCCATCTTTACCACTGAGGAATATTTGAAGGTGTAGTTCAGTCGTGTGTCCATCTGCAGCGGTGACAGGTGGTATCAGCTGACACTCTCACTGACGCCATTACCTGAGGCGCGGCAGCACCATTATCTCTTAATGGAGCGCTGGGTTATTAGGGAGCAGGTCAAGCATCGTGCATCAGGGAAGACGTGGCTTGACGCTGTTCAAGGGCTCTTGATCAAAGAAATTAGAGATATCCAATTCCATACACATTTAGCCTTACCTCTTGAATATATATATATATATATACATACATATATATATATATATATATATATATATATATATATATATATATATATATATATATATATATATATATATATATATATATATATATATATATACACACACACACACAAGTCCAGCTACCCATACATCATAAGTGTTGTACTTAACCTTCACACCTTTTGCAACATATAAGGACACCAATTCAAGTCATTATGCTCATTCATTTCACACAATGGCGCACTTCACACGCACGGACCGTGTGTGTGTGTGTTTGTATGTATGCATGTGTCTGCCTGCGTGCAATAACAAATCCATTCAGCATCTACCAAGATCACAGACACAGGCTGAGGGTTGCCTGAGTCTGAGTGTTATCTGTCATACAACAACACCGGAAAAAATATTGCAAAGGCACTCAGTGTTATCAGCGTCCCACACTCACCACTGTAACTGCTGAAGCTTGCACGCTGTGACCACCTTCAAGAGCTTTACGTGGGTAGTAGTGGGAAAATGTCGTGGGGTGAGGGACATGTAGGAATGGGTCGTGAGACTGGGCAAGGGTTGTAGGGAAGGGGTTATAGGGGAGAGTTTTTAAGGGAATAGGGTTTGGAACGTGCGGAGCGGGAAGTCGGCATTTGAGGTGAGAACGCTGGGAAGAAGACACAGCATCTTCAAGTAAGGACGCTGAGATGAGGAGGCATCACCTGCTGAAGATGCTGGGATGAGGGAGGCAGCATCAGCAGCATCACTTGAGGACGCTGGGATGAGGCAGCATCATCACCTGAAGACGCTGGGATAAGGGAAGCAGTATCACCTGAAGATGCTGGGATGAGTGAGGCAGCAGCATCATCATCTGAGGACACTGGGATGAGGCAGCATCATCATCACCCGAGGACGCTGGGATGAGGGAAGCTGAGATCTGGGAGTGGCTAAGACGGGTCGAGACGCAGGTATGTAGCCCCTTGCCTCAGAGGACTTGTTGCTCCCGGACCATAAATGGAGAGTCTATTTAGAGACCATTCAAAAGCAGCTCCAGCATCATCCAGAGATGTACACTGCCTCTGCCTGTGAACCCACAGCATCTCCGTCAGCAGCAGGAAGAACTACTTCGTAGTATAAATATACAGAGGTTTATGTTACTTATGCTTGTGTCAGCAGCCTGCTGTGATGTCAGCAGCCTGCTGTGATGTCAGCAGCCTGCTGTGGTGTCAGCAGCCTGCTGTGATGTCAGCAACCTGCTGGGATGTCAGCAGCCTGCTGTGATGTCAGCAGCCTGCTGTGATGTCAGCAACCTGCTGTGATGTCAGCAGCCTGCTGTGATGTCAGCAGTCTGCTGTGATGTCAGCAGTTTGCTGTGATATCAGCAGCCTGCTGTGATGTCAGCAGCCTGCTGTGATGTCAGCAGCCTGCTGTGATGTCAGCAGCCTGCTGTGATGTCAGCAGTCTGCTGTGATGTCAGCAGTTTGCTGTGATATCAGCAGCCTGCTGTGATGTCAGCAGCCTGCTGTGATGTCAGCAGTCTGCTGTGATGTCAGCAGTTTGCTGTGATATCAGCAGCCTGCTGTGATGTCAGCAGCCTGCTGTGATGTCAACAGCCTGCTGTGATGTCAGCAGCCTGCTGGGATGTCAGCAGCCTGCTGTGATGTCAGCAGCCTGCTGTGATGTCAGCAGCCTGCTGCGATGTCAGTAGCCTGCTGTGATGTCAGCAGCCTGCTGTGATGTCAACAGCCTGCTGTGATGTCAACAGCCTGCTGTGATGTCAGCAGTCTGCTGTGTTGTCAGCAGTCTGCTGTGTTGTCAGCAGCCTGCTGTGATGTCAACAGCCTGCTGTGATGTCAGCAGGCTGCTGACATCACAGCAGCCTGCTGTGAGAAGCAAGACGAATTTCTGAGGACACAACATCTCTGTGAGTTGTTAGAGTCAATATGAGCATCAGAAACTCTTTCTTAGCTCTTCTCGGTTGGATGGGTAATGGGGTTTCAAGCCTATCGACTATACGAAGGTCATTAGGACTCCATGCTACTTATACACCAAAAGTCAAAATACCTCACTCCCTAAAACAAGAGGTCTCTCAGTGTGTATATACTCACAGAGTACATACTCACAGAGTACATACTCACAGAGTACATACTCACAGAGTACATACAGAGTATATACTCACAGAGTACATACAGAGTATATACTCACAGAGTACATACTCAGAGTATATACTCACAGAGTACATACTCACAGAGTACATAATCACAGAGTACATACTCACAGAGTACATATTCACAGAGTATATACTCACAGAGTAAATACTCACAGAGTACATACAGAGTACAGAGTACATACTCAGAGTATATACTCACAGAGTACATACTCACAGAGTACATAATCACAGAGTACATACTCACAGAGTACATATTCACAGAGTATATACTCACAGAGTACATACTCACAGAGTACATACAGAGTACATACTCACAGCGCACATACTCACAGAGTACATACAGCGCACATACTGAGAGACGTATACATCTCTGGGTATATACACGTCCAAATACCTTCACGTCTGAGCACTCACAGGCTCTACCACCGCAGTCATTATAAATTCATGACGTGAAAATAATGTAGTTAATGAACTAAGTCATTCTGCTGGTCCATGACATGAGTCAAGATACATTCACTGAGTATTGTCGCCGTTTTTTCATATGCAAATGAGTTTTTGATGGTTGCTAACACAAGTTCCTTTAGTAAAGATATCGCCTTTTATGGTCGCGCTTTATTGCCTTATCGCAACAATTGCAAGCGTCGTTTTTTCCCTTTGCAACATTTCTGCCAATATTGAATTTGTTTTGTCGTTTGATGAACACATAAATTATGTGTTTTGTCGTCTGCGAGCGAAGCGTTGATGATGTGGGAGTTCCCCGCGATGTGGGAGTCCCCCGCGATGTGGGAGTCTCCCGCGATGTGGGAGTCCCCCGCGATGTGGGAGTCTCCCGCGATGTGGGAGTCTCCCGCGATGTGGGAGTCTCCCGCGATGTTCTTCATCCCTTGTCTCTCCACTTGTTATCGTTTTCCGTTTTCCTTCCCTTCTCTTCATTTTCTCTCTCTCTCTCTCTCTCTCTCTCTCTCTCTCTCTCTCTCTCTCTCTCTCTCTCTCTCTCTCTCTCTCTCTCTCTCTCTCTCTCTCTCTCTCTCTCTCTCTCTCTCTCTTCCCTCACCTCTCCTCTGACATTTGTCAACACAAAATCTCTTTTGTTATTGCCAGCCTTCGTTCCTCCCCTACGCGCACGCACGCGCATGTGCGTGTGGTGTGCGTGCGGCGTGCGTGCCTGTGCACACCTGTGTGTGTGTGAATGTGTAGTACATGAACATTCACCTTGGTATTGAGCTGAGGTAGTGAAATCATATCCTATCAGTGAGCTGGAGCTGGATAGCAGCTCCTGGCACTTAAGTGAGTTTAAGAAAGCTAACAGATATTAACTTCTAAATAAGCTGCATATTAGCTTTTAGCCTGTAAATGAGTTGAGTTCATGCAAGAGACTTCGTCCTGTAAATGAACTAAGGTAATCTAACAACTTACCTGTAAATGAACTAGTACGAGAGAGTAAATATTAGCCTGTAAATGAATTGAGTTGTAAATTGAGTTTGGGAAACAAAAGTTGTCAGGATTCTGGCAATATTCTTTATACAGAATGAAGCAGGAAACCTTTAACACCTAACCCTTAATATCTAACACCTAACATCTAACACCTAACCCCTAACCCTTAACCCCTAACACCTGACGCCTAACGCTTAGCACCTAACACCTAACGCGTAACACCTAACCCCTAACCCTAATACCTAACTAATAACCCCCTAATCCCTAACACCTAACCCCTAACACCTAACACCTAAGAGGAACAATAAAGCTGACGTTCATTTGGTCTCCTAATTACAAAAGCTTTACCGATCTCATATCACCTCGTCACTCTGATATTATATTGAGCTTCATATTTGTCCAGATATTATTGCCTCAATATATTTCGTTCGTGCATCAGATTGATATTACCTTTCTGTCTCATTAGCGAAAAGTATTACTGACTCTGAATTGTTGCAGCCACGGAATTGTGGCTCTAAGTTTGTGAATTGTTTAGGTAGTGGATTTAATTCTCCAGGAGAAATACCAGTCAGGGAAGTATTGCCAGGATTATTCATCTACTATTTTTGTTAACTGCTACCACCACTACTACTACTACTACTACTACTACTACTGCTACAACTCCTACTACTATTATTACTACTACTACTACTATTACTACTACTAATACTACTACTACTACTACTACTGTTACTACTACTACTACTATTATTACTACTACTACTGCTACAACTATTACTACTACTGTTACTACTACTACTATTATTACTACTACTACTACTGTTACTACTACTACTACTACTATTAATAATAATAATAAATGTAATAATAATAATAATACTTTTAATAATAATAATAATAATAATAATAATAATAATAATAATAATAATAATGTAATATGTATGTATGTAATATGTGTTTTGCAGTGATGGTCCGGTCAAGTTATCTTAATACATAATACAAGTAATCTCACACGTAATGGTCAGTGTTATATAAATCTTTATGATCTTTCTTAAGCTCTGTTTCCACAGTTCTATTGAAAGATCTATTTTTTTAAGTATCTTCGTTGAAGAGGTTTGTTCCCAGAGCTCCACTGAAAGAGCTTTATGTCTCTGTTGTAGGAGGTTTGTTCATAGAGCTCTATTTAAATTGTTATAGCACTGTGTTGCAAGAGCTCTACTGAAAGAGCTCAGGGGACACAGCTCTCTGCATAACCTCATCTCCGGACCTGTTCTGCAGAGTCTTATCACCTTTCTTCAATGAAGTTTTAAACATTCACTTGTTTCTCTTATCTTCCATCTTACAGGTTTCCTCCCTTGTCTTCCACTCCCTTCGCCTTTACTTTTTTTCACCTACCACCTCTCTTGCCTTTCCTTTCTCCCCCTTCCTTTAATCGCCCTCCTCTCTTGCCTCCTCCACCACCTCATAGGACCTCCTCACTCGCCTTCCATCCCTACTTCTTCTATCCTTCCATCCTGGTCATCACTCACCACTTCGAAGTGAAGTAGGAGAAACCATATCAAATATTCCGTCCCGCCCGAGAATCGAACCCAAGCTCTTTTCAGTTGTAAGCTGAAGACTTTACCGTGTGGAACACAAACCAACTAGCTCCCAGACTTTTATGCCCGCCAGACGCCGCTTTTCAGCATTTTTGTCTCTGTTGAAATAACGTAGAAAAAAGAGTTGGTGAACACATCAAAGGCCAACGAATTGTGAGGTGGAGGGAACCGCAAAACTTTTGTCAAGAAATGAAGACAAACTTATCACAAAGCCTTGTAATAGACCATACCAACTCGTGTGTGTGTATATATATATATATATATATATATATATATATATATATATATATATATATATATATATATATATATATATATATATATATATATATATATATACTATGGGAACTCGTAGCTTTGGATAGGTAGATAAGAAAGGCTTCCAGGAAAAGATTTTGGCTTTCTCCACGAGGCTGTTTAGATATTCCACCTCTCCCACAACCTCAACATTCATAAATGCACAGAGTTTACAGTCTACATTAATGGTTTATGTTAAATGAGAGATTCATCTCTGGTACAAGTCATAAAAAACCATAACAAAAACTACAAATAATAATATGGTAATAATAATAATAATAATAATAATAATAATAATAATAATAATAACATAATACTACCACAAATAATAAAAAGTAATAACTATAATAATAATGATAGTAATAATAATATAGTACTAATACTAATAGAAATATTACTACTACTACTATTACTACTACTACTACTACTACTATTACTACTACTACTACTACTAATAATAATAATAATAATAATAATAATAATAATAATAATAATAATAATAATAATACTACCACAAATAATAAAAAGTAATAACTATAATAATAATGATAGTAATAATAATATAGTACTAATACTAATAGAAATATTACTACTACTACTACTACTACTACTACTACTACTAATACTACTACTACTAATAATAATAATAATAATAATAATAATAATATGTTAATGAGGTGGGAAATTTGCATGTGTGTTGGGGTGGTGAACAATACAGGTGAGCGAGGGCGCTAGCTCACCTGTCCTTAGTACTCATCTCCCGTCCACCGTCTTATCTAAACCCTTACATCCAACACAAGACAGAACCACACACACACACACACACACACACACACACACTGCTCGTAAAAAACGATAGAAATTCGAGAAAATGGGAGACATGGACGAGATTGGAGAAAGGGACTTCATAGTAGATACACTTCAGTCTGGGGAGCACAAGGTAGTCATTACAGTGATATATAATCCACCACAGAACTGCAGGAAGCCAAGATAGGAATATGAAGGGAGCAACAGAACAATGGTGGACACACTGGCTTAGGTGACAAGAAGAGCTCTATCGAGCAGAGCAAAGTTACTGATTATGGGCGATTTCAACCGCAGGGATATTGAATGGGAAAACCTGGAGCCACACGGGGGTCCCGAAACATGGAGAGCCAAGATGATGGATGTGGTACTGAAAAACCTCATGCACCAATATGTTAAGGACACTACCAGAGTGAGAGGGGAGGACGAACCACCAAGATTGGGCCTTGTGTTCACCCTGGGCAGTTCAGACATTGAAAACATCGCATATGAGAGTCCTCTAGGAGCTAGTGACCACGTGGTTCTGTGCTTTGACTACAAAGTAAAGTTACAAGTGGAGAGGGTAACAGGAGCTGAATGGGAAAGGCCAGACTATAAGAGAGGGGACTACCTAGGTTTGAGGAACTTCCCGCAGGAGGTTCAGTGGGACAGAGAACTGGTAGGAAAGTCAGTAAACGATATGATGGAATACATAACAATGAAATGCAAGGAGGCAGAGGAAAGGTTTGTTCCCAAGGGCAACAGAAATAATGGGAAGACCAGAACGAGCCCCTAGTTTACCCGAAAAAACTAAGTGCAATAAAGAATGGAAAAAATACAGAAGGCATAGAACACATGAAAACAGGGAGATTAGTCGCAGAACCAGGAACGAGTATGCACAGGTAAGGAGGGAGGCCCAACGACAGTATGAAAATAACATAGCATCGAAAGTCAAGTCTGACCCGAAACTGTTGTATAGCCACATCAGGAGGAAGACAACAGTCAAAGACCAGGTGATCAGACTGAGGACAGAAGGTGGAGAACTCACAAAACGATCAGGAGGTATGTGAGGAGCTAAACAGGAGATTTAAGGAAGTATTTACAGTAGAGACAGGAAGGGCTCTGGGAAGACAGCACAGAGGGGAACATCAACAGGAAATATACCAACAAGTGTTGGATGACATACGAACAACCGAGGAGGAGGTGCAGAAACTGCTAAGTGACCATGATACCTCAAAGGCGATGGGACCGGACAACATCTCCCCATGGGTCCTTAGAGAAGGAGCAGAGATGTTGTGCGTGCCACTAACCATTATCTTCAATACATCCCTTGAAACTGGGCAACTACCTGAGATATGGAAGACGGCAAATGAAGTCCCCATTTTTAAGAAAGGAGACAGAAACGAGGCACTAAACTACAGACCAGTGTCTCTGACGTGTATAGTATGCAAAATCATGGAGAAGATATGAGGAGGAGAGTGGTGGAGCACCTGGAACAGAACAAGATTATAAATGACAACCAGCATGGATTCATGGAAGGCAAATCCTGTGTCACAAACCTGGAGTTTTATGACAAGGTAACAGAAGTAAGACACGAGAGAGTGGGGTGGATGGATTGCATTTCCTTAGTGCAGAAGCTGGAGGATCAGGCACGTATAACAGGAAGGGCAAGGAGTCGGGAAACGTCTTCCAGAACGCACAGCGTTGGATCCTACATCTTTCAAATGTACTCCGGCGGAAAACAACATCTTCCAGACGTAAGGCGTTGGAAAACACAGCTTCCAGAGCGCGCAGCTTCGGATACCACGTCCTTCAAACGTATACTACGTCGGATAACAATGCCCGTCAGACGTACACAGTGTCGGAGAGAGCCTCTGTCATAAGGTACTCTCTGACTCCCACAAGACAGAAGAAGAGAAAGAAATTCTTCACTTTCCGTCTGACATTAACGAGTTGCCTGACTATAAAATATTAAACGCATAATTTTCGTTCCAGTCAAAAAACTGTTTGAAGACGCCACTCATACGCTAAATAAATGCTCTCTTATCATCAACACAAATTTTTTTAATTATTTACTAAACTGCAAATTATTTTGACCGTAAAACGTATATATATATATATATATATATATATATATATATATATATATATATATATATATATATATATATATATATATATATATATATATATATATATATACGTATATATATATATATATATATATATATATATATATATATATATATATATATATATATATATATATATATATAAATATGAACAGATGGGGTGGTAGGGGAAGTGGAATATTCAAACGGCTTCAGGAAGAAATCCAAATATTTTTCCTTGAAGCCTTTTTATCCACTTCTCCGAGGCTATGGGTCCCACAATTTACACCTGAGGTGGACCCCATCCTATATATATATATATATATATATATATATATATATATATATATATATATATATATATATATATATATATATATATATATATACACCTGTAACAGTATATTTATGTGATATTTTATTTCTGAAGTAGCATATGTATATACCTGTAACAGTGTATATATCTGTAATAGTATAATTGTGTGATTGTATGAATATATACACAAGGAAGCTCATACAGCGAAGGTTGTGTGCACTAAGAGGTGTATATCTTAGTATGTATGAGAGATACCTTGAATCCATACTATAATTATTAAAGTATTTATGACTGATGGTGATTAGGTGACATGCAGCCTTTAATGACCCTCGTGTAGTAGATAGGCTTTAAACCCCCCATTATCCTGCTAATTTTCTCATAAGGTATTACTAACCTCCGGACAAATGAGTTTATGTGAGGTAAAAAGTAGAAAAAAGCTAGCTCGTTTTCTTGCTCGCACAGCAGAATACATGCACGCAAACTTAGGTGTATACACACATGCACTCACACAGGTGCACACACAGGTGCACACACACACACACACACGCATACATACCAATCTAATTTCCCATGTATATATGTATACAGCTACAGAGTTGTTTCACTGCTGTACGACAGTGAATAATATATTTGCACTGTCTACTACGTAAAGACAGATGATACATACTGTTTTCTCCTCTAATTTCTTTGTTCTTATTGCACTGTAATAATTAACGGGGAGGAGGCTTGGTGTGGGACCGTGGAGAGGGGGCGTCAACCCCTCGGAACATTCTCCGGGTAGACTCCACGTAGACTCCTGGCAGACTCCAATTAGACTCAAGGTAAACTGTAGGTAGACTCCAGGCAGGCTTCAGGTAGACTATAGGTAGGCTCCAGGTAGACTCCAGGTAGACTTCAGGTAGGTTCCAGGTAGACTCCAGGTAGATTTCAGGTAGACTCCAATTAGACTATAGGTAGGGTCCAAGTAGACTCCAGGTAGACTACAGGTAGGCTCCAGGTAGTCTCCAGGTAGACTTCAGGCAGACTCCAGGCAGACTCCAGGTAGATTCCAGGTAGACTCCAGGTAGTCTCCAGTTAGACTCCAATTAGACTCCAGGTAGACTCCAGGTAGACTCCAGGTAGACTCCAGGTAGACTCCAGGTAGACTCCAGGTAGACTCCAGGTAGTCTCCAGTTAGACTCCAATTAGACTCCAGGTAGACTCCAGGTAGACTCCAGGTAGACTTCAGGTAGGTTCCAGGTAGACTCCAGGTAGATTTCAGGTAGACTCCAAATAGACTATAGGTAGGGTCCAAGTAGACTCCAGGTAGACTCCAGGTAGACTCCAGGTAGACTCCAGGTAGACTCCAGGTAGACTCCAGGCTGGACGCCAAAAACTGATCAAATTTTCCCTATCAACATAAACCTGGTCATAAACATAAACCTGGTCATCAACATAAACCTGGTCATCAACATAAACCTGGTCATCAACATAAACCTGGTCATCAACATAAACCTGGTCATCAACATAAACCTGGTCATCAACATAAACCTGGTCATCAACATAAACCTGGTCATCAACGAGAAAATTGTTCCTTAGTGTTTTAAATGTGTTGTAATTACTGGAGGTAGTGCCACCAGGTACTGCCACCAGGTACTGTCACCAGGTACTGTCACCAGGTACTGCCACCAGGTACTGCCACCAGGTACTGTCACCAGGTACTGTCACCAGGTACTGCCACCAGGTACTGTCACCAGATACTGCCACCAGGTACTGCCACCAGGTACTGTCACCAGGTACTGCCACCAGGTACTGTCACCAGGTACTGCCACCAGGTACTGTCACAAGATACTGCCACCAGGTACTGCCACCAGGTACTGTCACCAGATACTGCCACCAGGTACTGCCACCAGGTACTGCCACCAGGTACTGCCACAAGGTACTGCCACAAAGTACTGCCACCAGGTACTGCCACCAGATACTGCCACCAGGTACTGCCACCAGGTACTGCCACCAGGTACTGCCACAAGGTACTGCCACAAAGTACTGCCACCAGGTACTGCCACCAGGTACTGCCACAAGATACTGCCACAAAGTACTGCCACCAGGTACTGCCACCAGATACTGCCACCAGGTACTGCCACCAGGTACTGCCACAAGGTACTGCCAGTGCTCTGATCGGACGCTGGCCTGGTCAGTCCCCTGGAGGGACAAATCACGTCATATCTGCGAGGCTGATGGACTGATTACATCGTCTTTATTTCACTACTACATCTGCTGTCTCTGTATTTGACTGAAGAAGCCTAGTGTGTGAGCGAAACGTTTCAACAATAAAGATGCCGATCTGTCGCACATGTGTCTATTAACGTGTTGCACCGTTCCTCCTTCCTTTAAGTTAAATTTCTACAACAGAGGAACATTCCTGTTACACAGTTCCTGGTTCTTTGCAGATCGATGTTTACATCTGGGAAACCTGACTGAAAAGAAGACACTGACAAACTACGATTCTCTACAAAGGTCAACGTCTCCGAAGCGAGACAGTCACCTAAATCGTCGTGTTTACATTCCCAAACAACTCTGACCTCAGATAAAGTCCCAGATTCCATCCCATCTGTGAGAGTCGTGCCTCGACAGTGAGCTGCGACTGACGTGACTTTTCGAGTCATTTCCTTGACTAAGGAGTACCGGCACGTTATCTGACCTTTCTCTGAGGAATGACTACAAGGCTTTATCCAACTGCCGGTGCCTCAGTGAGTGACATTCCAATTTTGATTTGATAGTTCCCTATTTGGGGCCCCTCTGCTGCGCCCTCTCCACCCTTCTGCCGATTGTTCCCTTATCACTCCCTTCAGGGTCTCCCTCAATATAGTATACTATTTATATCAGCCAGGTCTGTGTCAGTTGTATCATGTACTTGCAAAATAGTGGTCCCAAGGCCATTTAATGAGAGACCTGATTAAATGGCCTTGAGACTCTTCCTCTGTCCTATCTGTCTCGTGTTAAACGAGAGGAGGCGACAGGTTCCTAGGCTTTACAACCTTGATGCTGGTGAGAGGCTCTTGATATGAGGTCAATAAGCTACCCTACACTACCCTTCCTGACCTCAAGAATACCTTTCACGGAAAGTCGGAACCTACAGAAGGACAGCCCCACGGGTTTATCGCCTCCTCTCTCCTCTCAGGATTTCCTTCGCCAGATTTAACCTGAAGTGTTGTGTCGTCAGCACCCTCAAGTAATATTTTTCCCTTTCAGAGTAACAGAGAAACTTTTTCTCTGTCTCAGAATTAACAGTCTCCTACGTGAAATTTTGGCATCAAAAGTATATTGCAAAGCTAATTATTTTCATATAAAAATTTCAGTCTGATCTGCAGTTTAAAAATTAATTTTAATCGCCTTACTCTCGTGAAGTCAATTTTTTTTCAGTGTGAGTCTTTTTTCAACATTCTCCTCTGTGTTCCTTGCTCCCTCCTTTACCTCCTCACTGCAACACTCTCTTCCGCTACATTAACCTCTTCTTTGTTAGTCTATGCCATGTTAATCTCTTCGTAAAATTCCTTCGCACTTTAACTTGGGTTTTTTTTTTTTTACATGGTTATCAGTTTAGTGTTATTGTCTTCCATGTTTATCTCTTACATTATAATTTAGGTTTATCTCATTTGTGCTATCCTTTGTTTACCTCTACTATGTTAGCCTATGTTTATGTCTTCCACGTTAACCTATGTTAACCCCCTTACATGTTAACTTATGTTAACCCCTTCCACGTCAACCTCTTTTAATCCTTTCCATGTTAACCCATGTTAACCCCTTCCATGTTAACTTATGTTAACCCCTTCCACGTCACCATCTTTTAACCCCTTCCATGTTAACCTATGTTAACTCCTTCCACGTCAACCTCTTTTAACCCCTTCCATGTTAACTTCTGTCTCAACATCTGCAAGAATTCCTCCCCCGTCGTCACCTTATTTCCCGTCATTTTTTCCTTCATTCCTCATCCATGTTCCTCACCTTTTACCTCCCACTTTCCCTCACCCATTTCTCCTCTCCTCGCCTCTTTCACTCAGTACCGTATCTTCGCTCAGGCTTTCAGTGTTGGTTTACGCTGATATTATCTAGCGTTGAGAGTTGCAATACCAGGGAGGTCGACCTGACGAGACTGACAGAGTAATCCACTTTAGGATGATCAGGAACCCGAGCCTCGCTCTGCTTCTCAGACGAGGCCAATATCAGACCTCGATACACCCCATCTGTTTTTTGTCTATGCAGCTTCTGGTCTGGGACCAGACCTGGACTCCTGATTGATGGACTGATCACACAGGCTCTTGCTGCTAGCAGCAACAAGAAATCAGGTTTCAACTTGAGGGAAACTAGAGTCTTCAAGTCAACCAGGGCCTTTAAGTCAGCTAGGGCCTTTAAGTCAGCTAGGGCCTTTAAGTCAGCCAGGGCCTTTAAGTCAACCAGGGCCTTTAAGTCAACCAGGGCCTTTAAGTCAGCCAGGGCCTTTAAGTCAGCTAGGGCCTTTAAGTCAACCAGGGCCTTTAAGTCAACCAGGGCCTTTAAGTCAGCCAGGGCCTTTAAGTCAGCCAGGGCCTTTAAGTCAGCTAGGGCCTTTAAGTCAACCAGGGCCTTTAAGTCAACCAGGGCCTTTAAGTCAGCCAGGGCCTTTAAGTCAACCAGGGCCTTTAAGTCAGCCAGGGCCTTTAAGTCAACCAGGGCCTTTAAGTCAACCAGGGCCTTTAAGTCAGCCAGGGCCTTTAAGTCAACCAGGGCCTTTAAGTCAACCAGGGCCTTTAAGTCAGCCAGGGCCTTTAAGTCAACCAGGGCCTTTAAGTCAGCCAGGGCCTTTAAGTCAACCAGGGCCTTTAAGTCAACCAGGGCCTTTAAGTCAGCCAGGGCCTTTAAGTCAACCAGGGCCTTTAAGTCAACCAGGGCCTTTAAGTCAACCAGGGCCTTTAAGTCAGCCAGGGCCTTTAAGTCAGCCAGGGCCTTTAAGTCAGCTAGGGCCTTTAAGTCAACCAGGGCCTTTAAGTCAACCAGGGCCTTTAAGTCAGCCAGGGCCTTTAAGTCAACCAGGGCCTTTAAGTCAGCCAGGGCCTTTAAGTCAACCAGGGCCTTTAAGTCAACCAGGGCCTTTAAGTCAGCCAGGGCCTTTAAGTCAACCAGGGCCTTTAAGTCAGCTAGGGCCTTTAAGTCAGCCAGGGCCTTTAAGTCAACCAGGGCCTTTAAGTCAACCAGGGCCTTTAAGTCAACCAGGGCCTTTAAGTCAGCCAGGGCCTTTAAGTCAACCAGGGCCTTTAAGTCAGCTAGGGCCTTTAAGTCAGCCAGGGCCTTTAAGTCAGCTAGGGCCTTTAAGTCAGCCAGGGCCTTTAAGTCAGCTAGGGCCTTTAAGTCAGCTAGGGTCTTCAAGTCAGCTAGGGTCTTCAAGTCAGCTAGGGTCTTCAAGTCAGCTAGGGTCTTCAAGTCAGCTAGGGCCTTTAAGTCAGCTAGGGTCTTCAAGTCAGCTAGGGTGTTCAAGTCAGCTAGGGTCTTCAAGTCAGCTAGGGCCTTTAAGTCAGCTAGGGTCTTCAAGTCAGCTAGGGCCTTTAAGTCAGCTAGGGCCTTTAAGTCAGCTAGGGTCTTCAAGTCAGCTAGGGCCTTTAAGTCAGCTAGGGTCTTCAAGTCAGCTAGGGTCTTCAAGTCAGCTAGGGTCTTCAAGTCAGCTAGGGCCTTTAAGTCAGCTAGGGTCTTCAAGTCAGCTAGGGTCTTCAAGTCAGCTAGGGTCTTCAAGTCAGCTAGGGTCTTCAAGTCAGCTAGGGTCTTCATGTCAGCTAGGGTCTTCAAGTCAGCTAGGGTCTTTAAGTCAGCTAGGGTCTTCAAGTCAGCTAGGGTCTTCAAGTCAGCTAGGGTCTTCAAGTCAGCTAGGGTCTTCAAGTCAGCTAGGGTTTTCAAGTCAGCTAGGGTCTTCAAGTCAGCTAGGGATCTGTTGGTAATTTCCTCTATATATAAAGGGATGGTGTTTAATAACCTTGACTCCTTCAGAGTTATTTAATATTCTTGTAGTGTGCTCATTACAACCCTGATATAACTTAGAAGTATTTGCACCACATGGAGAAGCTCTTGCGATGTCAGTGCTCAGTTCTGGGACCAATCCCCTCAGGATTTTGCTGGTGTAAATTATATCTTTCTCGCCTACATTTCAAGGGGTACAGTTCAAGGGACTTCAAGTGTTCGTAATAATTCAGGTACATGACGGAATTTATACGGGCAGTGAAAGTACTCTGTACCTTCCTCTGCACATTTCGCCCGCTAACAGTAGTGTTCTAATCTGAAGATAATTAGGCAGTTTTCTGTTCCTTCAGTCTCTACTCCGCTCTCTCTCTCTCTTTCTGTTCCTCTCATATTCTCCTCTCTTCTTCTTCTACCCTTCAGTTCTAGCTATCTCTTCATTTCGTTCTGTCATTCTCTCTCCAACTTCTTTCTCCAAACGCTTCTCTCCTCTCTCTCTCTCTCTCTCTCTCTCTCTCTCTCTCTCTCTCTCTCTCTCTCTCTCTCTCTCTCTCTCTCTCTCTCTCTCTCTCTCTCTCTCTTTCTTTCTCTCTCTCTCTCTCTCTCTCTCTCTCTCTCTCTCTCTCTCTCTCTCTCTCTCTCTCTCTCTCTCTTTCTCCTGCTTTTCTCTTATTTACTCATACACCTAGATAATAAATGATAGTCCTTAATCTAGACGGCAGTAGATAGTTCTTCTCAGAAGACAGCCTCAGTATGGACTACCAAGTACTCAGCTATCTGTCTTCCTTACTTACTCCCATGTACATGTACTCTCATTTTTCAAGCCTATTAAAAAACGTCCAATATATCAATGGCTCATCAATATCACTGGAAGAGGGACTCAGCAGTGTCCAGGAGGCCCCGAAACAGTTCGGACTCTCGCGAGAGAATTTCAGCCTCGAGACGGGACATTGATGGAGCAGGCGAAGAGAAAACCTCTGTCACTATTTGTCACCGTCGGTCTGCCGCCGTGAGACCCACTGGTCTTGGTAAGACAGGCACGCAAGTCCCTTCCCCACCCCCGTAGACCGTCCACTTGTCCACCATCTCCTCCGTCCGTTATAGGGCTATACACGGCGCAGAACGCCAGTTGCCCCTATAAACCACAACAAGAAGTCCGTCCATTCACCCGCTTGTGCATGCCAGGTGTTTGCTTCTTCCACCCGTCGGTCCACCCGTCCGCCCACCCGCCCACACGCCCGCTAGCCCGACCAATGATGAACTGACAGATAAAGGGGAGGTTCTGTAAGACGGATGGGGCGCGCAGACAGCGGCAATTTGCACAGCGTGGGCGGCCAAAAGACTTCTTTCAATGGGAGAAATGCGAAGCTGAGGATTTTGGAATTCTGTCTCCCATCTTATCGAGAGAGAGAGAGAGAGAGAGAGAGAGAGAGAGAGAGAGAGAGCAGAGAATCAACAACAGTAACACATGATTTAAAAAACAAAATCTAGTGACACTCAGCTCTTCTACAATTCAAGGGATGAAGGAACACGTGTGTGTTCTTCCAACCTTCACTTGTCTCGCCTCAGACGATTTCAATGTTTGGCTTTACGAAGATCTTTATTTCAAGGTCAATATATGGACCTAAACCTCTATAATTTAGGCATACAAATAATTATGTAAGTCTATAACTTATTGTGTAAGGGCGAACTTTTTTACATATGGGAATATTTTATTAAGCAATAATGAAGATTAACATTGGGTCGAGGACGTTGTTTTTCCTGAGCAAATTCTCTTAGCGAACTTTAAAACTTTAAAAATAATTTAAACTTTAAAACTTTAAAAGTAATTTAAACTTTAAAACTTTAAAAGTAATTTAAACTTTAAAACTTTAAAAATAATTTAAACTTTAAAACTTTAAAAGTAATTTAAACTTAAAAACTTTAAAAATAATTTAAACTTAAAACTTTAAAAATAATTTAAACTTTAAGACTTAAAAAATAATTTAAACTTAAAAACTTTAAAAATAATTTAAACTTAAAACTTTAAAAATAGTTTAAACTTAAAACTTTAAAAATAATTTAAACTTTAAAGCTTTAAAAATAATTTAAACTTAAAACTTTAAAAATAATTTAAACTTAAAACTTTAAAAAATAATTTAAACTTTAAAACTTAAAAAATAATTTAAACTTTAAAACTTAAAAAATAATTTAAACTTTAAAAATAATTTAAACTTTAAAACTTAAAAAATAATTTAAACTTTAAAACTTAAAAAATAATTTAAACTTTAAAACTTTAAAAAAATTTAAACTTTAAAACTTTAAAAATAATTTAAACTTGAAAACTTTAAAAATAATTTAAACTTAAAACTTTAAAAATAATTTAAACTTTAAAACTTTAAAAATAATTTAAACTTTAAAACTTAAAAAATAATTTAAACTTTAAAACTTTAAAAATAATTTAAACTTAAAAACTTTAAAAATAATTTAAACTTTAAAACTTTAAAAATAATTTAAATTTTAAAACTTAAAAAATAATTTAATCTTTAAAACTTAAAAAATAATTTAAACTTTAAAACTTTAAAAATAATTTAAACTTTAAAACTTAAAAAATAATTTAAACTTAAAACTTTAAAATAATTTAAACTTTAAAACTTTAAAAATAATTTAAATTTTAAAACTTAAAAAATAATTTAAACTTTAAAACTTAAAAAATAATTTAAACTTAAAACTTTAAAAATAATTTAAACTTTAAAACTTTAAAAATAATTTAAACTTTAAAACTTTAAAAATAATTTAAACTTTAAAACTTTAAAAATAATTTAAACTTTAAAACTTTAAAAATAATTTAAACTTTAAAACTTAAAAAATAATTTAAACTTTAAAACTTTAAAAATAATTTAAACTTAAAAACCTTAAAAATAATTTAAACTTTAAAACTTTAAAAATAATTTAAACTTTAAAACTTTAAAAATAATTTAAACTTTAAAACTTTAAAAGTAATTTAAACTTAAAAACTTTAAAAATAATTTAAACTTAAAACTTTAAAAATAATTTAAACTTTAAAACTTTAAAAATAATTTAAACTTAAAAACTTTAAAAATAATTTAAACTTTAAAACTTTAAAAATAATTTAAACTTTAAAACTTAAAAAATAATTTAAACTTAAAACTTTAAAAATAATTTAAACTTTAAAACTTTAAAAATAATTTAAACTTTAAAACTTTAAAAATAATTTAAACTTTAAAACTTAAAAAATAATTTAAACTTTAAAACTTGAAAAATAATTTAAACTTAAAACTTTAAAAATAATTTAAACTTAAAAACTTTAAAAATAATTTAAACTTTAAAACTTTAAAAATAATTTAAACTTTAAAACTTAAAAAATAATTTAAACTTAAAACTTTAAAAATAATTTAAACTTTAAAACTTAAAAAATAATTTAATCCATATACAAAAATACGGTCAACACTAGTCACAAAGTGACGCTGAAACAGTAAGACACATTTGGTACCATGTTACATAATAAAGTACTTATGTATGTGTAGAATTAAGAGTATTTTTGCATTTCGCTGTACATCTGTGGCTGTCTTCAGTAGTCTGCTGAGGAGGACCTCAGTTGCAGGTGGAAATTTTTTGGCACTTCATTTTTTTTCTCTCTTTGTGAATTTGTGTCATAGATTTATATGAAGTCGAAGAGTTGGGCTCCAGGATTATTATTATTATTATTATTATTATTATTATTATTATTATTATTATTATTATTATTATGGGAAACGCCAAATCTGAGGGCCACGCAGATCCCTGGAAATAGAAGACAAACAAGTTTGAGCCGATGAAAGGGAAGAGTCGCTTCAATTCCTTAGATCAAGAGCATTCAGTAGCATCCAGTCACCACCCTTGAAGGGTGGGAGACGGGGACCATGAGCTGTAGCACCGCCTCCGTCCCTCCGTTCAGGACCACGTCTTGAGTCGTCCTTCTTCATCCCACGTCTTCATCTCCCCCTCTGAAAATTCAGAAGATCTGGAGGTTTCTGGTGAAGAAATTGAACCGTTTAAGGCTTAAGCCTCTATCCTGGATGACACGCTAGCAAGACGGCAGTGAGCAAAATGGACCCTTTGGGCAGAGGTCATAGGGCCGTGAACACGGTTCCAGCTTTTGTATTGCCCTGTTGCGTGTTCCGAATTTTAACTTCCCGACAATGCTAAATTGTGGAGGATATGTCTCTCTCCCCGGTGGTTACAGCCGTGTTGGTGGCCCCAAAGTGCTGGCCAGACCAGCAATGTATGTTTCATATCCCTCTTCTCTAAGTAATTCCACCTGACAACCGGCAGATCGACAAAATTTTGCCGTGCCAACAACGTCCTGTTGGGAAAATGCAAAAAAAAAAAAAAAAAAAAATCATAGCTTTATCAGCTCAAATTATGATAACATTTGCTAGACCCATTACGTACTTCTGTAATCTTTTAAAACCACCGCCCACAGGATGGGTATTGGGTGCACTGCAGATATATTAAACCAATTAAAAACTGCTCCGGGTACTGTACTCTAGAGTCGTCAGTGGAAGCCCCCCAGACGAGCCATTATAAAGAAAAATTGATAGCCAGTTAATGGCTAGTTTCATGCATCACAGTAATTAATGACTTACGGTGATCCGTGGATGTTATGTCTGGCAGGTCTCTTTCCCAGGGCAGGAAAAAAAATCCAAGACTTGGGAAGACATTCTCAGCCTCACGTCCAGATTAAGGGATTTTAGGATTGCCTTCAGAGACGCGCGAGGAATTGTCTCCTAAGGACATTAGGCTCGACGTCAGTGTTGTCATACTGTGACAAGGACATTAGGCTTGATGTCAATGTTGTCATGGTGTGACAATGACATTAGTCCTGACGTCCGTGATGTTACCGTGCGTATTCATTCTCTCTCTTGCTGTTACACTTGTTTATATTCTTCCCTATGGTCTTCACCCGAAAAGATTCTGAACAACTCTGATCCAATAATAACTAGTTTTGAGGAGTTATGGTTCTCTGCTTTCTCTCTTTCCTTCCCCTCAAAGTGCTCTTTCTTCACCTTGTTGCATCACTCTTAACCCCATTACTGGTTATATTTCTTCCAGTGATTAAACCTGTGAATTTTACATCACAGGAAGTTTTCTCTTGATGATATCCTAACAATCCATCTAGTTTTTATCACTGAGTTGTCAACACGTATTTAGAGAACTGATGATTTCCGGCTGCTTCTGCCCCCTGATTGAGGAAAACTAAACGGACGATTCACTGACTTAACACACGAGTAAAGATGATAATCTAATTAATGAGACAACTGCTTCAAAACATATCACTGCTGCACCACTGAGTTCATTTCACCACACAAAAAAGAATTGTTCAAAACGGTTAGTGTAACTGGTCGTTCTTTTGTTACCCGGACATCTGATGTAGTTCACATCTTTTTGCCATAAAATTAACATTAAACTCTCCACTTTTCTAAACCAATGAACATGGGACTGCCACCTACTTCAAGAGCTTCTGGGAGACAAGGACAAGCTTCTACTGTATCTTGCGTCTTGATCTTCAGAGAGATCTTTAACATCCACACGATGACGGAGTCATGTATCGTCAGACGGAATATGCAAGCGGGTGGACTTCCCCGATCACCTTCGTTTGCGAGCAAGTTATGATAAAATAATCTCGCTCTAATGGAGTTTTCTGATGCTGTCCTGCTTAATATTTACAAGGTTCTGATTGCCAACATAAAACCGTTTTCTCGCTTATCTAAAACACTTCTATCAATCCTTTTTATTGCAAGGAAAATAAATTCTGGAACCAGAATCTTAAATGTGCAACTGGTTGCCAGGATTGATGCAAGAACCTGCAAGACGAGAGGCACAGCATCAGCTGAGGTCAGAGAAGGACATTCTTCGACCTAACTAGCTCTAAGGTACATGTAAACAGAGCCGGCAAGAGCATCGTCCCAAACATCTGACCTTCGATTAAACTAAGAGCGTGTAGACGTCTGGGCAACACGAGGGTGTGGCACAGTGCACAAGATACCTTGTGCACGCAAACTCGTTATGATCCTCCTCAGGTAACAATAGAAATCTTGAGAACTGCACAGTATTTTGTAAATGCAAGATATACACTAAGGACGATAGCTATGTATCATACTAAATAGGAAAAAGGAGACGATTTATGAATACAGGAAACATAACAATATGCTAAACAAGGAGAGCTATTTGAAGGACAAACGAAACTATACGAGGGAATACTGGAACAATATAAGCGGAAAAAATGAAATATTTGAGAGAAAACGGGAAATATGTGTGGGACAACCGTAACTATAAGAGATAAATGGAACAATGTAAAGAGGCTAAATGAAGGTATGAGAGACTTATGTAATTATGAGAGACAAATGGAATTATGAGAGATGAAAGGAGTTATGAAAAACAAATCGAAGTGGGAGATAAATAGAATTATGAGAAACAAATAGAACCATGAGAGATAAACGTAACTATGAAACACAAAAATTAATGTCAATCAATACCACAAAGAATTTCTCGCCATCGTTCTTCGAAAAAAAAAAAAAAAAATATTTCGTCAATCCACACTCTACCGTATTGACAAAATATAATTAATAAACTTATCTTAAATCTCTAAGAGATAATGGTAGTGTTAAAACATTCACCTGTTGAGAGATAATGTCCAGCAATTTATTTGAGACACGCGCCCAGAAAACTGCCTCGATATCCGCATAAAATACGCAGATGAGAATGCAACTCAGACAATAATGAAGCAACGACACCTCCAGCTACGTGCATGAAGTTCAAGAACATTTTTTTTTATATATATTAAACATAACTAGATATATCAGCAGTGTGTTGCTGGCCAGTGTGTTGCTGGCCAGTGTGTTGCTGGCCAATGTGTTGTTGCCCTACTCTACGTGGTAGTTACACTTTATATGATGGTTCCCACTATGTATCACAGTGTGATACATAGTGGGAACACCTTGAGTGCGTATCTACGCTACTTTATGGGATCGTTACCTAGTAGGAACAAAAGCTAGCTAGGTTTCCCTGTCATACTCCATCACATGTAAACAAAGTGTTGTGTGTGTGGGTGACGTGTGTCATCTAATTAGCAAACCTAATCCCTTATGTCTTTTGATCAGGTGTTGTTTATATCTGCTAATGTATTCCCTGGAACGCAGGAGGGAGAGATACATGATTATATACACCTGGAAAATCCTAGAGGGACTAGTACCGAACTTGCACACGAAAATCACTCACTACGAAAGCAAAAGACTTGGCACACGATGCAACATCCCCTCAATGAAAAGCAGGGGTGTCACTAGCACGTTAAGAGACCATACAATAAGTGTCAGGGGCCCGAGACTGTTCCACTGCCTCACAGCATACATAAGGGGGATTACCAACAGACCCCTGGCAGTCTTCAAGCTGGCACTGGACAAGCACCTAAAGTCAGTTCCTGATCAGCCGGGCTGTGGCTCGTACGTTGGTTTGCGTGCAGCCAGCAGCAACAGCCTGGTTGATCAGGCTCTGATCCACCAGGAGGCCTGGTCACAGACCGGGCCGCGGGGGCGTTGACCCCCGGAACTCTCTCCAGGTAAACTCCAGGTAATGATTCCCGAGGAATGCCTTCGCGGCTCGGTATCAAACCAGATCATCTACATTGGGAAGAAAGTATTACAGGATTGATAACTATTAAGACGCACATAGGAAGCTGAAATAGTGTGTGTACTGAGTGTAAATAGATGGCAGGTAAGGCACATAAAATGGCAGGTAAGATTTACCTGCCATCTTATGTGTTCTAGAGATCACCTCAGCTAAAACTTAAACATTAAATACGTCTTTCAGGGATGTGAGTTAGTGATCACTAAACCTGTGAACAGAATTACAAGCTATGATGCCATAATAACAGGAGACAGAATGTATTAAAGCGCTCGTTGATCAGACATTACTGTCATGACTAAGGAGTATTTAATCGACATTTTATAGACCAGTATATATCGTTTAATTAATTTATTTAGATTTAGAATTTGTCGCCGAAACAGCTAGTTTACTGTGCATCTCATAACTAATGGTATAAACTCCCTTAATTCATCCTGAGGAGGACAGTAGTTAGTTTACATATATATCCATCCATATATCCATCCTATGGACACTAGTGGCTAGTTTATGGCACACCTCGTATCCATCCTGCAGATGGCACCGCAAGGGCACATGAATACGTAAAAGGCCTAGGAACTAAGTCTTAAAAGGCTAATCGTGAATACATCTGAATCTACATTTACATTTTACAATGACTTACAAACGTACAAGAAATATTCCCATGTCCCCCAGCGACTAATTCTCTTCGTTAACTGTCTTAGGCGACTCTAAAGTCATTTCCACATACGCATCAGGACAAGCAAACTGTTCTTTGCTTTTGCAATAATGCATAGTTGTAGCATTGCAGTACTGTATGTTCTGCCATTTGTTGGCATACTGCAATGTAGCAGCAACGAAGCTGCACCAGTCACTGCTTGATGTTCTTAATTATCGAAGGTGAAAATTAAGTCAATTACCATGCGGGAAACTGAGGAACCTCTTTTGTTTTTGTTTTTGAGATTTAAAAAAAAAATGATATTAGTGGAGGAGATAGATAGGAACCACTGCATTAGGGAGCTGCTATCCCCCCCCCGCACTGGTATCCCCCACACTGGTATCCCCACACAAGTATCCCCCACACTGGTATCACCACACAGGTATCCCCCACACTGGTATCACCACACAGGTATCCCCCACACTGGTATCACTACACTGGTATCCCCCACACTGGTATCACTACACTGGTATCCCCCACACTGGTATCACCACACAGGTATCCCCCACACTGGTATCACTACACTGGTATCCCTCACACTGGTATCACAACACTGGTATCCCCCACACTGGTATCACCACACAGGTATCCCCCACACTGGTATCCCCACGCTGATATCCCCCACACTGGTATCACTACACTGGTATCCCCCACACTGGTATCACCATACAGGTATCCCCCACACTGACATCACTACACTGGTATCCCCCACACTGGTATCACCACACTGGTATCCCCCACACTGGTATCACCACACAGGTATCCCCCACACTGGTATCCCCACGCTGATATCCCCCACACTGGTATCACTACACTGGTATCCCCCACACTGGTATCACCATACAGGTATCCCCCACACTGGCATCACTACACTGGTATCCCCCACACTGGTATCACCACACTGGTATCCCCCACACTGGTATCACCACACAGGTATCCCCCACACTGGTATCCCTCACACTGGTATCACCACACTGGTATCCCCCACACTGGTATCACCACACTGGTATCCCCCACACTGGCATCACCACACAGGTATCCCCCACACTGGTATCCCCACGCTGATATCCCCAACACTGGTATCACCACACAGGTATCCCCCACACTGGTATCCCCCACACTGGTATCACCACACTGGTATCCCCCACACTGGTATCCCTACACTGGTATCCCCCACACTGGTATCACCACACTGGTATCCCCCACCCTGGTATCACCACACTGGTATCCCCCACACTGGTATCCCTACACTGGTATCCCTCACACTGGTATCACCACACTGGTATCCCCCACACTGGTATCCCTACACTGGTATCCCCCACACTGGTATCACCACACTGGTATCCCCCACACTGGTATCACCACACTGGTATCCCCACACTGGTATCACCACACTGGTATCCCCCACACTGGTATCCCTACACTGGTATCCCTCACACTGGCATCACTACACTGGTATCCCCCACACTGGTATCACCACACAGGTATCCCCCACACTGGTATCCCCACGCTGATATCCCCCACACCTGCTGTGTAGCTGCAGGATAGGTTAAGTGCTATTACCAGTTCAATATTCATGTCACCTTAGCCTTTATGACACAATAATAATTTACGACTGTCAGGTATAAATAAATAAATTTTAAGAATAAAAAAAATATATACAAAAAAAAAAGGTATTTATGACACATTAATATTTATACTAGTTAAATATTCATGGCAATTACGGATTTACGAGAGTAAGAGAGTATATATATATATATATATATATATATATATATATATATATATATATATATATATATATATATATATATATATATATATATATATATATATATATATATATATATATATATATATATATATATATATATATATATATATATGTATATATATATATATATATATATATATATATATATATATATATATATATATATATATATATATATATATATATATATGAGAGTGTACTTGATGCTAGCACAGACAGTCAGACTGCTCAGGCTGTCAAAAGGAAGGTATGGAACCAAGGGTCATCAGGTAAGATCAGTTTTGTCTTATTCGGAAAGTGGTTACAATTTCTTCGTTATTATTATTATTATTATTATTATTATTATTATTATTATTATTATTATTATTATTATTATTATTATTGTTGTTGCTGCTGTTATTGTTATTATTATTATTATAATGGGGAAGCGCTGAACCGTAGGGCTCACACAGCATCTGAGTAATGCCAGGAAATAATGCTTGATCTGAGGAACGGGATTTCAGCTACAACTTATTGGATCAAAAACCCTTTATTGGCGTCAATATGCGTGTGTGTGTGAATATATACTTGGAACCCACGATCCTGCCACACACACACACACACACACACACACACACACACACACACACACACACACACACACACACACATATACACACACAGTAACAAGGGGACACAGTTGGAAGCTGAAGACACAGATGAATCACAGGGATGTTAGGAAGTATTTCTTCAGCCACAGAGTAGTCAGTAAGTGGAATAGTTTGGGAAGCGATGTAGTGGAGGCAGGATCCATACATAGCTTTAAGCAGAGGTATGATAAAGCTCACGGTTCAGGGAGAGTGGCCTAGTAGCGATCAGTGAAGAGGCGGGGCCAGGAGCTCGGACTCGACCCCCGCAACCTCAACTAGGTGAGTACAACTAGGTGAGTACACACACACACACACACACACACATACGCCTAGCAAACCTCAGAACAGCATTCCGACACCTCAATAAGGAATCGTTCAGGACCCTGTACACCGTGTACGTTAGGCCCATATTGGAGTATGCGTCACCAGTTTGGAACCCACACCTAGCCAAGCACGTAAAAAAACTAGAGAAAGTGCAAAGGTTTGCAACAAGACTAGTCCCAGAGCTAAGGGGTATGTCTTACGAGGAGAGGTTAAGGGAAATCGACCTGACGACACTGGAGGACAGGAGAGATAGGGGGGACATGATAACGACATACAAAATACTGAGAGGAATTGACAAGGTGGACAAAGGGACACAGTTGGAAGTTGAAGACACAGATGAATCACAGGGATGTTAGGAAGTATTTCTTCTGCCACAGAGTAGTCAGGAAGTGGAATAGTTTGGGAAGCGATGTAGTGGAGGCAGAATCCATATATAGTTTTAAGCAGAGGTATGATAAAGCTCACGGTTCAGGGAGAGTGACCTAGTAGCAACTAGTGAAGAGGCGGGGCCAGGAGCTAGGACTCGACCCCTGTAACCTCAACTAGGTGAGTACACACACACTGTCCCCACCATACCGTGGGTCAGCCAAACCTGGAGGTTGATCATGCAGAGATTTAGAGTACGAGAGGATGTATAAGGTGAAGAGGATCTTAAAGATTTGATCTGGTATATTCGTGGAGGTAAATACTTGAAGATCATGAGAGGTAGCTGGTGAAAGGTTACTATCACTTATGTTGTCCCCACTGGTCTCAAGGGGGGACTACAAACACCTCAGCAGGTAGTCCCCACTGGTGTCAGGGGGACTATATACACCTCAGCAGGTAGTTCCCACTGGTGTCAGGGGGACTACAAACACCTCAGCAGGTAGTTCCCACTGGTGTCAGAGGGGGGACTACAAATACGTTAGCAGGTAGTCCCCACTGATATCAGAGGGCGACTACAAACACCTCAACAGGTAGTCCCCACTGGTGTCAGGGGGGCCACAAATACCTCAGCAGGTAATTCCCACTGGTGTCAAGGGGACTGCAAACACCTCAGCAGGTAGTCCCCACTGGTGTCAGAGGGGGGACTACAAACACCCTAGCAGGTAGTCCCCACTGGTGTCAGGGGAACCACAAACACCTCAGCACGTAGTCCCCACTGGTGTCAGAGGGACTACAAACACCTCAGCAGGTAGTCCAAACTGGTGTCAGGTGGACTACAAACACCTTAGCAGGTAGTCTAATTGGTGTCAGAGGGGGACTACAAACCACTCCATATATTCATGAACTACCCTCCAGGTATATATTCTAGTGTAATTGCCGCCGAGTTAAGACCAGCCAATTCAAATCCCCGTGAAACTTACATATTATCTTGCTTTACATTGAGATTCATGTTACTAAATGGTAGCGAGGGGAACTAAGGTGGTAGCGTGGAGAACTAAGGTGGTAGCATGGGGAACTGTAGCATGCAAAGAGTACGTAACCTTTATTCAGCGCATGTGCACACCCTCATCAAAAGACTACCTCCCCAACCAGTGAACCGGATGAAAAGGGTAGAACGACTGGGGCCCCATAGTCAGATCAGTATCTAGGTTCAGCAAATGAGAAGGTGGATCGGGCAACTGTGGAGGTAACATGGTTACCACTCACGTTTCCACCCTTGTCAGTTCCATTCGAGAGCTGGTTGAAGCACGGTCTGCTTTCCAGTGGCATCAATTCTGCCTTGATTTCCGTGGCGTGCACTAATACCTATTGCTGTACATAGTGTATATAGTGTACATACTGCTTTTTATACTTGGTGAAGGATAATGTAAGTCAAAGTTTTCGGCTGTGTATATTTTGCTCCCTTTGCACCCAGGATAACAGGCCTTTTTGTTCCTGGGTTGTAATAGGAACTAAGGTGATAGCGAGAGGAACTAAGGTGGTAGCTAGGGGAACTAAGGTGGTAGCGTGGGGAACTAAGGTGATAGCGTGGGGAACTAAGGTGGTAGCTAGGGTAACTAAAGTGGTATCGTGGGGAACTAAGGTGGTATCGTGGGGAACTAAGGTGATAGCATGGGGAACTAAGGTGGTAGCGTGCACCTGGCCCTCCACGAACATGGCATGTTAATTAGCGTCTTAGGTTTAGGGTCATTTCGAACGCACGCATATCGTCCGTACTCGGGCTGTCACGAATACGCTAATCAGTGTATATATACTGAAAGATATTCATCCTTATCTATATACGCTGAAAGATAAACATCTCTCTCTCTCTCACTCTCTGTAAATAATTGCATATATATATATATATATATATATATATATATATATATATATATATATATATATATATATATATATATATATATATATATATATATATATATATATATATATTGGCAGTTTGGAGGGATATGTTGTGTATCTTTATATGTATATGCTTCTAAACTGTTGTATTCTGAGCACCTCTGCAAAAACAGTGATAATGTGTGAGTGTGGTGAAAGTGTTGAATGATGATGAAAGTATTTTCTTTTTGGGGATTTTCTTTCTTTTTTGGGTCACCCTGCCTCGGTGGGAGACGGCCGACTTGTTGAAAAAAAAATCGCAGAACAGGAGAAGTCTGCGAATTCTAAACATTGTAAAAATCTCTCGTCGGTCGATGTATGCAGGGGATGAGATAAAAAGCTGACAACCACCTGCCTGAAGGCTGGCTACCTTGGACCGAAACGTCTAGCGTTAGCTGGGCGCCAAGGTATTGGACCAGTGTGGTACGGTGGTAGAGCACTGAGTACCTTGTTCCAAGGTTCTAAGGTTCGAGTCTTTTTCGACCTGAGATTAGTGTTTATGAATATATATATATATATATATATATATATATATATATATATATATATATATATATATATATATATATATATCTTAGACAACAGGCTCCTAAGGCTTGGAACACAGGCAGGGAGTGTCTGGAGCCTCTAATGAGAGCTTCCGTTATACTCACCTGTCTAGGCAGGTGTCGCCTGCTGTTTATTAAGCAATTATCTGCCGACATCTTCCACGCAGTGTACTAAGCTGCTGTCAGTGATCCATGCTCCCCTTAATTAAGATCCCGGCATAAATCACACAGTGCTACGTAAATCACACAGTGTTACGTAAATCACACAGTGTTACGTAAATCACACAGTGTTACGTAAATCACACAGTGTTACGTAAATCACACAGTGTTACATAAATCACACAGTGTTACGTAAATCACACAGTGTTACGTAAATCACACAGTGTTACGCAAATCACACAGTGTTACGTAAATCACACAGTGTTACGTAAATCACACAGTTTTATCTATTGTAAATCACACAATCTTATCCTATGTAAATCACATAGTCATATCTTATGTAAATCACGAAATCTTATCTTACAGCCTTAATTTACCCTTGATATCGTTTTCCTCCTCTTTTTTTCTTGAATAAATCCCCTTGAGAGTTACCTTGATGCCGGTCAAGGTCTCTTACTTCTCTCAGTCTGTGGTATTGTGTCTTTGTCTCAGTCTATGGTACTGTGTCTTTGTCTCAGTCTTTGGTACTGTGTCATTGTCTCAGTCTTTGGTATTGTGTCCTTGTCTCAGTCTGTGGTATTGTGTCTTTGTCTCAGTCTTTGGTATTGTGCCTTTGTCTCAGTCTTTGGTATTGTGTCTTTGTCTCAGTCTTTGGTACTGTGTCTTTGTCTCAGTCTTTGGTACTGTGTCTTTGTCTCAGTCTGTGGTACTGTGTCTTTGTCTCAGTCTTTGGTACTGTGTCTTTGTCTCAGTCTTTGGTATTGTGTCTTTGTCTCAGTCTTTGGTACTGTGTCTTTGTCTCAGTCTTTGGTATTGTGTCTTTGTCTCAGTCTTTGGTATTGTGTCTTTGTCTCAGTCTTTGGTACTGTGTCTTTGTCTCAGTCTTTGGTACTGTGTCTTTGTCTCAGTCTGTGGTACTGTGTCTTTGTTTCGGTCTTTGGTACTGTGTCTTTGTCTCAGTCTTTGGTATTGTGTCATTGTCTCAGTCTGTGGTATTGTGTCTTTGTCTCAGTCTGTGGTACTGTGTCTTTGTCTCAGTCTTTGGTACTGTGTCTTTGTCTCAGTCTTTGGTATTGTGTGTTTGTCTCAGTCTTTGGTATTGTGTCTTTGTCTCAGTCTGTGGTATTGTGTCTTTGTCTCAGTCTTTGGTACTGTGTCTTTGTCTCAGTCTTTGGTATTGTGTCTTTGTCTCAGTCTGTGGTATTGTGTCTTTGTCTCAGTCTTTGGTACTGTGTCTTTGTCTCAGTCTTTGGTACTGTGTCTTTGTCTCAGTCTTTGGTATTGTGTGTTTGTCTCAGTCTTTGGTATTGTGTCTTTGTCTCAGTCTGTGGTATTGTGTCTTTGTCTCAGTCTTTGGTATTGTGTCTTTGGTATTGTCTTTGTCTCAGTCTCTGGTATTGTGTCTTTGTCTCAGTCTGTGGTACTGTGTCTTTGTCTCAGTCTTTGGTATTGTGTCTTTGTCTCAGTCTTTGGTATTGTGTCTTTGTCTCAGTCTTTGGTATTGTGTCTTTGTCTCAGTCTTTGGTATTGTGTCTTTGTCTCAATTTTTGGTATTGTGTCTTTGTCTCAGTCTTTGGTATTCTGTCTATGTCTCAGTCTTTGGTATTCTTTGTCTCAGTCTGTGGTATTGTGTCTTTGTCTCAGTCTTTGGTATTGTGTTTTTCTCAGAATGAGATACTGCAGATTTTATCGTTCTCGCGTAACAAATACACTGCTGGGTCTTGCAAATATATAATGACCCGATCAACCAAGACCAAGTTTATTCCGTAGACTTGTGGCGTGTCACTGTGGTGGACCACAGCAGCAGTGACCACTGTCTTACTAGTGATGGACCAGTAGTCTGTGTCACTGTGGTGGACCACAGCAGCAGTGACCACTGTCTTGATAGTGATGGACCAGTAGTTTGTGTCACTGTGGTGGACCACAGCAGCAGTGACCACTGTCTTGATAGTGATGGACCAGTAGTCTGTGTCACTGTGGTGGACCACAGCAGCAGTGACCACTGTCTTACTAACATTGGAACAGTAGTCTGTGTCACAGTGGTGGACCGCAGCAGCAGTGACCACTGTCTTACTAGCACTGGAACAGTAGTCTGTGTCAGAGTGGTGGACCGCAGCAGCAGTGACCACTGTCTTACTAGCACTGGAACAGTAGTCTGTGTCACAGTGGTGGACCGCAGCAGCAGTGACCACTGTCTTACCATCATGGATTTAATGGTCTGAGTGAATAAACAAGAGCAGAGAAACTAATTTATTACAGGTAGGTGGGGTGCTTGCATAAACAAGGGGTTTACACTCCTTCTGGAAAGGATTAGTCTGCAGGCCAGCCACCATTGTTCCTCCCCCATATATGGAGGGATTAACCAGTCAACTGGTGAACCTGACCAGCATGGCTAGGGATCCCCGTGCTAGACTTTAACGATGCTTCATATTGGGTACACCATTCCAAATAATTATTACCTTGGTGGATATCATTCATAGTATATATATATACTATGAATATATATATATATATATATATATATATATATATATATATATATATATATATATATATATATATATATATATATATATATATATATATATATATATAGTAAGAATAATGCAGCGAAAGTCCCCAGATTTTCACTGTCTCGTTAAAAAGATTACATTCTCTCTCTTTGGAACTAGAAATTGAGGTTGATGATGGGTACAACTGTGTCGATTTTCCTGAGGAGGTGAGGGATATCGTAGCGTCTTTGGATAGGTTGTCAAGATATCGTCAATGTCCTCTGCAGAACATCATACAGTGACTCACTTTCCTTCAACGTGTCCACTAAGATGGACGGCCTGATACACTACTTTCATCTCCACGACACACTGAGAGGTCGTAATCCACTTCTTCCTGAGAGCCTTCAACATTTCCAGCCATGAATTTCTCGAAGTGATCACTTATGTTACACAACCTTGGTTAGGTAAGGTTCGTCAGGAAACAGGACAAGTGTTTCCTGACGTGGGTCTTAATCAGATGATGACCCGCTGTTGGAGCTTTGGGTCATCTGATCGAGGTCTTCCGTTGGCTTACCGATCCACCCCTTAAAAATTATGGTCATTTTTATAACCATTTTTTTTTATATTACACAACCCTTAACTCTTTTTTATCATGCGGGAAAACAGATGCAGAACACAATTTATGCTGAACGCTACTACTACTGAACGAAGCATCAAGAAATACTTTGTTGTTCCATACTACCAATAACACTTCCTTCTCTCATCAGAAGTATCACCAAAGTGGCTACTGCATCCTCTACGCCCATACTACACCTCCACAGAAAGTAACCCTCGACCTCTTCCCTAGTGTCAACAGCTGGAATAAACACAATACCTCGTGGGAACTGCGATAAGAAGTGCGTGTGGGGAAAACTGAGAGTAGTCTGTCAGGAAGATTAAGCGAACATAAATATGTAAGCAGCAGAGACGATCAAAGAAATACTACTGTGGCCCACAGAAACACCGAGGGTGAAACGCAAATAACCCGCACGTAAGACTTAGACCATTTTCAAGTAGGACCGAAACGTCGTCATAAGCTTCTTTCTCCTATGTGCGTGTTATTTGTATATTGTTCCAGTCAGGGTATTGTGACTGGACCAATACACTGAGGGGTGATCTGATTCACAAGAGAGAGAGAAGCTGAGCTTATCATCAGGAAACGTAAACTTAGGAGTCTGCGGTGTCTGCAAGCATCTCTGATCACAGTTACAACACAGTAAAAGAGAAAGCAGGAAGATACCCTTTGGGCCCACGTGATTCTCGACCACACTTCCTCTCGCCTACGTCGCGACACGGGCCCCGAAAATCGAAACAACGCGATTGAAAACACCTGACGAAACTTGCAGGCTCCTAACTCATGATAGTCCTAAGCCTAGCAGATCAGTGGCGGCCAGATACGACTCCTCCAAGTAGATATATTTCTATTCTCTAAAAAGGTTTGACCTGGCAGTCACTATCACCATAATGCAAGTTTTTACAGACAGATCCCACAGCATCGCGGATGTGGCAAGATCTAGCTCCAGTCCCTTCAGTATCCTACATTCATACTTGTTCTCCACTCGTATCCCTAAATTACATCTCCCACCAATGATACCGTCGCTGGGCAAGCATCCGGCAGCATAAGAAATACCTGCAGATAACTCTCATTCCCGTTTCTCACACCAACACCTGCTTACACGACATCAACACCTGTTTAAACTAGCAATCAACACCATCCTATTCCGAATCCTTCATGTCTTAAGACATCCTTCATACCTCAAAGTAATAATGTATCGGGTCAAGAGGTCTGACCCACACACCACCACAGCTTTTATTCACACTTGCGTAACTTATATAACCTCTTATATATGCCTTAGGTAACCCAACTAACAAATAAGCCTTGCGTAACTTTACAATACACAGCATCCTCCTTGCGTAACTTCACTAACATATACGCCTTGCGTAATTTAGCATTTGGGGCGTTTCTCTCTCCTATCTCAAACAAATATACACACACACATACATATACTTATATGAGTTCATAACCACTTCTGTTCCTCACGATCTTAAACATACCCTCCTTTCCGTCTTGCTCTCTCTCTCTCTCTCTCTCTCTCTCTCTCTCTCTCTCTCTCTCTCTCTCTCTCTCTCATACCCTTCACTTCATTCTCACTGCCTCAAACAAACCCACCCAACACCTCTTTCACTAATTCTCATATTCCCTCCACTCCTCTCATGTCTCCCTCAGCACGTCTTATGTGTCCCCTCAGTACGTCTTATGTGTCCCCTCAGTACGTCTTATGTGTCCTCTCAGTACGTCTTATGTGTCCCCTCAGTACGTCTTATGTGTCCCCTCAGTACGTCTTATGTGTCCCCTCAGCAGGTCTTATGTGTCCCCTCAGTACGTCTTATGTGTCCCCTCAGTACGTCTTATGTGTCCCCTCAGCACGTCTTATGTGTCCCCTCAGTACGTCTTATGTGACCCCTCAGCAGGTCTTATGTGTCCCCTCAGTACGTCCTATGTGTCCCCTCAGCACGTCTTATGTGTTCCCTCAGTACGTCTTATGTGTTCCCTCAGCACGTCTTATGTGTCCCCTCAGTACGTCTTATGTGTCCCCTTAGTAAGTCTTATGTGTCCACTCAGCAGGTCTTATGTGTCCCCTCAGTACGTCTTATGTGTCCCCTTAGTAAGTCTTATGTGTCCACTCAGCAGGTCTTATGTGTCCCCTCAGTACGACTTATGTGTCCCCTCAGCAGGTCTTATGTGTCCCCTCAGTACGTCTTATGCGTCCCCTCAGCACGTCTTATGTGTCCCCTCAGTACGTCTTATGTGTCCCCTCAGTACGTCTTATGTGTCCCCTCAGCACGTCTTATGTGTCCCCTCAACATCTCCCCTCCCCTCTCCCCTCCATGTCCCTCCACCCTCCACCCTCCACCCTCCACCTTCCACCCTCCACCCTCCACCTTCCACCCTCCACCCTCCACCTGACCACTTACCTCCACCCTCCACCCTACCACATAACTCCACCCTCCACCCTACCACATACCTCCTCCCTCCACCCTCCTCCCTCCACCTTCCACCCTCCACCCTCCACCCTCCACCATCCGCCCTCCAGGTGATAGTTTATTAACTGCTGGTGTTACTGTGGTTGTCGACAGGTTTTTATGATAAGAGAGAGATGAGAGAGAGAAAGAGAGAGAGAGAGAGAGAGAGAGAGAGAGAGAGAGAGAGAGAGAGAGAGAGAGAGAGAGAGAGAGAGAGAGAGAGAGAAACCAGTTTGTTGTGGTGACTCTGGAAAACATCAGTGGTATTTTATCCTCAGGTTGGTTTTGGAACTGTAAGTTAATGGTGGGTTGACAACTGTTATGGGCTGGACTTGTTATGTGAGATTATAAGTTGGACTGGAGATGGAACTTAACGTTGGTGTGTGTGTGTGTGTGTGTGTGTGTGTGTGTGTGTGTGTGTGTGTGTACTCACCTAGTTGTGGTTGCAGGGGTCGTGTCATAGCTCCTGGCCCCGCCTCTTCACTGGCCGCTACCGGGTCACTCTTCCTACACCATGAGCTTTATCATACCTCTTCTTAAAGCTATGTATGGATCCTGCCTCCACTACATCGCTTCCCAAACTATTCCACTTCCTGATAACTCTGAGACTGAAGAAATACTTTCTAACATCTCTGTGATTCATTTGAGTCTTCAACTTCCAACTGTGTCCCCTTGTTACTGTGTCCCATCTCTGGAGCATTTTACCACTTGACCGTCATCCGAAAAATACCCCTAGTGGGCGAAACATCTCAATAATATGCCATAACCCGCACTGTGGGTTCTAATTACATACAAACAAGCCACTGTAGGACTGGAGGTCAATATAGAGCTGGAAGTTACTAAGCAAAGACTCGTAACATCTCAATCTTAAACCTCAACACACAAATAATTCCCCACAAAATTCCATTGTGAGGTAAAAATGAGTTTTTATAAGTAACAGACTTAAAAGGTTATATGTATATAGATGTTAAATAATAAAAATAAAAGTTCTAGGCTTCTTTTATTTAAAAAGAAACTAACTACAATAGATGTCACTGTTTACCTAAAAGTGGACAGGAGAAAGTTGTGTTTACCAGAGTTATTATCTTCTAGGTAATATATCTAGATAATATATCTAGTAATATACTTCTAGAGGAAGGCCTCCCGGCTATTCTAGGAAATATTCAACTTTCTGGAGAGGGAAATGAGAGATATATTAAAGGAAATTAGACTTAATACATTTAGAAAGGGATTTAAAATATATAATTTTAATCTTCGGTTTCAGGAGTGAGGGAGCGTGTAGGAGTGAGGGAGCGTGTAGGAGTGAGGAGCGTGTAGGAGTGAGGGAGCGTGTAGGAGTGAGGGAGCGTGTAGGAGTGAGGGAGAGTGTAGGAGTGAGGGAGCGTGTAGGAGTGAGGGAGCGTGTAGGAGTGAGGAGCGTGTAGGAGTGAGGGAGCGTGTAGGAGTGAGGGAGCGTGTAGGAGTGAGGGAGCGTGTAGGAGTGAGGGAGCGTGTAGGAGTGAGGGAGCGTGTAGGAGTGAGGGAGCGTGTAGGAGTGAGGGAGCGTGTAGGAGTGAGGGAGCGTGTAGGAGTGAGGGAGAGTGTAGGAGTGAGGGAGCGTGTAGGAGTGAGGGAGCGTGTAGGAGTGAGGAGCGTGTAGGAGTGAGGGAGAGTGTAGGAGTGAGGGAGCGTGTAGGAGTGAGGGAGCGTGTAGGAGTGAGGAGCGTGTAGGAGTGAGGGAGCGTGTAGGAGTGAGGAGCGTGTAGGAGTGAGGGAGCGTGTAGGAGTGAGGGAGAGTGTAGGAGTGAGGGAGCGTGTAGGAGTGAGGGAGCGTGTAGGAGTGAGGAGCGTGTAGGAGTGAGGGAGCGTGTAGGAGTGAGGAGCGTGTAGGAGTGAGGGAGCGTGTAGGAGTGAGGAGCGTGTAGGAGTGAGGGAGCGTGTAGGAGTGAGGGAGCGTGTAGGAGAGAGGGAGCGTGTAGGAGTGAGGGAGAGTGTACGAGTGAGGGAGCGTGTAGGAGAGAGGGAGCGTGTAGGAGTGAGGGAGAGTGTACGAGTGAGGGAGCGTGTAGGAGTGAGGGAGCGTGTAGGAGTGAGGGAGCGTGTAGGAGTGAGGGAGCGTGTAGGAGTGAGGGAGAGTGTAGGAGTGAGGGAGCGTGTAGGAGTGAGGGAGCGTGTAGGAGTGAGGAGCGTGTAGGAGTGAGGGAGCGTGTAGGAGTGAGGGAGCGTGTAGGAGTGAGGGAGCGTGTAGGAGTGAGGGAGCGTGTAGGAGTGAGGGAGCGTGTAGGAGTGAGGGAGCGTGTAGGAGTGAGGGAGCGTGTAGGAGTGAGGGAGCGTGTAGGAGTGAGGGAGCGTGTAGGAGTGAGGGAGCGTGTAGGAGTGAGGGAGCGTGTAGGAGTGAGGGAGGGTGTAGGAGAGAGGGAGCGTGTAGGAGAGAGGGAGCGTGTAGGAGTGAGGGAGAGTGTACGAGTGAGGGAGCGTGTAGGAGAGAGGGAGCGTGTAGGAGTGAGGGAGCGTGTAGGAGTGAGGGAACGTGTAGGAGTGAGGGAGCGTGTAGGAGTGAGGGAGCGTGTAGGAGTGAGGGAGCGTGTAGGAGAGAGGGAGCGTGTAGGAGTGAGGGAGAGTGTACGAGTGAGGGAGCGTGTAGGAGAGAGGGAGCGTGTAGGAGTGAGGGAGCGTGTAGGAGAGAGGGAGCGTGTAGGAGTGAGGGAGCGTGTAGGAGTGAGGGAGCGTGTAGGAGTGAGGGAGCGTGTAGGAGTGAGGAAGCGTGTAGGAGTGAGGGAGCGTGTAGGAGTGAGGGAGCGTGTAGGAGTGAGGGAGCGTGTAGGAGTGTGGGAGCGTGTAGGAGTGAGGGAGCGTGTAGGAGTGTGGGAGTGTGTAGGAGTGAGGGAGCATGTAGGAGTGAGGAAGCGTGTAGGAGAGTGGGAGCGTGTAGGAGTGAGGGAGCGTGTAGGAGTGAGGGAGCGTGTAGGAGTGAGGGAGCGTGTAGGAGTGAGGGAGCGTGTAGGAGTGAGGGAGGGTGTAGGAGGGAGGGAGAGTGTAGGAGGGAGAAAAGGAGGGAGAGCGTTGGGCGTGAGGGGAAAGAGTGAATGAGGACGGGAATGATGATTGAGGGAGATAGAAAGGGAGCGAGGTAGGGAGGAAAAGAATCTCGGAGAGATATGAGGAGGAAGAAAGAGATAGCGAGAAGGGGAGAAGGAACGAACCAGATAAGAAAAGGAAAATAAAATTGAAGAGTGAGAGAGAAAGAGAGAGATAGAGAGAGAGAGAGGATAGACAACGACGTCCTGTAATGTTGGTGTGTCTCACCGGAGGTGCTTGTTATGGTGCCTCCCTGTCCAGAGGTGATTGTTGCTTCCTCTTGCTGCCTCACCTCCTACCTGCCTCCCTCACTCCTTGCTTCACCCCTTACCTCACCTCCTACCTGCCTCCCTCTCTCCTTGCTTCACCCCTTACCTCACCTCCTACCTGCCTCCCTCTCTCCTTGCTTCACCCCTTACCTCACCTCCTACCTGCCTCCCTCTCTCCTTGCTTCACCCCTTACCTCACCTCCTACCTGCCTCCCTCACTCCTTGCTTCACCCCTTACCTCACCTCCTACCTGCCTCCCTCACTCCTTGCTTCACCCCTTACCTCACCTCCTACCTGCCTCCCTCTCTCCTTGCTTCACCCCTTACCTCACCTCCTACCTGCCTCCCTCTCTCCTTGCTTCACCCCTTACCTCACCTCCTACCTGCCTCCCTCTCTCCTTGCTTCACCCCTTACCTCACCTCCTACCTGCCTCAACCAGTGCCTCACCCACTGCCTCACCCACTGCTTCAACCACTGCCTCACGCACCTTGCCTACTTCAACCCCGCCTAAAATTATGCGCAAATATAAATACTGAATTCTCATACCTAGTACAGCACATCTTCAGCCATGTAATAAACACTTACAGCTATGTTACAAACACACTTACAGCTATGTTGCAAACACACTAACAGCTATGTTGCAAACACACTAACAGCTATGTTGCAAACACTCTTACAGCTACATATTCTGTGAACATAACTCTTGCGTTGTGCAAAAACATGCGTCGTTTTAGCGTGGTGACTCTAAAATAAATTTTGGTCGCCTACTCATTTTTAAATTCTAAAATAACTCAGTTAAACTTTAAACACAAACTCAGTCTGTATTTCTCGCTTTTTCCATCGGATAAAAAGTAGAAAAGCAACTTCCGATTTTTTTTAAGCAAGCAAAAGTCTGTTTAATCGCTTAAGTTTACAAGGGAGGTCGATCCATAGCTGTGTGTGTGTGTGTGTGTGTGTGTGTGTGTGTGTGTGTGTGTGTGTGTGTGTGTGTGTGTGTGTGTGTGTGTGTGTGTGTGTTGTGTGTGTGTGTGTGTGTGTGTGTGTGTGTGTGTGTGTGTGTGTGTGTGTGTGTGTGTGTGATATAAAACCAGGCAACTCAATCACTAGACTACTGCCTGGTCATAAATAAATGGATTAGGGTATCTCATCCGCAGTGCTTGTATACTCTACTTCCCCGACACTGCAGTGTGGCTGGGAGTGGTGCTGGTGTCACATGAATGACGTTTGGTATAGAAATAAACGACGTTACAAGAGGAGAAGTTAGGTGTTATGTGTAGCTGTGAGGTGTGTGGACGCCGGCGGCGTCACTTACAGGTTTAACCTTGTACTATTGCCTCTGCGGTAGTGAAGGCTCCCTGGTTTTGCTCTATGGTATCTAAAGTCAATACGAAAGCTGCCTCTAAACATCGCCGCATTTTTTCCCCTCTGTCCTCCTTAGTAATAAATTCAGCATGTCCCCAGCCCATAAGATATGAATATTTTCCACCTGTATATAACATACGTACGTTCAGTATTTGTGACCAAACACTTCGTTATGTTATCTGCACGATATTGTTGGTTAGTCTTACTAACTTACGCAGCCTACTGGTCTCTCATATATATTACAAATGCTCACGAACAAAATCGTGAATCACTAAAAAAACCTACCTACATACCTGGAGGGTATTCCGGGTATCAACGCCCCCGGGGCCTGGTCAATGACCAGGCCTCCCGGTGCAACAGGACCTGATCAACTAGGCTGCTACTGCTGTCCGAACGTTAAAAAAAGGTGGACTGCTTTGAGTATAAACAAAAATCGCACACAGGTAATACAAGGTGAGTGACAGATTGGGAAACACGAATCTCACAAGACCAGGTGAGTCTGCAGTGGTTGTAGCAGGACAACTGCAACTCCTAAATGTGGAAGGTTAAGACATGTAGTGAACTCTTCTTCAGTCTGAGGGACTGACCACCTTAAATGCTTTTTCTCCAAGGTTGATGGACTGCTTACATCACCTGTATTTCATTACTAATGCTCCCCTTTGTATTTGACTGAAGAAGCCTACTGTGTAGGCGAAACGTTTCGTCAATGAAGATACCCAATTATTGCACTGTATCTTAATCTACTTATGGGTACTTTATGCCATTTTCAACAACACCTTAATGTGTTTTATAAGTGAATGTCGGCGGCATCACAGCTGCTGCCACAAACATCAACAATCACAGCTGCTGCCACAAACATCAACAATCACAGCTGCTGCCACAAACATCAACAATCACAGCTGCTGCCACAAACATCAACAATCACAGCTGCTGCCACAAACATCAACAATCACAGCTGCTGCCACAAACATCAACAATCACAGCTGCTGCTACAAACTTCAACAATCACAGCTGCTGCTACAAACATCAACAATCACAGCTGCTGCCACAAACTTCAACAATCACAGCTGCTGCCACAAACATCAACAATCACAGCTGCTGCCACAAACATCAACAATCACAGCTGCTGCCACAAACATCAACAATCACAGCTGCTGCCACAAACTTCAACAATCACAGCTGCTGCCACAAACATCAACAATCACAGCTGCTGCCACAAACATCAACAATCACAGCTGCTGCCACAAACATCAACAATCACAGCTGCTGCTACAAACATCAACAATCACAGCTGCTGCTACAAACATCAACAATCACAGCTGCTGCTACAAACATCAACAATCACAGCTGCTGCCACAAACATCAACAATCACAGCTGCTGCCACAAACATCAACAATCACAGCTGCTGCCACAAACATCAACAATCACAGCTGCTGCCACAAACATCAACAATCACAGCTGCTGCCACAAACTTCAACAATCACAGCTGCTGCCACAAACATCAACAATCACAGCTGCTGCCACAAACATCAACAATCACAGCTGCTGCTACAAACATCAACAATCACAGCTGCTGCCACAAACATCAACAATCACAGCTGCTGCCACAAACTTCAACAATCACAGCTGCTGCCACAAACATCAACAATCACAGCTGCTGCCACAAACATCAACAATCACAGCTGCTGCTACAAACATCAACAATCACAGCTGCTGCCACAAACTTCAACAATCACAGCTGCTGCCACAAACATCAACAATCACAGCTGCTGCCACAAACATCAACAATCACAGCTGCTGCCACAAACATCAACAATCACAGCTGCTGCCACAAACTTCAACAATCACAGCTGCTGCCACAAACATCAACAATCACAGCTGCTGCCACAAACATCAACAATCACAGCTGCTGCCACAAACATCAACAATCACAGCTGCTGCTACAAACATCAACAATCACAGCTGCTGCCACAAACTTCAACAATCACAGCTGCTGCCACAAACATCAACAATCACAGCTGCTGCCACAAACATCAACAATCACAGCTGCTGCCACAAACATCAACAATCACAGCTGCTGCCACAAACTTCAACAATCACAGCTGCTGCCACAAACATCAACAATCACAGCTGCTGCCACAAACATCAACAATCACAGCTGCTGCCACAAACATCAACAATCACAGCTGCTGCTACAAACATCAACAATCACAGCTGCTGCCACAAACATCATCACAGCTGCTGCCACAAACATCAACAATCACAGCTGCTGCTACAAACATCAACAATCACAGCTGCTGCCACAAACATCAACAATCACAGCTGCTGCCACAAACATCAACAATCACAACTGCTGCCACAAACATCAACAATCACAGCTGCTGCCACAAACATCAACAATCACAGCTGCTGCCACAAACATCAACAATCACAGCTGCTGCCACAAACATCAACAATCACAGCTGCTGCTACAAACATCAACAATCACAGCTGCTGCCACAAACATCAACAATCACAGCTGCTGCCACAAACATCAACAATCACAGCTACTGCCACAAACATCAACAATCACAGCTGCTGCCACAAACATCAACAATCACAGCTGCTGCCACAAACATCAACAATCACAGCTGCTGCCACAAACATCAACAATCACAGCTGCTGCCACAAACTTCAACAATCACAGCTGCTGCCACAAACATCAACAATCACAGCTGCTGCCACAAACATCAACAATCACAGCTGCTGCTACAAACATCAACAATCACAGCTGCTGCTACAAACATCAACAATCACAGCTGCTGCCACAAACATCAACAATCACAGCTGCTGCCAAAAAACATCAACAATCACAGCTGCTGCCACAAACATCAACAATCACAGCTGCTGCCACAAACATCAACAATCACAGCTGCTGCCACAAACATCAACAATCACAGCTGCTGCCACAAACTTCAACAATCACAGCTGCTGCCACAAACATCAACAATCACAGCTGCTGCCACAAACTTCAACAATCACAGCTGCTGCCACAAACATCAACAATCACAGCTGCTGCCACAAACATCAACAATCACAGCTGCTGCCACAAACATCAACAATCACAGCTGCTGCCACAAACTTCAACAATCACAGCTGCTGCCACAAACATCAACAATCACAGCTGCTGCCACAAACATCAACAATCACAGCTGCTGCCACAAACATCAACAATCACAGCTGCTGCCACAAACATCAACAATCACAGCTGCTGCCACAAACATCAACAATCACAGCTGCTGCCACAAACATCAACAATCACAGCTGCTGCAATTGGTTATTCCATGACACGAAGCTTCTCCAATGAAGCGTGAAGCTCTTGTGTACTGAGTTCCTCCACTCAGTGAAGTGAGCTGCATAACGAAGTTATATGCACAGTGAAGTGAACAATACAACGAAGCGATCTACATGGAAGGTTAGAACCCATTGTTTGACACCGAAAGGAGGGTTAGAACTCATTATCTGTCAGCGAACGGAGGATTCGAGCCCATAGCAAGCCAGCCAGTTCCACCACTTGTTTACAACCGATCTGTTAACAGTTCGTTGAGTCACAAGTTGATACTCCCATCAGACGGCAAACATACACACAGCTCATCTTAAAAGTATCAATAGTCCAGGCTTTTTTTTCCATTTTGTAAGATAATGGGATTTTAATTCAGAAGCACCACTTCAGCGCTGACGGCAAAATTGGGTCTGGGATTCAATTTCACCTTTAACGAGAAAGCTAACGAAATTAGTTGGGACTGAGGAACTGTAAGTGCAGTGATTTAAGCTTCATGGTCTCGGACCGGTTTTTCATTTGGCGTCTTTGCCTTTTCTTTATGACAGAGTTTCTGTAAATAAGAGATCTTGTCATTAAAGCTGATCAAAACACTTCAAAATCCATAATATATTAATTGTTCCAACATAATTTTCGTAATGTATTTTGGTATTTTTTCTTTTTTTTTTTGCAGGTGAAGAGTTCCAGTAATGTTGAATCAGTATAAAAAAAAAAGAATTCTGAATGGCAGCCTTTACAAGACGCAACACTTTTCTCCGGTGTTTCACTTGGCTGTACTGCACTAAAAAATCTATTTCAGTATTTTCCCCGCCCTTGTAACTGAGTACAATTTTCTCTAAGCGAACATCTCATAAATGGTCCAAGTCTGACCGAAACGTCGTCGTAAGCTTCTCTCTCCTCTGTGCGGGTTATGTGTGTAGTGTTCCAGTTACTGTATTGTGCCTTTTTGTTCTCTTTCTCTCTCTCTGTTTTTCTTTTCAGCGCCCCATCTTGTCTGGTGAAACAAGGAAGAGTATTAAGTATGAAGCTGTACCTAAAGGAATATGAACGTATTAACCTCAGATAAGTTCCACCAAGTCTATGAAAAGACAGCAACCACAACTGTTAATTCATGACCTCCCTAACGATAAAGCTTGTAGATAGGAAAAAAAAAACTAAGACCAATAAACAAACGGTTGAGATTTTCACTGAGAGACACTTGCCCCGTACAGTACCTAGCGGCACTCTGATGCAGAAGCATTTGGACGAAGACCTTTGTATTATACAATTCGCCACATTGTGTATGAAGACAGTCCTGCGATCTATTATGTACCTCTTGTTTACTTTTGGCTGCCGTCCATTGAGTGGACTTGTAGGTGCATATTCATACACCCCTCCCCCCATCCCCCATCCCCCATCCCCCATCTAAACAAATGGAAATGTTCCAGAGTCACGAAAACACAAATTGCTAAAAAAAAAAGAGAGATTTTTATTTTTACCACTCCGGTCATTTCTCACCAAGTTAGGGTGAGTCAAAGAAAAAAGCACATTCACCATCACTCGTTCTCTCGGGACTGAATCAATATTATCCGTCCAGCAGACCTACAGTAGTTAACACAACAACCTTCTCAAGTTCCTCTTAGAAAAACCGTCTACATTTAGATATCTTTGGAAGCATG